>NC_043961.1:31910742-32235742 GCF_902148855.1 Sphaeramia orbicularis | reverse complement strand
AGCTTAAAACTGACTGTAACACATCTAGTAATAAGCAATAAACAGTTTGTGGTAAATACATACATACATACATACATACATACATACATAGTAAGCACAGTCTAATGATAGTTTTAAACAATTTTTAATATTTTAAAGTAGAAATGTTACTAACAGCTCATTTAATAACATTGTGCAAAGTGGACTGATAGTCTTCATAAGCTTCTAGTTTCCTTTTTTTTTCTTGTTCAGTTCATTTTGCCCAGTGGATTCTCATGAGTAATGAAACAAGATCTTGGGAGTCAACCACTAATCTAGTTTTAAGTACATCATTGGTTAAACCGTTTCTTGTTTTTGCAAACGTTATCTCCTCTGCTCAAAGGAATTTTCTGATTGAGGTAGCTGGAAATAAAGTTAAATATTATCAGATCTTGTGAAATGGTAACATAAACAACCAACAACCCTGAGGTGTTGGCTGTTTAATATGATTTCCTACATCAAGAATGCAGACATTTCATCTGTTAACTCTCCTGCTGTTTATTTCCCTTTCTTGAATTGTTATTAATGTATCTCCTCAGGGATTGGTTATGCTACCCAGGTGGTGATCGCCTACGCAGCTGTGTCATACATTGTGATCCAGGCGTGGGCATTCTTCTACCTCTTCTCATCATTCAGCGCTGAGGTTCCCTGGGCCAGCTGCAAAAACCCCTGGAACACAAGTAAACATGTGGACAAAAGCAGAAACTGATCATAAGAATATCATGTTTTGTACTCTATCTGGGTCAGTAATATGACACAAAAATGTCCCTGTCCTCATAGTTTAAGTGACTTTAAAAGGGACAAATCTATTCTAATGTTATTGAATAAATTAAATACTGTAAATGAAAACAAAAGTTCACTTAATTTCAATGTGGTGTAATATTTCTCACTCTTGTATTGACTCGATTTGACGTTTTCAAGTGCATCTTACTCACTTTTGATTGAAAAACATGCAGCATGAATACAGTTGCATATGTTAATGAACCTGACAGTATTTTGAGTAGCACATCTTTTATCTTATTTGTCACTAATCCACACATAAGTAACAGAACAGAGACATTATATGAGCTTGGAATGGGTTTGAGAGCTCACAGAAAAATCCTTTTCTTTGTGGCTGATTGAAAGTTTAATTTTCAGTGGTTGAACAGTTACATAGCTGCCCATGTAGTTCAGATGCTGTCATAGCTGTCGTCTGTGAAGACTTTAATCATAGCAAGAAGCAATTTTAATAAGCAGTGTAGATTAATGACTTATTTTCTACTTGATGAGTACATGTACATCTGTCTTGTAATGCTTAACGCTAATGCTAATACACTTATTTGTTCAATTAAAATATCTGTTGTTTTTTCTTTGTTTAGACTCCTGTGTTGAATTTGATAAAGCAAATATGTCGTCTAATTGGACGGCGGCTCCAAATGCAACAACACCTGCAACAGAATTCTGGGAGTAAGTACAATTTACATAATTTGACTGCTTGTTGTATGAAAATCAAGCATGCCAATTTACATCTTAATGCACATTAGTTATTAGGGAGCGCGGTGTCCGTCTTTCTTTGCTATTTTGTAGATGCTCACAAGTCTTTTATGTGTTGTTTCCTGTTTCCATATCCAATGGAACTCCTCTAGTCCCACCATCAGTCAAACTGTCAGCACACGTCTATGTGACCAATTAGGATTTTGTTTATCTGAAACCAGCTCACCTTTATGTTGAGTCGGTTTTCTTGTGGTCAGCTTTATTGTACATCTGATCCTACCTTTTCTACATTTATGGTCCCAAATCAAAGTATCATTACGCTTTGATTGGTGAACTCAGAGCTTGATATATGGGGACGGAATGAATTTCAAAACAAGACTTCTTTTGAAACACTCCCGTAAAGATATTTATGTACTGTTATAACATAAACCAGTTATGGTCTATTTGCCTCATTCTTACTTTCTTTACCTGTATTTTGCCTCTCTGTTATTCTTCTTTTACTATTTGTCTTATGTTTTCTTATATTTATATGTGAAATTGTTTCATAAGTGATACTGTTTGCAGCTGCCATTTTGACATAGGCTGCTTGAAAGAAGAGATTATGTACCTCAGTATAATAGATATGAAAAAAAATCTGATTGTGATCTGAAAAATTAAATAGATCATCAACAAATTTACAACTGTTGTAGTGAAAGAAACCACTGTTTTGACTTTATAGTGTATTTTTGCCTCTTGCAAAATTGATCCATGTCTCTGTAAATGTGAAAAGAATCTCTACTTTGTTGTAGCTCCTCAGGATTTTATTATTTTTCCCATAATAAATGTGGATAACTTTGGATAAGTACATGTGCAGAGTCTGTTGTATTTTACTCTTGCTGTGATTCTACAGAGATAGACATATTATTTCATTAGTATTAATCATTTTTCTTCCCTCTGACCTCTATTTCCATGTATCTTTTATAAACCATAATAAAAAAGTTAATATTAACCAGGAAAATTAATCAAATCATTTATTAACAGACTAATGATGACGTCTACATGAATGATATGAATAAACTGGTATAACTTTGATGTTTAGTTTTGTGACAGTGCTACTCTCATGTTTGAAATAATTGGTAACTCATTTTCACCTAAATGTGTGCTTTGCAGGAATGTGGCGCAATAATACAAACATGTGATCAGTCACAAACTTTCTCTTCATAATAATCTGCTTTATTATTTTACATTCTCCAAAATCACTCCCAAACAAAGGCCCCTTTGTTTCTGTGTCCAAACTCTTTTATGACCCAGCTTTGGTAACACTGTGTCTTTTTGCAGGAGACGAGTTCTGGGTATATCTCAGGGCATTGAGCAGATCGGTAGCCTGCGGTGGGAGCTGGCTCTCTGCCTCTTACTGGCTTGGATTTTGTGCTACTTCTGTGTTTGGAAGGGAGTGAGATCCACTGGAAAGGTAAAACACTAGATTTTGGATATCTTTTCACAAGAAGATTCTTCATGTCAGTTGAAAATGGATTCTGAATGATAGGAAAATAGACAAACACAGCACTGGTATACAGGTTTTTTTTTTAGAATATTTAGAACATGTATTTCCCTGAATTAAAAAAGATTGAACAAGATGCAGATTTTTATTTTCTTATCCTATATGTATATTTAAATCCTTATTTTAAGACACACCCATGTGTCTTTTTTCTTCAGCAGTCTGTCCTTTTATGTCCAAAATATGAATATGTTATAATGGATTTACTAGCACTCTGAGACAAATAAAACACCACACTCTGATTGAGGGATCACAATTAACTTGTAGTCTTGCAAGAACAAAGTTTTTGAGACAATATCCAAGCACTCAGAGCAACCTTGTTAATTGTCTAAACTGGGCTGGCTGAATTCCAGCTTAAATCCGTTCTACAAAGGTTACACGATGGTAATAAATCTAGTTGACCTTTACAATGAGCACAGACAGATGCATTCTTCAGCATTCTTTTTCGGCATTCAGCAGTAAAGTGATTGACAGCAAGCAGCTGAATGTTAAAAACGATAACCAGCACAGTCTCTGTGGCGTCAGCCTTTTGAGTGACAGTTGCTAGTGGACACATTTTCCTGCACAATGTTTTATGAGCTGATACAACCATCGGATCTTTCATATCAAACGTAATTATCCACCAGAGATACTTCAACAGTCTCATTCTCTACCACTGCCTTTCCCAAACTTAGGGTTGGGGTCAAAAGTGGGTCACAGAGCTGTTTCTACTGTGTCATCATTTGTCAGGGCAAAATATATAATGGTTACTTGAAATGCAAATACATTTTCTTAGTTACAACAGCAGAGTTTATAAATGTTTATCTCACCAAACTTACTGTATGATGGACCGTTGTGAAAACATTGTATTGAAAAAAAACCACACATACAGTATACAGGGGAAAAGAATGGAAAAGAAAGAATGGAATGTGAAATATACTTGTTATTTCCCTTTAACTTTATATTGGGTTGCTGTGTATATTTTTACTATTTCTGTCAATGCTCCCCTGTATGAGTGTTTTTGTTTTTTGCTTATTTTTCTTGACATACATAGAAGTTATGTACATGACGTAAAATACTAATAAGATAGTGCTGACTGAAAAAAAAATAAAATAAAAAGATGATTACAAAAAAGAAAAAAACAACACAAGGTCAAAATGACATAAAAGACATAACAGAAAAATTATGTAAAAGGTCAAACACTGCAAGACACAAAAATACATAAACACATGCAACAGCTGCAGGAAGATGAAAGTGATGTAAAAAAAAAAAAAAAAAAAATTAAGATACAAATAGAGACTTTCAGAGGATATGTTATAAGGTTTTGATTTTATAGTGATCAGTCAGTTGTGTTGTGTATTTTACTGTTTTTTTCTTAGTTGATGATGTTCCTTTACTGTGTGTGATTTTCTGTAAATGTAAATGTGGGTGCAAAGGAAACATCAACTTAATTATTTGGGTCTTGAAATGAAAAAGTTTAGCAATGACTGCTCTAACATATTTCATTAATTCTAATCTATCAATAGCTGTTTTTTTTTTTTTTTGTCACATTCAGCATTCCTAAAATACAGATTTGTACAATATCTTTGTCAATTTGTTTTGGTGCTACTTCCCTTGCTCAGTTAAATTAATGGTGATAAATTTTATTTACACTAAGCAATTTGACTACTGCTGTGAAGCACTATTATAATGAAATACACTAAATATATAGTTTGAAGTTTTTTTGTAATAGTTTATAAATGTAGATGCTATGGTAAATCATGATATACTGTATTTTTGTAAGTTTTGGTCCTGGGCTAATAAAGCTGGTAAATTTTTAGAACCCCTGCTTTATGTAAACACATATTTCCACCATAAACTGAATTGAAAAAGTACATGTTTATGTATAAAAAATAATCTCCAGAATTAAAGAAATTAAGTGCTTGAAGGGCAAACATCATCTATTCATAATAACTTTGTAAGGTTTTGTCCTTATACTAATGTACAAAATAGTTTTAGAGCAGGGGTGTCAAATTCATTTTGTTTCAGGGGCCATATTCAGCCCAATTTGATCTCCTGCGGGCCAGACCAGTAAAATAATAGCAAAACAACCTATAAATAATGACAACTCCAAATTTTTTAGTGCAAAAAATAAGATTAAATGATGAAACTATTTCTATCCAAAACAAAGAAGATGTGAATAACTGGAAAAACTGAAATTTCTGAAGAAACTCAGAAGTGCAATTTTATCAATATTCTGCCTCAACTTATGATATCTACATGTGCATTATGGATCAGATCTACCAAGACACAAAACAGACAGAAAATTGTTAAAATTGTACTTATTTTTCTTTAGACATTTCAGGTTGTTCATATTTGTTCAGGTTATTGACATTTTATTGTTAAAGGATATCAGAGTTTAATGTTCTTTGCAATAAATCAAAGAGAAAAAATTGGTGTTGCTGTTATTTAGAGGCATAATATCATATGATTTTTCTCACATTAAACCAAGAAGAAAATTTGGAGTCATTATTTCAAGGTTATTATGCTGTTATTTTTGAGTTTGATGCCCTTGACTGTTAATATCTTCAAGGTAATTTTTGCATTTTGCACTTTGTAAATTCATCTCGCGGGCCAGATTGGAACCTTTGGCAAGCCAGTTTTGGTCCCTGGGCTGCATGTTTGACACCTGTGTTCTAGAGTATCTGGTTCCCACTGGATTTGGATTTGATGATGGTGACGATTTAGATGGTGGATGATAGTGTTTAGGAGAGAAGGGATTACTTTTATCTCATGATAAAACATGTCAACCCTGATGGAACAGAGTTTCGAGTAGCTAACTCTATCCTAATCTGTAGTGTAAAAGTTCAGACCGAATAATAAAAATACTGTGATCGTCTGCTACATGCTTTTTAGTGACCAGGTCTTAAACTGTAAAAGTAAAAACGTACGGGAGATTCATGGCATACTTCAACAAACATGTTTTGTCTTGTGTTGACAGGTCGTTTACTTTACAGCCACTTTTCCCTACGTCATGTTGGTCGTTCTTTTGGCCCGCGGCCTCACTTTACCCGGAGCCATGAATGGATTAGCATTCTACTTGTATCCTGACCCGACAAGGTTGGTGGACCCTCAAGTAAGTAAAGCATGGAGTCAAAAGACAGCTTTAAATCACAAAAGCTTCACAGCTCATTCACCACCCATCAGGACTACAAATACAGGATATTTTTACTAATCTGTCTTGTTCATGTTTTCTGCTCAGGTTTGGATGGATGCAGGTGCACAAGTTCTGTTCTCTTTTGGGATTTGTCAGGGGTCTTTGACAGCTCTTGGCAGTTACAATCAGTACAATAATGACTGTTATAAGTAAGTGCCCCCTGCTATATATTGTTTCAACCTAAAGAGTCCACCACTTGGCTTGTTGTTTAACAGCATCCTTTACACTCAATCCTTTTCCCTTCAAATATACAGACAGCCTTTATTTAGCTATCATTTCAGATTTAATATCATACATTTGGCAGACACTTGATGTTGTTTTTCTTCTTCAGGGATACTTTTGTTCTATGTTTGGTGAACGGAGGCTCCAGCTTTGTAGCAGGTTTCGCTATCTTTTCTGTTTTGGGCTTCATGTCTTATGAACAAGGCCTGCCAATATCTGAAGTGGCTGCTTCAGGTAAGAACATTTTGGGACCACTGCATTAAATACAGCTCTATAATCTTTATATTGGTCCATGCTGCATCTGTTGAACTCTAGTACAAACAAAACTCCTGGATTATTGTTTTCTTCATTAAATCACTTCCTGATAATGTATGTGTTTTTTTAACCTAAAGGAGCTATTTGTAATTTTGGGATGCAAAAAATAGGGTTCAGTGGTGCCCCATGGTTTTTATTACAGCTTACATAGCTCAGTGTTTAGCAAGGACAACCATAAATCAACTCCATTTGGAATGTTTTTCACAATGGTTGGACAGAAGGTCAGAGCCATCAGGGTTTGGTCTGAACTACACATGAACAAATTGTTACTTTAGGAAAAATAATAATTCTTTAAGCAACTTAATAATAATGATAATAATAATAATAATAATATGAGGTGTTTCTTCATCTGCAACTCACCAAAGCAAAAGAAAAGAGAAGTCATGATTTTGGCATCAAACTTCTTGTGTACAGTGAGGGAAATCCTCTCCTTTTGCTTCTACTTTTATCAGTTCTTTTCTTTGACTCTGAAAGTTGTCATATTTGGTGAAAGGTTTCAACCATGGTTATGCCTTCTGTTTGTGCTATCTGGACTTCATGAATGAAGAGGTTAGACTGAACATGGTGAAGGTACAGCTAGGTTACAACTAGTGCAAACTGTAGACCACAATGGGTCACTACCTACTCTAGTGGTACAAAGAGGTATTACAGGGGTTGTGGGTCAGGCCTGGCCAATATTGTCAATACCATCACCTACTGTTTGAAACAAGTATTACATGTTCCATAAATGGTGCCTATAACATATTTCTAGTCGTTCTGATATTGTTAAATCATTGTTGTGCATTTTAAACTAGAAAAATTAGATCCCATATCCTTTTTTTTTTTTTTTTGTAATCAATGGAACCACCAACAGATCAAATTTACCAGTGTCTGTTTTTCAGTTGAGCGTTACTTTGTAAAAATAAAATGTTAAAGCTCCACTGTTTTTGACTTTTCCTAAAAGTGTGTGTACATTCCCTATTGTTAAACATAGTCAAATAAATCCAGATTAAAAAACAGCATTTATACTTCTAAGTAGAATAGAAATAGAAATAATAGTAATGCAGTGATTTTCATTCACTGTTAGGGTGTTATCTAATCCAATCAAATCCATCTTCATTTGTAAAGCACTTTAAAACAACTGCAGTGGACCAAAGTGCTGCACAGAAGAATAAATAAAACCTAAATAAAAGAATAAAATGTAAGAATACATTAAAAAAAAAAAAAAAAAGCTGTACAATTTAAAAACAACAAAAAATAAGAACAATAAACCAATCTAAGTCAAATCTAACAGACAGAGCACAACTTTTTTCCCTCTAGTGCCCATTTTACTGTCATATTAGTCATATTTGGACTTAGTTACATGCAAACGTATTAGTCATCAAATCAATCTTTATTGTCATTTTGCTGTCCATACAATATAGTGCAGGCAGGATGAAACTGACTGTCTTTACAGGATCTAAAAAAAGTTAAAATAATTATAGAAACTACAGCTACAACTACAAATCTAGCAATATTTACACACATGAGTATCTGGTAGAGTTACATTCTTAAAGATACTTTAATAGAAATTCAGACATGTGGTGATCAAACAAACTTATGTTGTGACTTGAACCATTCCTTAGTCATGAGACCTATTTACATTTTTATGGACTACTAGTTGTGCATCAGTTAATTGGACCCATTTGATGGTTTTATGTATATAGTGACTCCTGGTGTTTCTAGTGTTAGAGATTTACACACTCTTAAACAACTTCTCACACTAATAGGATCCAAATGACTTTTTATGTTTTACATACAGGACCTGGTTTGGCATTTATCGCGTATCCACGAGCCGTGGCCATGATGCCTTTACCTCAGCTGTGGGCCATTTGCTTCTTCATCATGGTCATCCTCTTGGGTGCGGATACACAGGTGAGGTGAAAACAGTGAATCCCATGGCAGACTCTGTTTGTAGCTGAGAGAGTTGGTTTTAGGTTTGGGGTGTGTGTTTGCATTTTGCTCATTGTCTGTGTCTCTGTCAGTTTGTCAGTCTGGAGTGTCTCATGACCTCAGTGACAGACATGTTCCCCACAGTTTTTCGAAGAGCATATCGTCGAGAGCTGCTGCTTCTTTGTCTTTGCTCCATTTGCTTCTTCCTTGGCCTTCTTCTCGTCACAGAGGTGAGAGCTTTGTGCTCTGTTTAGTCACTGATCAATTAATTTTTTTTTTACTTTATTGGGTCAAGAAACACACTTCATGTTTGATCTAAATTGAATTACATACAAACAAACATGTAATAAACTGTCATGTACTAACAGTCTACTCTGTGTCTTCTTGCAGGGAGGCTTATACTTTCTCCAACTTTTTGATCATTATGTTTGTAGCGGCAACAATCTCCTCCTTCTTTCAGTGTGTCAGTCAATTGCAATTGGATGGATATATGGTATGTTTTTATAATTATTTTATCAAAAACATACATTTTGTGGCTTACCACTTTAAGAATGTCCAAATTTATTAAACAGTCTCTTATAAGTGATGAGTTATATATTTAGAGACACTTGAAACATAAAAAATTGCACTTAATTATGAATTATTTGGTGCTTTTTTTCAGGAAAGGTCTGAATCACATAGTAGATTCATATTCAGACTCATTTAGCCTTGGAGGAATTTGTTAAAAAAAAAAAAATCTGAAGCTCTGAGGGAAAGGTCTGCTATATTTATTCCTTGTCTCCACCGGAAAACACAGAACATATGTAAACATATGCCTATGGGTATCATCTAGTCATGTCACAGTGTTCATTTTAGTGTTATCACTAGACCAAAGATGATTAGTCTTGTGCACTGACAAGTCCAGGATATGTGATCTGAAGGCTGCAAATTCACATCAAATGAATTACATTTCAAGTTCAACTGTCTTCATTTGGCATTCCATCCATATCTATACTGAATACACACAGAGTAACAAAAATGTCTTTCCCAGGACCAGTGTGTAGTTAAAACAGTGAACATTAGTAGTAATAAAAAAGCAGCTACCTCACAACAAGAAGGTCCTGGGTTCGATTCCAACCAGGGACCTTTCTGTGTGGAGTTTGCATGTTCTCCCCATATTTGCATGGGTTCTCTCTGGGTACTTTGGCTCCCTCCTGCCATCCAAAGACATGCAGTAATAGGTTAAATGGTCAACCTAAAATTGCCCCTAGGTGTGAATGTGAGGGTGATTGGTTGTTGGTCTCTATATGTCAGCCCTGGGATGAAGTGGCGACTCATCCAGGGTGTACCCCGCCTTCACCCATAAGTAGCAGGGATAGGCTCCAGCACCCCCTACTACCCTAGTGAGGATAAAGCAGGTTCAGAAGATGAATGAATGAAAAAAGCAGCAGTGGTTTAAAAAGTATTTCAATAATGAAGTGCAAACATTACCGGACTAAAAAATTGTTTAAAAGATAGCATAGAAATATTCTAATAAATAATCTAAAATAGCCATTAAAAGGAGCAGTGCTGTATGTACGTACATGTGAAGTAAAAAGTGTCAATTGTTCAACAGCAAGAGCTCCCATATCAACTTGTTTTCAGAGATGTTTGTAGACGCAGTCCAGAAAGTGTGGCACAGTTAAACTTTTCTTTATCAGCAGATAAATGTGAAACCAGCCAAGGTCAAGGCAATGTCAAACTGTGCAGTGAAGCTAAAATTTCATAGTAAATGAAAATAAATAAGTAAGGAAAGGAGAAGATATGGGCTGTGCCGATAACTGACAGTGTCAACAGCCAGGACTAGATGTGTGTGAGTGCATCATTCATTCAGAGTATATAACATTAAAAGAAACACAGTGTGATCTATAGTGTCAAATGATGCCACGGCCTAAATTGGGAAACAGATTTTAACAAGACCTGAACAAACAGAAAACATAATAATTGAGGATGTTCATAACATACCACATGGAACATAAAAAAAACAATAATTGAAAGAAGAAATCACTCAGAGTACTTTGAGAGTATCTATTGTTAATGTCTGTGTTACAGCTTTTAATCTACTATAAAAAGGCACTTGATGACCACTTGGCCATATCAAATATTTTCTCACCCTAACTCCAAACCTCTCTGAAGTAGTTTAAATCCATTGTGACATGTGGACAGCGTGAGAGACATTTTTTGTGGAGTGGACGCCTTTTGGTACTATAGATCTATTGTATTTAGTCGCATTCAAAGAAAGAGGCCACTGAAAACGAACATTCCTCTTCAAGAGGAGCTGACGTCCATCAAGATTAAATGAGCTTAAACAGGAGTGATGGAAGCTGAATATAATAGAAAACATGGGAATTAGAGTGACAACAGAACATGTTGTGAGACAACAGACATAGCACCACAGGGTGGAGGCAGAGGTGCAGATATGAATGCACTAAAGTAATATGAGCTATGTAAGGAGTATCTACAATCACTTCAGTCTGTGATTTTAGGTTTGAAACCATGTGAGTCTCATAAATAAAGGTTAGAAACAGCTGTTAGAGTGATTGTTGAATTATGTTTTGTGCAGCTGAATGTATGACAGACACAGTGGATTCAATTTGCTAAACTCTACAGCAGGTCTTGGTTGGAATTTTAATCGTCATCCCTCATTGATATAAAAATATACTGTATATCAAAGTGTGTATCTAAGTATCAAACCAAAGCTCTCTGACTACTGCCTTTTCTGACTGTACAGAGAGCCTTTTACAGTCTCCAAATGCTGAGTTAAACCGGTTTTATATGCTGTTTTATAACCAGGCGCAGATCGACTCTATGACAACATTGAGGACATGATCGGCTATCGTCCATGGCCAATAATGAAGATCTGCTGGATTTACATAACCCCCACTGTTTGTATGGTGAGTGGAATTTGCAACAGAGTTGAAGAGCAAGTACTTTGGCCTATTTTGAAGGTACTAAAACAAAGTGAATTTTGACAGAAATAGAACAATAAGGCTATGTGAAAAATTCCAAGGTTTAAGTCCTAACACTAAACGTATATGTTATTAAGTTGTTCTGTCTCTAATATTATTTCTCAAAGAAGAAAAAGGAAAGCTAATGAAGATACAATTTGGAGTCACCCTTGTCTTTGTTATTTAGGAGGTATATTTTACAGATCAGACACTGATGGGGAGGGGTGTTTATCTAAGTGATTAACGAAACCTAAGACATCAACATATTGATTATTAAAACAAGTGCTATTTTCTTGTTCATTTGTTTAATATTGTCTCACTGATTGTCTCTGTATCAATCATTTTCCATCTCAAACAGCCTCTGAATTTAAAAAAAAAAAAATTAATGAATGTACAAATGAATGCATAGGGAAAAATAAAAACATATTCTCCAAAATGTGAAATTTTTAAACAACAGTTTTCAGTTTTAGATTCTGTTCAAATTGTGGTTTCAGCCTTTTTTTTCTTCTTTGTCAGGGTACTTTCATCTGTTCAGTGGTGAGATACAAGGCTCTGAAGTTTAATAAAACCTATGTGTACCCGACGTGGGCCTACGCTTTGGGCTGGTTTCTCGGACTCTTCTGCGTTCTCCTGGTTCCTCTGTGGATCATTTACAGAGTGACACAGATGAAAGGGACAGTGTTGCAGGTATGGAAACTGTGTTTAATACGCTTTAATTCTATTGTAATGGAGCAATATTGATATGCTAATTTTGTCAGTATGTGTTGATTTATTTGTGAGTCAAAAATGTTATTCTGTATTTGACAATCTAGATGCAACATGTATTTGTTATGATTACATAAAGAAATGCATTGAAGCATATCATTACCAGGCCAGGAAAATACTAAAGGACCTATATCACAGTGAACAAGACATTTGCACTTTATACCTACATTTTTTCATTTTCATATTGCAAGATATTGTGATGTTATACATATTAAATATACATATTTTCAAATTAAAACAAGAAGATATGTTTTGATATAAGAAGATATTTTCATGTTATAACAGAACAGCATATTATAACAAAATATGCGCACACTAAATGAGGCAATTTCACTTTATAACAAGGTTTTTTTGTCATGTTTTAACTAGATATTTTCATGTAGCAAAATATTTTCACACTAGGACAAGATATTCTATGTTTTAATAAGATATGATCACATTATAATAAGACATTTACACTTCACAAGATTTTTTATGTTATTGCAAAATTTTGTTAGAAATTAAGTGAAATGAAGATAATATATTTTTTTACATTATAAAAACATATTTTCAGCTTACTATCCCCTTATAACGCAATATAGAGACATTTTCACTTTATAACAAGATTTTTTTTGTTATAACAAAATATTTTAACATTCAGATATTTACACATTACACAAGATACATTATTCATTCTTGTTCTAATGTAATATCATAAAATCACAGATAAATAATTTTTATGTTATTTTGAGGCACTGTAAAAATTAATAACCTTAATAAGTTAAGGGGAAAACAAACACAAAAAACAGTTAATGCATTTATGTCCCTTTTTGAACTTGTGTAACGTTTGTGTAAATACGGTGAAAAACAAGACGTTGCTCATTTATAGAGATCAGAGACACCGCTGCATTCTTTACACGCTACACAGTGACATACCCAAAAGAACAGTAATATGTCAAAGAGGCCCAGTTGAGAAACATGCTGATCAATGACATGCAGCTGCTCAATCTGACATTAATAACACTTAAAAATGTGAGAGATAAGGGGATTTGACTCTGTGTTCAGCTGTGTTTGTGCCTTTAGGCATTAAAATTCCACGCCCAGGTACATATTGAGTGTTCCCCACACATACATATGCAAGTCTGTTACATACACATACACATACACAAGACATATGAGACGAACCCTAGTAATTAAGACACATCAAGTAATTTAAAAGGCATTTTTTAATAAAGTGGACTGTGATGTAAAGTGTAAAATTTCAATTAAATTTTGCCGCAATGCAATGTGTTACACTGTCAATCAAACATATTAAAGTCTTATTTCTGTTGCTAATTAGATAACGTGTTTATCGACTGTAATGCTTATATGACTGAAACATGATGTAAATACAGATGCCAAAATCTGCAGTAATATTGATTTTATTGATTTATTTTGCACATAGCATTGATCAAAGACATAATAAAACAGTAAAGGTGCAGGGAGAGGCACAAAGCTTAAAATGGCTTATTTTAAAGCTTCCACCTTATATATACATACACATTATAAAAGTTATGAGACTTCCATAATCCATACACATTCAGAATTCATAAAAAAAAGACAACATAAACTCAATTTATAAATAAATAAATAATAATATGTAATATTATTAATAATAATAATAATAATAATAATAAATATATATATATATATATATATATATATATATATATATATATATATATATATATATATATATATATATATATTCAATGTGATATCATAATTGATTTCCTTATATAGTTCTTAAAGGATATCACTGATGTACTATTTCCAAGAACATGTGAAAATTGGCTCCACAATTTACACCCTCTATAGTTAATACAAAACTAAGCTCTTGATGTGACACATTTAGGCAAATGAAAATGTTGATTTTGACGAGTATTGTGCCTATGAACTGCAGCATTGGTTGCAAAATACAAAATGAAATGCTCAAGCAAGGTACTTTGATTATGCTGAATTTTATACATAAAAATACAAATTTGGTGGATATTAATATAAAAAATATTAAGTAAATTTAGTTTAAAGAATAAGTTAGCAGAAGAGGTCAGTGGCTTAGAATGGGTTGCAATTCAAACTGAAACAAGTACAACAGAGGACCCAAGTGTAGATTCAGGGCTCAGTATGAGTAGTCTTTATTCACAGGCTAACAAGCAACAGACAAGGAGCAGGCAGCAGGTGAGTTGGGGACGGGCGGAGGGTCGGTAACCAGAAAAGCCTGACAAAGCCAAAGGGGTGAACACAGGAGACGTGGTCAGGGACGGAAGGCAGGTCGGTCATCCGGGGATCAGGCAGAGAGACGTGGTCGGACAAGGGCTGGTTGGTTTACCGGGGCTCAGTACTCAGTATTCTTCGGACAGGATTTCCTCTTCTGATCTTGACCCCTCCTCCTCTTCCTCCGAAGAACTCTCCTCCACAGCTGGTGATTCAGGAGCATAGAAGGAGGAGAAATCACACTATTGTCAACGGTGCAGCGCTGGTTGTTAGATGGCTGATCTGGGTATAGGCGGTGAAAATCCAGGATGAGCTGATCATCCAGGATCTGACGAGCTGAAACCCACGACCTTTCCTCGGGGCCATACCCCTCCCAGTCCACCAGGTACTGGAGACCCCTGCCCCATCGCCGAGAGCATAGCAAACGACTTACAGTAAAGGCTGGGGCACCATCAATCATGCGTTGCAGAGGTGGTGGCGGAGGTGCTGGCATCAGAGGACTTTCCTGAACTGGTTTCACACTGGAAACGTGGAAGGTGGGGTGAATGCGCATAGCACGAGGAAGCTTCAACCGGACGGCCACCAGATTAATCACTTTTTTGATGAGGAACAGACCATTAAACTTCGGGGCCAGTTTTTTGGCCTCAGTCCTTAAAGGCAGGTCTCGGGTGGACAACCAGACCCTCTGGCCCTCCTGATAATGAAGAGCCTGTGAGCGGCGACAATTGGCAGTAGTTGAATACCTGCTCGCCGCTCACTTAAGTGCGGCTCTGGCTTGAGTCCATGTCTGTCGACAGTGGCGCATGAAAGCCTCAACCGACGGGCAGAAAGACTCCTCTTCCACTGCTGGAAACAGCGGAGGTTGGAACCCGTAAGTGCACTGCAACGGAGTGAGTCCAGTGGCGGAGCAGGAGAGGGTGTTATAGGCGTATTCCACCCACAACAGCTGTTTGGCCCAGGTCGTAGGGTGTCTGGAGGCCATGCAGCGGAGGGTCGTCTCCATCTCCTGATTCATTCTTTCAGCTTGGCCATTGGACTGTGGATGGAAACCTGATAACAGGCTGGACGAGGCACTAAGCAATCGGCAGAATTCCTGCCAGAATACAGAGGTGAACTGAGAACCTCAATCGGACACCACGTCCACAGGGATGCCATGAAAATGAAACACATGAAGGAGAATGGCCTCAGTAGTCTCCTTGGCTGAAGGAAGCTTGGGCAGGGAAATGAAATGTACCATTTTACTAAATCGGTCCACTACCGTCAAAATGGCCGTATTCCCCTCTGACGGAGGTAACCCGGTGACAAAGTCTAATGAGATATGTGACCAAGGTCGATGGGGTATGGGTAGTGGCTGAAGGTGACCGGCTGGAGAGTGACGAGGAGTCTTGTGCTGACTGTAGACCGGACATGCGTTGACAAACTCGGTTGTGTCTTCCACCAGGGATGGCCACCACAACCACCACTGCAACACCCCTGTGGTTCATTGAATACCTGGGTGACAAGTAAGTTCAGAACCAGGAATCTATTGTAACACATCTGACCTTAATTCCTGAGGAATGAATAGGCGGTCATGGGGACAGGCACTGGGACCCGGCTGATCCTCCAGGGCGGCTTTAACTCGTTCTTCCACCTCCCAGGTGAGGACTGTGATCTGGTGTGAAACTGGGAGGATGGGGTCTGGCTGGTCACTGTTCTCTTCCCCGACTAGGAACTGACGGGACAGGGCATCTGGCTTGACATTCCTGCAACCTGGCTGGTAAGAAAAAGAGAAGTTAAAACGGGTGAAGAACAATGACCAGTGGGCTTGGCTGGTGTTGAGCCTCTTGGCTGTACGGATATATTCCAAGTTTTATGGTCTGTCCAAACCAGAAATGGAACATTGGTCCCTTCCAGCCAGTGCCGCCACTCCTCCAGCGCTAACTTCACAGCCAGCAGTTCACAATTGCCAATGTCATAGTTTCTCTCTGCTGATGATAGCCACCTGGAAAAGAAAGCACAAGTATGCATTTTCTGATCATCAGCTACCTGTTGTGAGAGTACAGCACCCACCCCCACATCAGAGGCATTCATCGCCACTACAAACTGTCTCTCTGGGTCAGGAACCCGTAAAATCGGTGCAGAGCTGAAGCGGTCCTTTAGATGTCTAAAGGCTTTATCAGCAGCTGTTCACCAATGGAACAGGACCTTGGAGGATGTGAGGGCAGTGAGAGGGACAGCCATGGTGCTATAACCCCAAATGAACCTCCAATAAAAGTTGGTGAACCCCAGGAATCCCTGCAGCTGTTTTCTGGACTCAGGGATGGGCAAGGAGGTGACAGCTGAAACTTTAGCTGGATCCATCTCCATCCGGTTCTGCCCCACGACGTAACCCAGGAATGACACTGACGTGGCGTGAAACTCACATTTCGCGGCTTTCACAAATGGAATTCTCAAGAAGGAGCTGCAGCACAGCCTGGACGTGATGAACGTGCTCCTGCGTAGACTGAGAAAAAATCAGAATGTCGTCAAGGTACACAAACACGAATTTATTCAGCATGTCCCTAAGGACATCATTGATAAGCGCCTGAAACACTGTGGGGGCATTGGTTAAACCGAATGGCATCACTAGGTACTCGTAGTGACCAGTGGGAGTATTAAAAGCTGTCTTCCACTCACCCCCCTCATGGATCTGTACCAGATGGTAAGCGTTATGGAGATCCAATTTAGTAAAGATGGTGGCCCCCTGCAGCAGCTCAAACGCTGAGGAAATGAGGGGGAGAGGGTAACGGTTCTTAACAGTGATGTCATTTAATCCCTGGGAATCAATACAAGGTCTGAGGGTCTTGTCTTTCTTATCGACAAAGAAAAATCCTGCTGAGGACGGCCGAATAATGCCTGCGGCCAAGGCATCGTTTATATAAGTCTCCATAGCCTCCCTCTCAGGAGCCGACAGAGAATTAAGGTGTCCCTTATGAGGAATTGTGCCAGGCAGGAGATCAATGGCACAGTCATACGGACGATGGGGGGGTAGCGACGTGTACCTGGCCTTTCTGAGTACCTCCTGGAAGTCATGGTATTCAGACGGAACCTGGGACAAATCTATAGCAGAACAGGATCTGAATGGGGGATTCAGACCACAGTTCTGCTGGAGAAAGATGGATTTACAGGCAGGGCTCCATCCCAGAATGGACTCCATGGACCAGTCTATATTGCCGCTTTTTCAGTACGTGGAGCTAGCTCGACTGGGCTCGGCTCGGCTCGACTCTGTATTCCTGGAGACCGTTTCCATTACAGGATACTACTGACTTTACAGTGCCTGGACGTCATAGTGATGCGGCACGTTATTTCTGTGTTGTCTGTTCAGAGAGTTGCTGAAAACTCGCTCGTTGCATGTTGTTTCATCTGAATTTTTACGTCAGCCACCAAAGACTGAATCTCCTCGACCGACCATGGTGTAGTTTTGGGCTGTTATCATGTGGACTAATATACTGCTGTATTTACTGTCCACTTCCACATCTGTTTTTTGTAAAACGGCGGGTCACAGAGAAAACTGTCTGAGCAATCAGTGATCTGCAGTGTCCTACGTCACGGTTTAGTATCGCTTGGAACCAGGGCCGGACTGAGACTCATTTTCAGCCCTGGAGTTTCATACCTCAGACTGGCCCACTTTAGATCACGACCAATTATTATTAAATTCATGGAATTATAACCTTACATCTTAGGTCTACACATTGTTCTGCAAAGGCTTGTAATTAATTTTATTTTCTAAAATATTTCCAATTCAGCGCAAGTAAAGGTTCCTTCACAATGTGGATTTATTTCAACAGTGAGTGCACATCGACATCTCCAACATTATTATTCCTCACAACACAACAATAACAGAATCTATATTTTTGTTCTTATAAGTGTTAACATTTTTCAAACCTTTAAAATGTTTGAAGTGAAATAAAAGAATATATAAAAATATTAAATAAAAAAATAATTTAAAAAAAATAAAGCTTGCTGCACTTTCTAATAACTCTATCATTTTTGTATCCTCTGCAACAAAAGATTTTCATCACAACTTACTTGCGGTTTGTTCCATCTTTGCTATTGAAAACTTATGATATAGTGATATTAGGGGTTTGACGAGGATGATAAGGAAAAAATGTATGTATATCCTGTGACTAAGGGCGAGCAAAGTAATCAAAGCTAACAGCAGACTCCTCTTCATCTGTCTCCTTTGTACCTAGTGGTTCAGGATTGTGCTGCTGAGCTGCTCCTCTGTCATCAGTAGACTCTGCTCTCCCTTTCACTCTTCCTCCAGTTTCTCTAGACTCGCCTGCACCTGTATCACAATAAAAAATATCTACAGACATTTTGACTTACTTAACCAATTAAGATATTTACATTGGCAAAATATACAGGCTTATTTAATATTACTTTATGCTATTGGCTTTTAATTGTGGGCTTTGTGTATTTATTGTCTCACTTTTAAAAATAAAAAATAATAGGCAAGTACCATGGTTTGGGTATAGAAAGTGGTTTTACTGGAACTAATGCTTGTTCACACAGTCTGTTCCAACAGCTCACCTTTTCCTTCCATCTTGACAGGAACAATCCCCTTATCACTATTGGCTCCTGGCTTTGCTTCTGACACTAAAACACATTTTAAAAATGGTCAGAATTCTCAGCACAAATCTTCTATTTTGCAAAGCCTTCGTGTCAGTTTCATTCATGTAGTGCTGAATCATTTAGCATCTCAGAGCACCTTTCATATTGAACAGACCTACACCATACTCTTCATTGTAGTCTATTTATTCTAATAATCTTCCCTCTCTGAGCAGTCCTACCTGCCCACTCTGGACTTGTGGGCTCATGGCTGGTGTCTGCTGCTGGATCTGCTTTCTGACTCTGAGGAGCTACAAGACAAAGTTTCCCAGTTATGGGGCATCACATCATACTATTATTTGAATTGCATAATGTTATGTTACACGCCACAATGCCACACAATTCAGTGACTCGATAATTAACTAGCTTGAAAGGTGGTTTACCCGTTTCATCGTCCTCATTAGTTGTTTCCAACCGGGAGGTAGTTTTTGTGAAAAAGTTGCAGATTTTGGCACATTTGGCTGTGTTTGCTTCAAGAGCTTTCCTCTTTTTAATTCTTGCTTCTCTGCGCCACCCTTGCTCTTTCTATTATCCATATTTCAAACAGTAAACTCAGCTGACCATCGACAGCCTACAGAGCACAGATCGTATATGCTCCACAGCTACAGTACAGAGCTACTAACCGTATGCAAGGACATGTTACGTCAGGTCACGGTGTGTCTGCATCTGCTTGCTAGTAGAGGGGGTGGCAGCCCAGGAACAGCGGTTGTAGTTTACGTGATCAATCCAGTGCTATGACTGACCCCCCCCCCCCCCAAAATTTTTTTTAAATATATATTGAAAGTGAACTCCGGCCCTCGCAGCCTAAATATTATACCGGCCCACCGGGAATTGTCCTGGTCCTCCCGATTAGCCAGTCCGGGCCTGCTTGGAACCTCGGTGGAGGTGATTCCAAAAAACTAGTACCAGGTACCAGATTCCAGGTCCTTTTTCGTAATGGAAACAAAAAGGCTGAGCCAAGTCGAGTCGAGCCAATACCACGCAGTGGAAACACGTTATATGAGGATTATGACGTCGGAGCCGGGGATAACCAAGAATTAATGGAGGGTCAGGTGACTTCAGGATGTGGAACTGGATGGTCTCATGGTGGTCTCCAGACAATAGCATCTGGATGGGCTTAGTCCAATGACTGACAGTTCCCAGAAGATGTCCATCCAGCGCACGGGCTGACACAGGGTGGGACAGAGGAATCAGGTCAATGCCCATCTGCCTGATGAGATCCTTGTCAATCAGGTTGACATCCGCCACAGAGTCAATGAAGGCAGTGAGGGTGAGAGACCTCCTGCCAACAGGAGCTGAACGTGGAGCAGAGGCCGGGAGTCAGGGGCAGATATCAGGGACCATCTCAGCAGGATGCCCCTCTTAGCTGCTGAGCCCTCCTCTTTTACTGGACATCCGGAGATGAAATGTCCAGCCTGACCACAGTACAAACAGAGGTTCCCACGGCGTCAACACTCCCATTCCTCCGGAGTCAGACTGGTGTGCCCCACCTGCATGAGTTCTACCCCCTCTGTGGCTGAGGGTTCCGAGATCAGGTTGGGGGTGGCAGATGACCCATGAAGGCGAGCGGGTGAGTAGCGATTGGTCCTCCCTTGACATTGCTCCCCTCTCCACACTTGCATGCGTCTGTCCAGTCTCGTTGTTAATTCAATGAGGCCATCGAGAGAGGGGGGCAGGTCGAACGAAACCAGATGGCGTTTGATGTGGGATGCCAACCCGTTGAGGAAGGCGTCATACTGGGTGTTGGCGTTCCAGGAGCTGAGCCGGGCCCGGGTACGAAAGTCTAGGGCATAGTCAGCAACTGAGCGACTCCCCTGCTTTAAGTCCATTAGTCCTCCGGTGGGATCAGGACCCTGGGACACGGGTCCAAACACCTTACACAGCTCATCCAAAAAAGCCTGAAAGGAGGAGCAGGCGGGTGTACCCCTCTCCCACTCTGCAGTTCCCCACAGCCGGGCTCTGCCTGTCAGGTGGTTTATGGTGAAAGCCACCTTAGCTGCTTCAGAAGCAAATGTGTTGGGTTGCAGAGTAAACAGGATGGAACAGTTAGTTAGGAAAGAGTTACATCCCTCAGGATCCTGGGAGTAACGCTCTGGTTCCCCTACCCTAGGCTCTGTGGCAGGGCCAGAGAACTGACCTGGAACAGGGGCCGGGGCTGAGTCCGTAGCCAAGACCTGAGCCGGAGCAGTCGCGGGATTGAAGACTTGATCCGCAATCTGGACCACATCCCCGGAGAGGGTCTTTAAGAAGTCCAATATCTCCTGGAGAGTGCGGTCATGTTGGTCCACCAGAGCGCCCTGGTTAACCAGCACCTGACGGAAGCAACCAGCGTCTGCTGGGTCCATAGTGGCCAGATTGTATTGAAACAAGTACAAGAGAGGACCCAAGTGCAGATTCAGGGCTCAGTATGAGTAGTCTTTATTCCTGTGAACAAGCAACAGACAAGGAGCAGGCAGCAGGTGAGTTGGGGACGGGCGGAGGGTTGGTAAACAGAAAAGCCAGACGAAGCCAAAGGGGCAAAGACAGGAGACATGGTCAGGGACGGAAGGCAGGTCGGTCATCCGGGGATCAGACAGAGAGACGTGGTCGGACAGGCAGGCAGGTGAATATCCAGGCGGCAGGCGGGGCAGGTCAGAAATGGTCAGGATCAGGATCAAGAATCAGGCAGGAATAAACACTGGATAGCCACACATGAAGGTAGAGAACAATCTGGCAACTGAACAGAGGACAGAGGGGTGAATATATAGGCCCGGCCTAATGAGGTCCAGCTGAGCTCACAGGTGAGCAGAGTTAGGTGATGAGGAGGTGTGACTGAGAGAGAGAGAGAGAGAGAGAGAGAGAGAGAGAGAGCAGAACAGACAGGGTTGTGATACAAACGAAGCGCAAGATCAATATTTTATTTAAAGTGAATGTCCACTGGGGGGCTGGTTCCAAAAGCAAGTCAATTTCCACAGGCCTCCATGTTAAAATGTGCAACTTTACAGCTGAGATAAACAGGTTAACAGCCTGGTGCATGTCATAGTTTTGGTCTCTATAGTTTAAAACTGTACAGGGGGAATTTTAATGTAACTCACCTGAGTTACATTAAATCAACCTACCAAACATGTCTTAGTGTGTAAACATTTATTAAGTAGTTGAAATTACTTAATGACGTTTATTATGACTGTAAAGTCAAACTGGTTTTAATTCACTATGGGAAAAACATGGAGAAAAGGAAAGAAAGTGTGAGATTCAGAGGCCACAGCACAGATCAGTTCAATCAGGACCACATTGGGCTCAGCTGTGCGCTGTGTCGTCATGCACACTGCTGAAAGGCTACAGGTGTCTCCAATGAGACAGCAGCAGCAACTGATAAAAGGGTGAAGCAGACGCTGCTGCGGCTCCTAAGCAAACTTCAGACTGCTGAGCAACAGACGTTTGGAAACTGCGGAGGGGCAGCCGGTGAGACTATTTATAAAATGTTTAGTTTATGTGCTGCACTAGAACTGTGATTATTTAATCCTAATGATAGTCTCACATTAATGTGCTGTTGTGTGTGAGCACACCGGAGCGCAAATGGGGTTTAAAGGGTTAAACTTAAAGCTGCCTGTGTGTAACTGCAGCGGTGGGTGGTCTTTTGTTCATCAGTAGGGTTATTTGTGGTTTATATTAAATATGATCATGTATTTTAAATGTAAATTGCCTGGGTACAGGGTTTCAGTTGTGTAATTATGTCAGTTAATTATAGTTAAAGTAGAGACTTTGTTGGGTCTAAATACTGTTAATTGAGTGTAATTGGATTTTTTGTTTCTGCTTATTCTATTTATTCAGATGTGTTAAATATATTATATATTATATATTTCTTGTTAATCAATTTAAATTACACAATTTTTGTATTGTATTTTATCTATATGTAAATATCTATTTTTCTATATAATGGTAATTTTGTATTTATAGCATTTTGTACTTATTGGTCAATTAATTGTTTGTTTTGTGTTGTTTATTGTTAAAGGTTTTCCACCTAAAGATTAAAGACCATTACGGCATTCGGTGTATGTGCATCTAAACGACCTGTGCCTCTGAACTTTAATAAAAGAGAAAAAAAAGAGGAAAAAGTTGTCCTGGGAATCTTTTGAATGAAGTCCAGTTGCCCAAACCTCCTCCAGACGTTTGCGCCTTTTTCCAAGTTGGGGCAAACGGCGAAAAAAAAAATCAAACAAACCAGAACAACTTGACAATGACACTGTTAGTAGATGTGGTTGGTGTTTTGGTGTTTCCACTAAAACTACATGATGATGGCTGTGTCATGCATCTCAAGGCTTTACAATCACAGTTTACAAACCAATGAATCGAATCAACAGTCAACGGTTGTGTCTTGTTTTCTTCTGAGTGACAGATCAAGGATGGACACATAGTTACTACTAAAATTCCAATCACTGTGAATTTTAGCATCTGCATCATTTGCATTTTTGTCTGGCCTCATCTTCAGTGTAGCCCTGTATTTCCAACTTATCTTACCTTAAGTCTCCATATTTGAAAGGTTAAAATGCTGGAGTAGTATCAACGCCAAGTGCAAATCCAGCAAAAATGTAAAACAAATTAAGTGAAGAGGGGACCGTAGACTCAACTCTTCAGTTGGACCAGAGCCATTCTGTGCCGAGTTTGCCTATTCTCTCTGTGAGCCATGTGGGTTTCTTCTGAGTGCTCTGGTTTCCCCCAACATTAAAACTTGGTACT
This sequence comes from Sphaeramia orbicularis, assembly GCF_902148855.1. Classification (NCBI taxonomy): domain Eukaryota; kingdom Metazoa; phylum Chordata; class Actinopteri; order Kurtiformes; family Apogonidae; genus Sphaeramia; species Sphaeramia orbicularis. The sequence continues at coordinate 32,211,783 of NC_043961.1, read as the reverse complement.
TTGTAAAATACAGTTTTTCATCTTTTCATGGTCATCAGATATGACCCATTTGGACGTTCAGAGGCTCCATAGTGAACGTGGAAACACTGTCATCTTCCACAACATTAATTCACCAGTAAAACCCTTGGAGTTGGATCAATGACAGTGGATGGAGACACTGGGTTTATGTTCAGTTAATGATATATTGGACTGAAAAAGTCACTTTTTCTTTAGTTTAATCTTTTTTTGATATAATAATCCTCAACTTTACTCTGAGCTTATATAAACATATACATGATTAGTAAATTAAATGTTGGAAAATTCCTGATTTTCGCTGAAACCCCCCCCACAAAATACAGAAGATAATACTATAATAAATGGTGATAAACCACTTAAGGAAGGTTAAATATAGAGGAAAAATTCATTTGGGAACTACCACAAATGTCACACCGGGTCCTTATGGATTAAAGATGTGACAAAATGTTCTTTAAAGGTGTTTGATGCACATAATTCTACAGTTGCACATTATCTCCATGAAAACTGTACAGTTCTATTCTCCTGGATAAAGTTCATTATTTGCCAAGGTATTATACATTATATTAGTTGGCATTGTAATTTACCAGATTGTGGATCTTAATGAGGTGCCTTGCAATAAACTGTCGACATGTCCAGGGTACACCCCGACATCACCCATAGGTAGCTGGGATCAGCTGTGGCACCCTCACGCCCCTCTTAAAGAAAAAGGATGGATGGATCTTAAAGACTTCATCTGATGGTTATAGTTATGGTTACGGAGCCAACAGTTTTCACAAAGTGTAATTCCACAGCTGTGATGTGTGTACACCCAAAGACTGGAACCTTTTGTTTTTAGAATATTTTTAGTACACTGTGTTACAAAGTAGTGTTGGAATAGTTGAAGAGTGATGGAGATTTATATACAGGGTGTCCCATAAGTCTCCATACATAGGAAAAATAAACGTTTCTTGACATAAACCATTTTTATTTATATAATATGCTCTATATGACTGCCATTTTGTCGGGAACACATTTCAATGCATGTCCTCCACTGCTGAAGAACTATAAAGAAGAAATATAAAGAAATACATGTTAGAACCATATGTATTATGTCTCCTATGTATGGAGACTTATGGGACACCCTGTAGTTTTTTTTTTAAATTCATTTACTTTGGAGCAGGTATTTATGGAAGCATATTGCATTCACATGAAAAAATAAAAATTAGCTCTGTTTTTGTGAATTAACAAGATCATTTTCTCATAATTACAAGAAAAAAAAATTATATAAAAAAAGCTTTGTTTTTCTGAATTAACAAGATAATTATCTCGTAATTACCAAAATAAAATAATTATGAAAACAAATTTGGCTCTGTTTTTCTGAGTCAATGGGACAGTGGACAGACTCTTTATCTATCTGAGCCGATTTAAATTTTTTTTATGTGAATGCAATACACTTCCATAGGTATTTGCAGACTTGGAATATAATATTTATAATATTTTCAGCAAAGAAATATCACAAAAATGAGAATGGTTTTGTTTATCTTGGAATGAATTGTTTATATCTACGGAGTGAGTCACCGTTCACAGTGTCCACTATGTTGCATCGTCGTCGTTTTTAGCCACTTCATCTCTTCCTCCCTTTAAATTATTTTATTATTGTGATGCAGTACCATCGGATACTGTGTTTGTAGAGATAATGTCCTCTTAACTGAAAACCCTAGGGTTCACAAACAGGCACTAAAGTCATATGTCACCATATAGTTAAATTGCAAACTAACTTGCCATCTTCCAAACTGTCTCCTCAGAACCTCAAACAGCTTTGCCGCCCTGAATTGAAGCCACACAGCACAAAGCAACCAGAGCAGTGTCCTTTAAACCCAGACACTACCATTGCTCCTGCTGCCAACGGCTACAAAGGAAGTGGTGGAGCTGAGATGGAGATGCAAGTGTGAGAACCTCAGCATTTTTAGGATGTTTTTCTACTGCCGGTTTTTGTACAGTTTTGCTCTATGGTGCACCCTTTTAAGACTTGTAGCTCTACTCTGGATTGTGCTTTTTGATAAGATACATTGTTGAGGAGAACTGTAAAGTTTTAAAAGCTGTTCAGGTGAAACAAATTTTTATTAGCTACTATAAGGTTAATTCAAGGTTTTCGTGTTTCAGGTTCGAGAGATGCCATCCTTTATAATATCACCACAGATCATCTTATTATGAAGCTGAATAAAAATGAACAAAAACTTTAAAGGGAAAGGCAGCTTAAGACATATTCATGCAATGCTGGATGTTTTAGGAGTAATAATGTATTTTCTTTTTTTATATTTAAACTGAATCAATTGTAGATTTTCCAAAAAGGCCCTTGTAGCTTTACTTATTTACTTGCTCTTACCTTTATTTAGACACATAAACTGAATGCTATTATTATAATTGCATCTTTTTGTTTGTTAGCTCAACACCAATCACCACAATTATTTCATTTTTCTTAGTTATGTGATTTTCTACAAGTCTTAACATTTGCAGTATACCAGATACAAGTGTTGCAGAGATGGTCCTCTGATTGAGCAGTACAACAGATATAGTAGTGTATTTTTGTACTATTTTCTGAATGCACTGATATGGTTCTGAGGGTTTAAGCCTCAGTTGAAGTTAATAAATGGTTGCTCTACTTAGTACTGCCAAGATTATATGTATAAGCTACCAAAGTGAGACTGAATTTTGAGGGTACTCAGTTTGAGCAGTACTGTTAGTTTTCATCAAAAAACTTAATTTTCATGCAAGTTGAAGCACTTCAAAGATTTTAACCAGCACTTTAAGACACAGATAAGATAAGATAATTTTTAATTTTTTACAGTCTTTCACACTATTATACTGAAGAACTTTAATTGTGTTTTTGTTTCCACTGTTCCCTCTAAATAAATGACAAAAAAATCTAGTTTGTCAGTTAATTCAATAAGGACTTTGTATCAGAAATGTTGGTCAAATAAAAAAAAAATTACCATTTGTTAAATGTTTTGCTGAATCATTTTTTATTTTATTTCTACACCACATTTTATTTTCAATTTTTGGCCATTTTTGAGCCTAAGACAGTAACAGAAGGGGAATGACCAGACAGGGAATAAAACCAGGGATGCTGTAGTTCACATTCTTCTAAATATTTTCACTGTGAAAAAGGGGTGTCTTAAAACAAGATACAAACTCTAAATTTGAGGAAAAACATACCCAAAACAAGTGAAATATCTGTCCATGCAGCAAGATAATTTCACTTGACAAGATTTCTTGAATTAAGATTGTTAAATCTAGAAATAAGCATGTCTACAGATGTATGAACATTTCAAGTAAGGAATTAAATTAACTCAAAGTAAATTATCGGACATTTCTAAATCCATTTTTTTTATCTTGTCTATCTAATTTACAGTGTACCCTTCATGTTAATTGGATGAGTTCTGAGTATTAGCATTTGTCAGGGTCCTTTAACTAAATGTCTAAATTGCCATCATTGCATGTGTATGAATGAAATCTTACAGACATGACCAAAGTAAAGCAGGCTTCTTTGTCTTCTGAGTGCCTTACCACTTGAGAAAAAAAGAGCTTATGCATTCCTCTATTGCAAACTGAAAAAATGTGTATCTAAGAGCTTAGAGTGGACAGTCCAAAAACCCAGTGTGAGCTAAAAAGCCCACAATAGCAGCCAACAAGCTGCTGCAGCTGCTGCTGGGAAGTGTCTCTCTTTTCAGAAGAGGAACAAATATCATCATGTGCCCCCCTGATGTGACCTGAAAATCATGCGCTGAACAAAAAGTGTCCATGAGGAGCACAGGGGGGGCTCAAAGGCGAAGCAGTGATTTGTCCCGTTTAGCCAACCAAAACTTAAACTCAGCAGCAAAGTTTTCTTAGAGGCATTCAATAAGTTCAGGTTAAATCTAAAGGAACAAAAAACACTTCACTGTATTACATGAAAAACATGTACTCATTACATACCCTCACAGTGCTGAATGGTTTTCATAACTCTTTCAATGCACGTGACGTGAAGAGTTAAGTAAGATTTGCTTTAGGCAAAATTCTGGCTATTTACCACTTACGTTATCACACTGAATGTTTTTGTAAAGTCATTACATAAAGAAGATTTATGTACATGTCATTTTGCACTCAGACTAATAAAGTAACTTGGGGTGTTGCCTTTAATAACAATTTATATGTACCAAAGCATCCCACCCTCCCCTTTTGTTGTGTTATTTTGCTGGAAAGCTTTAACCATATTTTCCTTCTGGGATAAACTGGCAACGCAAAACAAACAATACACACAGAGAGTACTGCCGTATTAGAAGGACCTTCAAACAGTGATGCATTTAAAACTAGTGATATTATTTATTCCAAAGGACTATATTAACATGCAATGAGTTAAGGCTGACAATTTAATGTGTGTATAATTAGTTTTTCCTGAGGCAAAGTATCTGTCTGGTTTATTATTAGTTATTCTTCCTAGTGTGACTCCTGTTTTCACAGCTTTGAATACCATGTTGTTAAAGAAATTCGACACACTGAATACCTCGCTCAGCACGTCCTGCTGGCAAGTAACTTTTTAGAGTACATCTAGAGGTCCCCCTTGTGGCTAAAATACCTTTCAGCCTGTCAATTAAGCAAGCCATATAAATCTGCATCAGACAGATCCCAGACAGTCACTCTAGAAACTCAAGGACCTATGCAGTCTTAGTGTTACACCATTTGTCCCACAGCAGAATGGCAGACTTTTTTCTTCCAAAAAGTACTTCGGATGCAGTGGAGGAACGAGGAAAATGGGCAAGCAAAAAGGAGTTTTTTCTATCCGTAGCTGGTGCTATTATTGGACTTGGAAATGTATGGAGGTTTCCATATCTGTGTTACAAAAACGGAGGTGGTGAGTATATGTTCTCTGTCTTCTAAAACACAAGTGCAGGATGTAAATGGTTTAAAACTATTTCAGTGCATTGGTAACCAGAAATATAATGTCAAATGTTGCATGGTTCACCACAATCACCACTTATGAATGAAAAACATTACATATTAAACATTAGAAATTATTAAACTATTACATTTTAAAATTAATGAATGAAATTGAAAAACTTTTTCATGTGTAATGGTTTTAATGTTTCCTTTATCCACAAATAAAGTAAAATTGTGCTTTATAAAACACTCTTATTCTGTCTTTATCTTCCTCATGCTTCACATCTGACGATCAACAGGTTTTGACAGGCTCTGGAGAGCTATGAAAATAATGAAGTGTCAGTGCTTATTTAAAAAGAATAGTCACATTCTTTGCTAAATCTGTCCAATCTTTTTTTTTTACAAAAGCCTTCAGTCCTGATGCTAATTCACAACTTAACATGAGTTATTTAAACAGACACAATGCATATTTAAAACTCATTCAATGCTGGTGTAATTAGTTCCAAAACAATGTTTAAGCCTCTGTCTCCAGGAACGCTATAATGTGAGCATGTGATTCTGAACTATGACTCTGGATTTGTCATGAAGGATAAAATCCTACACACCCTGTAATGTCAGGTTAAAAAGGCAGAAAAAAATGTAAGGGTTCATTTTTGGCCATTGTCCTACACTTGTTTAATGGAAATCGATAAGATATTTTTTGTATAATCCTGCTGATGAACAAGCCAACACACCAACACAGGTACTGAAATGTTTTTCTACATATGTCTATGTAATCTACTGAATACTAGCAAAGTTTTGGGCTGCACTGTCCTCAGCTGTAGGACATAGGTTATTCTGTTCTCGCTTTGTCCTTAACTCCAGACCAAGGTTGGCAGGAAAATAATTTACCCAAATTATCTCCTCTTGTCTCCTTCAGAAATGTACAAACTGACTTCTGCCTCTTCATTTTCCTACAGGTTGTTATAGAATTGGGTTATAGGTACATGTACATTACATTTACACACTCACTCCATCCCCTATTGGGATCCAGGACTGAGAGGTGATTTTTGCATTATTTAGGTGTTTTTTTTAACCAAGAACTGCTGCACTAATAAATGTTGTAAGTTTATTCCAGTTAATGTTTCCTGCATAAATCATCAACATTGCAAAAAAATTACTTGTGTGAGTAAATAAAAGCAACATTTACTGAATAAAACAACAAGTTAATCACTGAATTACTGATATATATATATATTTTTAAGTAAAACTGTAAAATTAAGTCAAATTTAATTTAGAAGAAGAAAAAAAAACAATAAATAGTCAACTTAACACACTTTAAACTCATTGGTTTCAATCATGCTACACTTGACTGTCTTCTTTCAGTGACGTTTTTTCAGTGTTGTTTTTATTTCTTGAAAGCTTCACAAGGTCACATAAACATTTAGTAAATATGGAAATATCCAGAGACTTGGAAATGCTTAGTACATTTTTGAGACACCATGAATAACTTCTTAAAAACCTGTTCTTATTGTTTTAGGCACAATGACAATGTGATTGTTTTTGTCGACTGTTATTGTACTTTTACTTAATCAGTGTCTCAAAGGACTTTAGATTAAAATGTAACTAGACTTACTAGACTTCCTGCAGAGCTTTTAGGTTTCTACAAATGACAGTTTTGCTAAAATATTCATATACGCACACCAGCAGTGATTGAGATTGAACAGTAACTCTTCAGATGAGTGATCTAGAACAGACGCTGAAAATAGCAACATAATTCTACTGAATGTTTTAAATTAAAGCAAAAGCTGTGCAAATTAGGCTCAATTTGTATCATATTATATTATAGGCACCAGGCATTTATCCATTTTATTTTTTACCCAGCACTTTCACCTAACAGCAAGTCAGCAATCCTGGGTTCTCCTTGTGTCTGTGTGGGTTTGGCTTCCTCACACCGACACTCAGACGTGCACCTTAACCCTTAAAGACCCAGAGCTACTTTTGTGGCGGTTCTCAAATGAATTTCTCTCTCTATTTAACCATTTTTAAGCAATTTACTACCATTTATTGTAATATTATCCTCTGTATTTTGCTTTTTTTTATAAATACTGTGAATCATGTATTTTCCTATATTTAATTTCCTACAGTTAATGTAGATGTTCATGAAAACTCAATAAATTCAAAGGTTATAACAAAACAGAGAACTGAAGAAAAAGTCACATTTTCAGCAAAGATATCAATAACTGGACGTAAAAACAAGTGTGTCTGTCCACTGTCATTTATCAAACTCCATGGGTTTTACTGGTGAATCAATGTTGTGGAAGATGACAGTGTTTACATGTTCACTACGGAGCTTCTGAACGTCCAAATGGGTCATATCTGATGACCGTGAAAAGATCTTGAAAAGATTTTACACCAATTATTTACATGTTTCGATAGGATTATTGGATCAACAGGTGTTAGACGTTGTATATCAGAGGATGATTTTGGTCTGATTTGGGTCTTTAAGGGTTACTATACTGTCACCCATAAAGTTGGAATAAAATATGTTTTACTTCTTCCCATGAAAGGATTGTGACAATGTGACTTATTCTTGATGAATGAATTGGTACTCAGTATGTAATCATTGCACCTGGTAAAACGTGTTCACAGATGTGTATAAACATGAATAAAAAATTATTCCAACTTTATGAGCAGCAGTGTAGTTAATAGGTCAATCTAAATCCACATTTAGGTGTAAATGTGAGAGTGAATAGTTATTTGTCTGTAAATATCAGCTCTGTGAAGAACTGTTTTAATGTTATATTTGAAATAAATAAACAAATAAACAAACTGGTAATATGTCCAGGGTGTACCCCGCCTTTGCCTTGAAGATAACCACGATAGGCTTCAGCACCCCTGCAACCCTGATGAGGATTAAACAATTCTAAAGATGGATGGATGGAAATATGGTGCATGATTTCAATGTAGTGAACTTTTTTGAGGCTTGATCTGGGAACTTCAGCAGATGCTACAGTTGTGATCAGTTCATTGCTGTTCTCAGTGCACGTAGTATAAAATCTGAAGCTTGCTGCAGAGGAATGTAAAATGCATCTATTTCAATATCTTTTTAGCTCTTCAAGATCCATGGCATGATTACATCATGTGACATTTTCACAGCACTGTTCATTGAGCATGTTTGTGGTTTTTATTGGAATAAATCCTATTTTTTTTCCCATTCAGATTTAATGATTTTTGTGTATTTTTGGGCCCAATATGTTAAAAAAGTCGGTTAAAGTGAAAAAAAAATCAGATTGTATGGGTGAAGTTGTGCTGAAAAATATACTGAACAGGAGTATGGTAGACACTTTTTGTGTGGTAAAGAAAGGCAAAATAATGAGTATTCAAACACAGCCAAAAGAGGCTAGAACCCCTGAGGGTTTTAATTATGCCATACCTGTTTTACACCTATCTGGCTGACTGGTTTCAGCTAAATTAAACCAGTTAGCACATGTAACTGGCCTATCTAATTATGTTGCAATATTTTGTTCACATTTTCAGGTGTGTTCTTCATTCCCTACCTCCTGTTCCTTGTGACGTGTGGCATCCCTCTGTTCATACTAGAAACAGCTCTGGGACAATACACCAGTCAGGGGGGAATCATGTGCTGGAGAAAGGTCTGCCCATTGTTTGAAGGTGATGCCTGGACTATGACTGAGCACAATTTTAGGTTTTAAGAAAGGCATGTTCAGGAAATGCAATATTAACATCATTAATTATTTTCAGGTATGGGATATGCCGGCCAAATTATCATTTTCTATGGATCCATCAGCTATATCGTGATTTTAGCCTGGGCCTTCCTCTACTTTTTTTCTTCATTCTCTGGAGAGTTACCATGGGCCAGTTGTAATAACACATGGAACACAGGTAAATGAATACTGTAAATATCAAGTAACTTTTACTCTTTGATATACCAACAATGAAGACTGTGCAACAGTATCAATATCTTTTAATCCCAATAAAAATGTCACTATCAGTTGATATTTGTAAATATTACACTGAATTTTTTATTTTATTTTATTTTATTCAGGTTTAAAATAAGATATTTGGTCCTGAGTCAAAGTTGAAGAAATCAGATGGTTACTTGTGTTTTTTCTTTTTATTATAAGGATTGAATTATAATAAAATATGTGCTCAACATAAAAATAGTCATGACTAAAATTAAGCAAAACATGAAAATAATAGAAGAGAAACTAACCCAAAGGTTAGAGAAGGAGGAGTTGGCTATAATGACATAGAATCTCACTCTAACTTCCTCCAGAAGGGCATATGTAGTTGGCACAGAGGTTTTTTTTTTTTTATTATTATGTTCAGTGGTCTGCACATTTATCAGACAAAAGATAAGTTATAGAGGAAAGCCCAGAAAGCACCCTTACAATCAGGTCAGCTGCACAAACCAAGAGAAAATGATGGTCTGGAGGTGCTTAAGTAACGGTTCATTGAAAGTCTGCAAGGTTAAATTATTTGTAGCCAACAGAATGGATGGAGTCACCAACAGTTACATCAGGAAGGGGTTAAGTCTCAGCAGTAACATTCTATAGTACAGGTGTCAAACATGCAGCCCAGGGGCCAAAACCAGCCAATCCGGCCCGTGGGATGAATTTGCAAACTGCAAGTTAGGGCATCAAACTCAAAAATAATATCATAATAACTTATAAATAATGACAACACCAATTTTTTTCTCTTTGATTTAGTGCAAAAAAAAACATTAAATTATGAAAATGTTTACATTAACAAACTATCCTGTAAAATGTGAATATCTTGAACAAATATGAAAAACCTGAAATGTCTGAAGAAAATTAAGTGCAATTTTAACAATATTTTGCCTGTGACTAAAAGTTTTGTGTCTTAGTCGATCTGATCTGTAATGCATATGTATAAATGATAAGTCGAGGTATAATATTGATAAAATTGTACTTATATGTCTTAACAATTCCATTTTTTTCAGGTTATTCACATCCTTTTTGTTTGGATAGTTTTTAAGTGTAAATATTGGCATAATTGAATATTATTTTTTGCACTAAAACAGTTTGTAGTTGTCATTATTTATTGGCTGTCATGCTATTATTGTACTGGTCAGGCCCACTTCAGATTAAATTGGGCTGAATGTGGCCCCCGGAAGAAAATTACTTTGACACCCCTGCTCTATAGCTCTGAGGTAAATCTATCAGTCTTGGGTGCATGAGTAAATCCATCTTCTCTTTGACATGAGGGAGTCTAGGGACCAGCTGAGAAGGTGGTTTTCCACACAGGGCACAGGCAAGGGGGAACCAAGTCATCAGCAAGAGTTGAAAAATTGAAAATGGAAATCTCACAAAAATGCTGGTTTACCTGAAATGGTAATAAAACATGCATTTAACGCATATTCACTTTTGTCATGGTTTAGAGAAAAAAGTTGTTAGGGAACTGGGCTGTGATGGACTTTGTAAAATGTTGGGAAACAATACTTCACAGTAACAGCAAAACAGTCACGTATTTAATGAAAGTCGTAAATGTAAATGAAAACAAATTTTTAGGGGTTATAATAGACAGTAAATTGTCATGGAAAGCCCACATCAGACACATAAAAACAAAAATCTCCAAAAGCCTTTCAATCATTAATAAAGTGAAAACACACCTTGATGAAAATGCACTCCATACTTTATACTGCTCCTTGGTCCTCCCTTACTTCACATACTGTATTGAATTGTGGGGAAACGGTTACCAATGCACCATAAATCCATTAGTCATATTAAAGAAATGAGCAGTACGGATCATACATAAGGTTGGATTTCTAGAACACACTCAATCTCTTCATTCAGTCAAAACTATTAAAAATCCATGATCTTGTAAAATATTATACAGCAATAATCTTATTTAAAGCATTCAACATATTACAACCAAGTAATATACGAAAAAACTTCACAATTCGGGAGAGTACTCATAATTTGAGAGGCTTTTGAGATTTCGCATTACCCAAAGTTCGAACCACTCGTAAACGTTTTTGTTTGTCTGTATGTGGAGTGAAACTTTGGAACAGTCTGGACATCCAACACAACCAATGTCAAAATATCCACCGATTTAAACTGTTGTACAAAAATATGGTCTGGTCCCGGTATAAGGATGGAGGGTCTTAAAAACTGATGTTCCATAAATACTCTCTTAAATGTTAATGTGTGGTTGTTGTTCCTCATCTAGTTGCTCTGTGTTGTCCATTACCATCTGGTATTGTTCTTACCATTGCTGGTATGTGCTCCCCTTTGTGCCATTAGTGGTATTGTAGTTTTTTGGGTTTTTTTTCTTCCCATTGTTGGTATGTAATTATTGGTGTTCTTTTCCAGTGTGGTACTGCAGTTTTTTGTTTTTACCATTGTTGGTATGTAATTATTATCACGTAAGTTGACAGTTAACTGTTACCTGTGGTAACACCACCAGGAATGTAGTTTGTTTCTTTTTTTTAACACACATTTTGGTTATGCAATGTAAATACTGTCAAATGAGTTCATTCTAATTTGGTTTAGGCCTGTTTTGTTCATTGTTCTGGCTTGAAGTCAAAGGACAGGAGTGAGTATTTAAAATGTTATTATGTTAAGTTATTTGATGATGAGAATGGGGGTGGGATTAAATAAGTTTTTCTTCTTCCCACTCCTTTTCGAGTATAGATGAATGATTTTTTTGAATTTTGAATTTGCATGTATTCTGTAAATGCTTGAAATAAACAAACAAAATGAAATGAAAATGAAATGAAAGTTAAACACGTTATCCCAGACAACCATCAGCCAAAACCCTATGATATGTACTAGTGTGTAGAACATATCAAATAAGTATAATATGTGGTTCTGTGATGGTGCTTTAACTCATGTAATGCTAATGTTTTTCAGATGCTTGTGTGGTACTAAACAACTACAATACAACAGCTAATGGGACCTTACCTTTGAAAACATCATCCTCTGTTTTAGAGTTTTGGCAGTAAGTTAAATTTTTCAATCAATCTTTTTTTATTTATGTATTTTCATACATTACAAGATGTGCAAGAAACAGTAAATGGACTGCACTTATATAGCACATTTTATACGCCTTCACAGCGGTCACATTCTCACACACACACTTATACGCTAGTAAGCAGCTGCTGCACACTACCACAAGCAATTTAGGGTTCAGTATCTGCATGTCACTTCGACATGTGGACAGTCAGAGCCAGGATTCGAATCGCCAACCCTTTGGTCACTGGCTCTACCAACTGAGCCACGCCCCAGATGGAGGATGGCATTAAAAAAGGTTCCCTGCTGCACTAAATTTTACACTTTGTGTTTGTCTGTGTAAATGCTCTGCTTGACATAAATATAAGGATGAAAATAAGCTAATTAAGGAGGATGTAATTTCTGTGAGAAAATAAGCTGTTAAAAGAATTTATTATTTTACATATTTAAATTATTAACCCAACCTTCATTGACCAAAAACATCCACTGACCTCAAATGTTCAGTAGCTTTTGAACCATGAATCATATCAATACATTTAAATAATTCCAGTAAAATCAATTCTCTCAGCTTTCCAGCAGCATTAGATATGACCTACTTAGATGACATGGGTTGTAGACACCTGTTTTTATGTTCAGTTAATGATATATTCTACTGAAAAAATAACTTTTTCTTCCGTTTCTTCTGTTTTCACATAACAACCTTTGAATTTACTCTGAGTTTTTTATAACCAACTATAAGATCAGCAAATTGAATAAGAATAATTAAAACAATAATTAAAATAAATTATAACACTTTCTACAAAAGGGTCAGTTATTCAACATATATACACCAGAGTGTTGCCCAGTATCAGAAAGATAAATGTCTAAATGTTTTACCTAAATTATTACACTGCAACTAAACTGAAAACACTCTTTTCCTAGATATTGTCATGAAGGATGAGCCTTGAATTGCTTAATGGCTGATTTGTTTTGTTAACAGGGAACCAAAACTTCTCCAAAGTGATGTTATACACAGTAAAAACCACAACAATCATAAATTTGGAGTACTGACAGAACTGCTAAAGGCTTTCACACCTTTTCTTCACCCCTTCAGTTACTGCCACTGAACACTTACTTGAAGTGTTTCGATTGTAAATGATTTATCACTTTTAATTTTGTAGTACATGTCAGGACAAAATACTTCTCACACAGAGTAGGATGTGTTGACACAGTTGTTCATTAACTTCTGTAATTTCAAATTTAGTAATGTATAGTCAGTTTGACACTAACTAGGCTCTGATTTTAATAAAGATGAACTTCAATAGTAAAGTCATCAGTCATTGTGGGGTCAGGGGGCCTCTGACAGGGTGGTAAATTAAAATCATGGTCGCTCAAAAGAGCGTTAAAGTTTCATGCTGTGAAAGTGTGGCACATAAATCTGCTGCACTGCAAACATGCTACAATTGAATAAGCTAAAACTACATGAAAAAGAAAAAATATAAAACAAACCCAAACTGATACCAGTCGAAAACTAAACCTGACCATATCTCTGCTACACCAGCAGTTTCCATGACTGTCTTGGTCTTTCAGCGCTAAACTCTAATTTTCTTTGACCAAAGCAGAGAACAAATAAAACCATAAAAGAAAGATTAAAACAAATGTAAAGGTTTTTGTTAATGTAAAAGTACTAAAATCAAGATCAGTCTCCAATGGCTTTACTAGCATACCACCTTGTGCCTTATCAGTAATATTTCTGAAGAATTTCAAATATTTATTTGTCAGTATATTATATATGTGGACATGTGACACACACTGAAATCAGCCCTCTACATAACCCATCACTTGGTGAACATGCAAAAACACACACACACGCTGCAGACTAGGAGCAGTGAGCCGCTGTGTCAGGCGCCTGGGGAGCAAATGAGCGGTGAAGTACCTTGTTTATGTGCACATTAGCCAACAATTTACTACCTGCCGGTCTGAGGTGTCAAACCACTGATACTTTAGTCAAAAGCCACTTCTCCAACCTTTGAAGCGACAGCTGCCTTATAATGTCCATGACAAACATTAAGTACATGAACCATTAAGGTCGCTCTCTAATTGTCAGTCATTATCATATTCAGCTCATATAGTCAGTCATTCTTTCACAATGCTTGGAGCACCAGCTTCACTTTTGAGTGAATGTCCTTGCTCCTTGTTATGTTACAATACTTGTTTGTCCAGGTATGTGCATATCCTTGGGGCATTTTTGCTTTTGTCTGACTTTCATGAAAGCTGCAGCACTAGTTTTTGTGTAAGAGAGTGAGAATGAAGTTTGAATCTACTTTTATTCATATTATCACATTCTCAGATGGACAAAAATTGATGTAAAATTTGCTTATTTGTGGCAATGCCTTTAAATTATATGGCATGAATGAAATCCTTTGCACACAATAGAAACTTTGGTCCATTTCCAGTTTGGGCACGTTTTGTAACCTAATTATGAGATCCAGGGAAGGGCTTGGTGATGATTCCTGCCAAGAGCAAGCTGATGTCATTACCAAAACATGAGCTGTGTTGGTGCTATTTCAATAGAATACTCAGGAACACAGTACAATGAAAATATTTAGGAATATGTTTATAGCCAACTGTGTCATTTTCATCTTCAACAAATGTTAAAATATGTATATGATTCTCACATGTCATCTATATCTATAATAACATAAGAGTAAAATACAGTCAGTTGGTTTGTAAAAAACAGAAACACATACCCAGAACCTGCATACTGTTCAGTTACTGTTTCACATCTCTAACGGTCTGATGATTGTTACAGACGACGTGTGCTGAATATCTCCACTGGCATAGACGACTTAGGAAAAATACAGTGGGAACTTTCTTTGTGCCTCCTTCTGTCATGGATCATCTGCTACTTCTGTGTCTGGAAGGGAGTGAAATCCACAGGAAAGGTAAGACTGAAATGATAAACTCTATTCATTCATTCATTCATCCATTCATTCATTCATTCATTCATTCATTATTTCTTTTAAGAGATTTTTTATCTACAAGTGAAATTTTAGTGCCTTCATCTTATCATTTTAAACCACATTCTTATATTAGTGGGTTATTACATTTATACTTCCCCCTACATTTGAGTCAGTGTGTAATATTTAGTGAAGTCTGGTTGTGAAGTGACAAATTGTGGCCAGAATAGTGCACAAAAAAACTGAAAAGTGCAAAGGAGTCCGTTCTGAGCTACTGTTAAAATATGGTGGTACCTGTTCAATCTGAGCAGTCTCTGATCAGCCATAACATTCTGATGACTGACAGGTGAAGAGGTAAAAAAGTTGAAAATCTTATTATAGTAGCTCCAGCCAGTGGGTGGGTTCTATTAGGCTTAAAAGTAAACATTTACACTTCAAAGTTAATATGTAGGAAGGACCAAAATGGGCAGCATACAGATGTTTTTACTTCAAACTGTGATGGTGATGACTGGGAGACAGAACAAGTACTGTGTGTCCCTGTTGTGTCTGTGTATGTACGTGTCCTACTCTGTTATGGGATTTGGACATCCTGTAGTGTGATCCCATTGTTCTTTGTCTCAAAATGTCATCCTATATGCTAAACACCATCCTGTGTGTGAACTGTTATCATTATAATATATCTAGTGCACGCAGTTAGCGCCTGACAGAAACTTTTGAGAATAAAAGTGTCTTCAAGGCTTGTTGGTAGAGCAGGTTGTCCAATGGCCAAAGGGGTCGGCGGTTTGAATCATGCCTTACTGTCAAGGTTAATATCGTTAATGAAAACTAACAAAATGACGAAAACTAGAATTGAAAAAACATTTTCGTTAACTGAAATAAATAAAAACTATAATTAATAGAAAAAAACGATATCTAACTGAAACTGTATTGTGTGCTTACAAAACTAACTAAAACGGATAAAAATTATGGATAAAATTCCCTTCGTTTTCGTCTTTGTGAATGTCGGATTGATATGAAATCGATTTATTTCGCTCTAGAATTTTTAGCCAGCGGCACCATACGACACTTCACAGTCCGTCACTTGTAGTTTATAGTCGTCTTCTGATCCTCACTCTACCTGGAAACATGGAGACTAAAGTTGGGAGAAAGCAGCAGAGTCCTGTCTGGGATTTATATGAATACGACAGAGAAGAAGAGAAAAGATATAAAAAATTAAAAAAAAAAACTAAAACTAAACTAAAACTAAGTATTTAGAAAAAAAATGAAAACTAATAAAAACTAGCAAACCTGCTCTCAAAACAAATTAAAACTGAATTAGAGAAAAAAAAGTCAAAACTAAATAAAACTAAACTATAATGAAAAATCCAAAACTATTATAACCTTGCTTACTGTCCACATGTCCAAGTGTCCTTGGGCAAGACACTGAACCCTAAACTGCTCCCAGGAGGGCCTGGCAGCGCCTTGCATGGCGGCAACTGCCTGCTGGTGTATGAGTGTATGCGTGAATGGGTGAATGTGAGGCTTTGTAAAGTGCTTTGGGCACCACAGAAGTGTGGAAAGGCGCTATTTAAGTACCGACCATTTACCATTTTATTATAGATGATTGGCAGAGATTTCTCCTCACACCCGACTGTCCTTGGTTGCTGTGTGAGCTCTTATTTGTGCAGATACGACCTTGAAATAACCACAGCATTTCTTCTTTAAGCACTTTTTCTCAGAGTGGTGATTTTTGGTCTTACTATCTTGGTATCCCACTCTTGGACAGAACATCTCCACAGCTGTAGGAGCTGTTTTTGGCACCAAAAGGAGGACCTGCATAACTACAGGCAGGTGGTACTGATATTACCTACCCACAGATGCTTGACTGGGGTGACAGTGGGTTGTCCTCTAGAGCAGTCTTTCTCAAATGGGGGTACATGTACCCCCAGGGGTACTTGGAAGAAGCCCTGGGGGTACTTGAAATTATTGGGGAAAATTACGTTAAATAAGTCATCATGTACCGAATACAAAATAAATAATTAGAATTAATGCTGAAATCTAAAATACAATAAATACTTTCACATAATAAAACTGACACTCCTGATCTTATTTCATTTCAGTATTTTTTATTTTTTATATTATTATTGTCTGTCATCTATTTAAAGCTTTGGTAACATTTTGGGAATATTTCTATTCTATATTATTCAAGATGAGTTTGAGAAATTAAGTAATTCATGAATAAATGAACCTTTCATCTACAAAAGATAATGACCATTTAATTTATTTTTCTTATCAATGAAAGAGGGCACTTTTCAGTTTATATTTAGCACAAAATTTGCTTATAAAGATTTGTTATTTGTAATACATAAAATGGATTGGATTTATATAGCACCTTTCTAGACACCCAAAGCGCTTTACATTATTGACCCATTATTCATTTGCTCTCACATTCTCCCTCTGGTGGTGGTAAACTACATCTGTAGCCACAGCTGCCCTGGGGCAGACTGACAGAAGTTAAATATATGTTGTTTGTTTACAAAGTTTTGAAAGAAAAACAGACACCTTTGGCACGGAAACAAATTTTGCCAAATTTTTTCAACCAACAATGCTGAAGCGAGAGTTGGGGGTACTTGGCTAGAAATATATATTTCAGGGGGTACTCCACTGTTAAAAGTTTGAGAACCACTGCTCTAGAGTACTGCAGAGCAGGAAGAACTCTTGTTTTGGAGATGCTCTGATCCAGTCATTTAGCCATCACAATTTTCAAAGTCTCTCAGTTGCTTATGCAAATCATTTTGGTCTTTCCTACACATCAACTTTGTGGACTAAATGTTCTCTTGCTTTCTATTACTTCCCACCAAATGCCAGGTTCCATTGTAAAGACATTATCACCATTATTGCTACTTCACTTGTCATTGGTCATAGTGTTGTGGCAGATCAGTGTATACATGGCTCATTCTCAGCCTTCTGTCTCCTGTTGTCTTCTTATGTCATTCTGGTTGTGTATTCAACATATATGGCCTTTTGCAGCTGTTTTACGTGGTCATAAAAGTAAATACATATTCTTCTATTCATTCTAAATCAATAGAAATCTAAATTCAATAAGAATGCTGTTTTACAGTCACACAGTCTGCTCTACCTGCCACACTCCCCCAACTATGGAGCCGAGGCAACTAGAATGATGGATTATCTCACTTCTGTGTAAAAGGTGACAACAACCCTTTCACTGAGTGGGGGAGTGGGCCTAGCCTGAGGTCTGCAGTTGTATGTGATGGGCAAAATGCCAGTGACATGGTTTTGTCCACACTGACAGTGGAATTTGGAATTATTGCAGATCAGATTTCTTTCATTCTTTTTAATCTATTTTTTCTTTGTTGATAGCTCACATTATATTTTATGTGGCCTGTCTCAGATCCCAGTGTGAACAGTTGACAGTCCTGAACTGAACTCTATGCACATAAGAACCATAATAAAGATGCCACATGCAGCATGCTGTTGTACTGAAGTAAACATGGACGCCCCAAAAGTCAGTGTTTATAGTTTCATCTGATGTGTGGTGGGAGACGGCAAAACTCTAACTGGATAATAACAAGGATGAGGATGAAGACAGAGTTGTTTTTACCAGGGGACACCCTTTAGAGCATCACTGTGACATCGTTCTACAAGTGTTTTTTTCTGGTTATGATTCCATTGTAAACGGCACAAATTACATGGAATCTGATCTTTTAAATTGTAATTGTGGTCCATCCCATATCTGATCCTACATCAGATACAACTCTGGATATTTTAAATGTCATATTAGAATTCAAAAAACTTTTACATCACTTCAGATCAGCATCTTTCACTGTTGGGCTCTGGTGGATTTTTGTTATTTAAAAAAAAAAAAAAAGGTTTCTTTTGGCGTCAAAAAGCATTTTTCCAGAAATATTTCATGATAATACCTGAAATTGTGTAGAATTTTAACCCTTTATGAGGCAAGTGACTATTTTCGGTAATTTCCACATACATTAAAGACAGTGAGGCAATAATCTCAGGTCAAATGTGATCTACAGGGTCTGTAAGGTCCACCTCTGCATGAACAGTGAGTGTAATTGCTTTGCTAGGTACCATGAAGTAATGGTACCAATGTAAGGAATGATGTTCAAAGGGATAATGTGGCTGTGGACAGGTGTCTAGATCAGCATTTATGCTGTTGTAATGTTCTAAAAGTGATGTTCTTTTCACTTTACATGTGTTTTTCTTGTATCTATTATATATACTTCTTGGATTTTTTGGGTGTTTTTTTTTGCCACTTTCAGATAAAGAACCAAATATGGTAACTTCACTGACCTTTATTTTCTACATAACAAGAAACAATTCTGAAAATGTCCTCCAATAACACACTACGGTTGAATTTTTGAATTTCGGAGTATGTCTTTGAGTGCCCTATAAGGGGTTAATGGTGTCCGGAAACTTTTTTCCACCACCTCACATTTTAAATGAGTATAGGTTCCTCTTCGTTTCATTGTGCCTGAAGCCGACCACAGTTGTGCAACACAGCTGTGTTAAAGCTGCAGGGCAAAAACAGAATTTGAGAATAAACACCTTTCTCTTGTAGCTCTCTCTCCTCATTCTGTCACATTTGACAGATTCTTGAGAGCAGTTGGATAAGCTGTCGACATACTTAACGTCCCCCTCCACAACCTGTCAACAGAACCAAGAGAAAGAACGAGATTCTTGTTTCCTGTCAGACCACTTGAACTACAACAGGATGAAAGGCAATTATGGAGGGGTTTTTTTGTAAAATGATGCCAAAAAACTAGTATACACAGAAGCTTGAAATCTGCCACAGGTAAAAATAAATAAATAAATGTGACAGTAGTCAGCCCTTCAAATTTCAACATAAATAATGAAAAAATATCTTCAGGAAATATTCAGAAAACTGTGTGTCTCGTGTTTCAGGACTACCTCTAACATCCCAGGCCAACAAAGATAAACTCAGTTGCATGTCTTTTTTTTAAAATGCAGTGTTTCTCTCTAGGCTGCCTACTTCACAGTCACCTTCCCCTTCATCATGTTGATCGTGTTGTTGCTCAGAGGAATGACTCTCCCCGGAGCCCTCCATGGGATCAAGTACTACCTGTACCCAAATCCTGCACGTCTTGCTGACCCACAGGTATTATTCCCCTCATACTGTACTCTCCCTGGAATTCAACAACATGCTACATTCTATTTTGCAAGTGTTGATAGACTATTTTCTATGGTTTGGAGGTCTGGATGGATGCTGGAACCCAAATATTCTACTCCTATGCCATATGTCTTGGATGCCTCACTACACTTGGAAGCTACAACAAGTACAACAGCAACTGTTACAGGTGAGCACTTGAAAGAAAGAATAGGATTCAGATTTTAGTAGCAGCAGTCTGTACATTTCAGTAACATAAGGCATTGTTTCTGTTTTGCAGAGATTCTTTCTTTCTTTGCTTGTTGAACAGCGGGACCAGTTTTCTGTCTGGCTTTGCTATTTTTTCCATTCTGGGCTATATGTCACAAAAACAGGGTGTTGACATTGCTTCAGTTGCTGAATCAGGTATGAACGTTAAGCAAACGTTAATACTGGTGGACATGATTTTCATTTTTACTTTGATTATTGAGCCAAAAATCTTTCTTAACATTGTGTGCTGTATTATTTGGATGTAAAGGACCTGTAGTGACATTCACACTGCCAGCCTTTGAGCTCAGTTATGATTTACTGCTTTTTTTCTGCTGTTCACATGATTATTATTATTATTTTTAACGTGGCCATTTTTATATTCCAGTGTGAACTCACAGTCCTGAACTAAACCAGATATATAAAACCATAGTTAGGGCCTGATTTTCTAAAATCACAAATAACAGGCGCAAATTTGCTTGCTTGTGCTAAAAAATGCACATGCTATTGATTTGCGTGTCAAGGGAGATCAACTAAGATTGCCTGCGGAAATCACAACAGGTGCAAAGTCTTGGAGACTGCCCAGTTTCAATGAGGATTTTGTGTGTACTACTGGTTGTTGTCATGGAGACAATACGCTGGAAAAACTGCTCTGGGATATGCCAGCACTAATGGAAACAGTGGGTTGGAATGATCCAGACGCGTGGAAATGTAACTTTGCAAAGATTTTTGTCATAGAAGGGGTTGGATGACTCCGGCCCCAAATCATCCTCTAGTTCATCTAGAATAGGGGTGTCAAACTCATTTTAGTTCAGGGGCCACATTCAGTCCAATTTGATCTCAAGTGGGCCTGACCAGTGAAATGATAACAGTGGAAAAAATAAAATTCTATTATGATCAGGTTTACATCTACAAAGTTTCCTTAAAAATCTGAATAACATGAACAACTTGAATTGTCTTAAGAAAAACAAGTGCAATTTTAACAATATTATGCCTCGGTTTATCAGTTTATCATTTACACATGTGCATTACAATTGCACAAAACATTTAGTTACAGGCAGAATATTGGTAAAATTGCATTTACTTTTCTTAACACATTTCCGTTTGTTCATATTTGTTCAGGTTATTCACATTTTTTCTAAACGTATAGTTTGGTAATGTAAACATTTTCATGTAATTTTACTTTTTTACACCAAAAAACAAAGAGAATATTTGGGGTTGTCGTTATTTATAGGTTATTATGATAATATTTTACTGGTTCTGACCCACTTTAAATCTAATTGGACTGTATGTGTCTGTATGTGGAACCTGAATTAAAATGATTTTGACACCACTGATTGTTAATATCTTCAGTGTAACTTTTGCAATTTTTCGCAAATTCATCCTGGGGGCTGGATGGGACCCTTTGGCGGACCGGATTTGGCCCCCGGGCCACATGTTTGACACCTGTGATCTAGAAGTTCTAAAATGGCATTGCTGGGCAGCGGTGCCAGATTCATTTTAGAGGTGGGGGGGTCATGGGGGTTGTTGAATTGAATGACTGTCAGGCGCGTATAATTTTATCACACTGTAGCCGAATGTTGGTGCGTATTTTTAATGACAATCATCAGATCAAGTGGAAAAGTAGCCTTTGCTACAAGAGTCCCACAAAGTGGGGGGACCATACATCTCATTTATTTTTTCTTCGTCATTCCAAAAATGTTAATGCGAGCAGAACAGATTGGTTCTCTGCATTGCCTTTGGTTGGGTGTACGCTGCCTCCCCACCATAACAACTGCAGCCAGTTTTGCACAAAGCAGTGCCAGTTAAAACCTGCCTTTCAGACGTGCTAAATATAGACACAAAATCAACCATCGCAATCAGTTTCAAGTTTGGTAAATCACATTGTACGTGCTAAAAAAATATTTGCATTTACTCCTCCCAATAATTTTGTGCATTCTGGCAGAAACGCCCATATTGCATATTCATCAAAGAAAATACGCTTAATGGGTTGTGTGAGCTATTTTGCCTATTTGAGAGGCGCAACCCTCGCTGTGTCCTGTTAGCAGATAAGCTTCAACATGTTTTTGTATGCACAGTCAAGTACACGCACATTTTTACATGTGCAAACCGTTAGTAAATCAGGCCCTTGGTGTCAATTGCTAGTGTTGGTGCTCAGATAATTTGCTTCAGTAAATGTATTAATACACGCAGTGAAAATACTCCACTACAAGTAAAAGTTATACATTCACAGTAACTTTTAGCCTAAAATTTAATGACGAATTACAAATATTCATTGTACAGTAAAATGGTTCCTGTCAGTATTTTATTAGCAATCATGTTTTGGTTTCATTTACAGCTACATTTAATGTGTATGTTTTATTTGAATGACTTTATAGCATGTCAGTGAAATCCTCCAGAGCAGAGTCGTGATGAATCTTCATTTAAAGTGACGTAAAATTTGCATTAAAACTGATCTGCCTGTTCAGATGGAGGTCACATGAAAAAGAGGAGTTCTGTATCTGAGTCATGACCAAATATGTAAGGCTACGTTCACAGGGCAGGTGAAAGTGGCCCAAATTGGACTTTTTTTTTTTTTTTGACAGTCTGAACTGCAGAAAACTGATTGTTTCAGATCAGACCCAGGCCTCTTCCATATGTGTTCCTAAATTGAATACATATTCACTGTTTTGTAATGTGACTTCAGTCTGAACGGTCATGTTGCATTTCATCTGACTTTTTCATCACTGAAATACAACAGATGTCCCAATTCTGTGCTGGAAGAGGCAGAACCATCCATAAAAGATCCATATTTACTTCCATAAACACAGTATGCTGCATCAAGGTTATTATCGTTAATGAAAACTAATGAAATGACGAAAACTAGAATTGTAAAAACATTTTTGCAAACTGAAATAAATAAAAACTATAATTAAAAAAAAAAAACGATAACTAACCGAAACTGTATTGTGTGCTTACAAAACTAACTAAAACATATAAAAATTATGTATAAAATTCCCTTAGTTTTTGTCTTTGTCAATGTCAGATTGATATGAAATAGATTTATTTCCCTCAACAACCTAAAACTAAACTAAAACTAAGCATTTAGAAAAAAAAACGAAAACTAATAAAAACTAGCAAACTTGCTCTAAAAAATTAAATTAAAACTAACTGAATTAGAGAGAAAAAAAAAGTCAAAACTAAATAAAACTAAACTATAATGAAAAATCCAGAACTATTATAACCTTGTGCTGCATATGACATCATATCTTCTTCTGCTCGTGCAGGTCAGTTCAGGACTGTTCAGTGTGATGGCAGTTGCATTTCAATCATAATGTGATCAACTATGTAAAACAAAATTGATTTCAGCAATAAAATTGAATTGAGCATTAAGACCTGCAGTGTGAATGTAGCATAAGTGTCCCAGATCAGATTCTATGTGTTTTGCTGTTCACACTGTCATAAAAAATGGACTTGAGTTCCACACCTGTGAAAAGATCAGATTTGGGCCACTTCCTCCTGCAGTGTGAACATAGCCATAGGGTTTATGGATGTCTAAGTCTGGCATCTTCAAGCAGCTACATCACTGCTGGTTTCTGCTGCTTTCTCTCTGCAGGCCCTGGCCTTGTGTTCATAGTCTACCCACAAGCTGTAACTCTTCTGCCATGGCCTCAGGTTTGGTCCATATGCTTCTTCACCATGATCATCCTATTAGGAATAGATAGTCAGGTGAGCTCATACCTTCTTCATGATCCCATAGAGCTCATTCAGTGTCTGTGTTGTTATCTGTTTTTAACCCATCTTTGTCATTCGGCAGT
Organism: Sphaeramia orbicularis; assembly: GCF_902148855.1. Classification (NCBI taxonomy): domain Eukaryota; kingdom Metazoa; phylum Chordata; class Actinopteri; order Kurtiformes; family Apogonidae; genus Sphaeramia; species Sphaeramia orbicularis. The sequence continues at coordinate 32,187,770 of NC_043961.1, read as the reverse complement.
TTGTTGGGCTTGAAAGCATCATGACTTCTATATCAGATGTCTACCCTTCCCAGATGCGAAGAGGGTGTCGCAGAGAGCTTCTGCTGATACTGCTCTGTGCTTTGTGCTATCTGGTTGACCTGTTACTGGTGTCACAGGTGAGCTGAATGGACGCTTGGTATTAAAAAATGGTGATTGATCAACTTATTTAATTTCCCTTTGTGTCTAATCTTATTTTAGGCTGGCGCATACATTCTGCAGATCTTTGATCATTATGTCTGCAGTGGACCCACCCTTCTTCTGATGGCAATACTACAGTCAGTAGTTATTGGATGGATTTATGGTAAGATTTATTTACTGTTTTTCCTTTTTGTTCAGAAATAGCATCAACCAATGAATATGTGCCACCCTCTGACTAAATGTGTGGAGTTTTTTAATAATTAACCCTCCAGTATCCCATCCAGCAAGGCCCTTACTAAGCACCAAGTGTGCCTTTTTGGCACACTTGTGGAATAATGTCAAAAAAAATTTCATACAGTTTGTTACCTCCGCCAAGGAGGTTATGTTTTTGCCAGGGTTTGTTTGTTTGTCTGTCTGTCTGTCTGTTTGTTTGTTTGTCTGTCCGTTAGTGTGCAACATAACTCAAAAAGTTATGGACAGATTTGGATGAAATTTTCAGGGTTTGTTGGAAATGGGATAAGGAAGAAATGATTAAATTTTGGTGGTGATCGGGGGTGGGGGGGCCCACGGGGGGGGCACAGACCAGAAAATTTCATCAAAATCTGTCCATAACTTTTTGAGTTATGTTGCACACTAACGGACAGATAAACAGACAGACAGACAAACAAACAAACAAACCCTGGCAAAAACATAACCTCCTTGGCGTGGGGGGGCCCACGGGAGGGGGCCACTGATCAGCCTTGGCGGAGGTCTGCGCTCTCCGAGTGCTTTTCTAGTTTTTAATTCTTTTACACTTTTTTCTATTTCATCAACTTGAGCTGTAAATAAAAATACCAAATACTCAATAATTGTCATATTTTTTAACTCTTTAAATGCTGTGTTTGTAATGTAAACAAACCATTTTTTTGGATGCAAAAAACACAAAAAATTATTTTTTTCGACACACTACATAAAAAGTGGATCACATATTATTTGATTTTTGCAGCCTGGATTATGTCCGTGATAAACAGCAACATTGGTTAATTTGCATGATTATTTTTGGCGATAGGTCAAATATTAAAAAATACTAGCATCTGTCACCAAGTGTGCCAAAATGGCACACCTGTAAATCAAACTATTAAATATTATGTATTGATTTATTTTTCTGCTCTAATTTGATTTTATTTTTGTAAATCAATGTCAGCCCTAATCATACATATCAAATGGAAGAAATAGTGCGTTTTCGGCACACTTGGCAGACAGATGTTAGTCTTGTAATTTTCTTTTGTTTACAATGTGCAAATTTTAGTTGGTGGCCAGAATTTTAAAGATGGTGCAAAAATGAACAACTTTTGAATTCTAACCTTATTTAAATTGTGAAAAATAATATGAAATTTTTTAACACAAAGTGCAAAGTGTGCCTATAAGGCGCACCCAGATACGGGAGGGTTAAATACAAAAATCGTACCCAACTTTCATACTTCATATTTGCTGGTTGATATGGAAAGTTAATTTTGTCTTTATTTTTCAGCACAAATTGATATTTAGTTATTTAATTGCAAATATTTTACTGCAGTGGTGTAGTTTTATACATTTAATATATGCATTTGGAATTCATGGATTGTTGTGTTTTTTTGCCCATAGCTTTTGTTATGGCAGTTTATGATGCATTTTTGTAATTTTTGGAGGTTTTTCACCATAAATTGAAAGAGAAAATACATAAATTGTGACATAGAAAGTTATTAGGAAAAATAGTGTTTGACTTTTTCGACAAATTTCAATGAAAAAAAAAAAAAAAGAAGAAAAATGTTTACAAACTGCAAGCTGTAATTGTGATTTTTTTCCCCTTTGACATCTAATATCTGGAAATATTTACCAGTCAAGTGACATTTTATGTATACTCTAGAAATTTGCCTTTTCCATTCACATTTACGGAATACCTTTATGATAATTTCCTTCTGCTGTATCGTATGCACATGTATTTTTTTTCTTATTCTCAGGGGCTGAACGCTTCTCTGACAACATTGAGGACATGATTGGATATAAACCTCTATTTCTGGTCAAGTACTGCTGGCAGTACGTCACCCCGATTATTTGCAGTGTAAGTGTTAAAACTGGCCTGGAAAAAACAACATTTGTACGGATGAACTTTACTTTTGACTGAACATGTGCATTTATTCCTGCTTTATTTTCCATTAAAGGGTACATTTATATTTCTGCTCATGAGATACAACCCTATGAAGTTCAACAACATCTACGTGTATCCTTGGTGGGCGTACTGGATCGGCTGGTTTCTGACCATGTCTTCTCTGTCTATGATTCCACTCATCATGATTTGCAGACTGGCTAAAGGAAAAGGCACTCTGTTGCAGGTCAGTGAATTTTAAAAGTTGAAGTTTTATGATTTATGAGTCCTATTAAAACATGTTTATTCTTCAAAATTAAACCAATTAAATTTTTTTTCCTTAGCGGTTAAAGAGAATCTCCCAGCCTTTGGATGACCTTCCAGGGATGGCAACAGAAAGAGTACAAATGAATGCTTCAGTGCAAGGAACTACTGATGGAAAAATGGAAAAATGATATTTCAGCCATTTAAAAACATTCTTATTTACACTTAAATATGTACAGCAGATTATTTACTGTATTAACCTGCTGAGTATTTTTTTTTATTCTTACATGTTTAAAGTTGCAATGACATATTTTAGCACTGGATAATTATTTTTAAGAGATGTTAAATTGTATTTGTTGAAAAACTGTGTAAAAGCCTACTTTTTGGTGCAACTACTTCTCTTCTTCAGCTGTTAAATACCTCAAAACCTATACACCTATATATTTTCACCCAGTCCCTTGAAAAATAACAAGGCAATTGTTACCTGAGAACATTTCCCAGCTTTTTATTACATATCTGCTCTGTGCTATTGGCCCAAAACATAATGTGGTGTGGTCCAGTAAGTTTGTTTGTGTGTCTTTCAAGGCTGTGCACATGTATTCTGTGTATTCTTGTTGAAAAGAGAATAAGAAATAAGTATGTTTGCTAATTTCAACCATGCAAAAACAACAAAACTAGAGGTGGCATAAGACTTTTGTATACTATTGGAACTGTAACATTTGCACAGCAATATATAAGTACATCAAAAGTATATGCCTTCTGCTTTTAGAGGAATTTAATAGTCTTTACAGTATAGATTAAGGTTAGACAATGTTTTGCTTTTGTACTTTAAGACCATTCAAGACGTTGTATACTATTATTTGGGTGTGAAATAATTGTCTGTCTGCCACCTCTGGCTGCCTTTGACCTCACTGACTCATTTGTCGAAGTTGTGTAAGCCTTGGAAGCGCAGTTACAAAACGCTCGGTTTTATAACTTTGTTTTGGTAATGGCTTCTTGTCTGACTGCTCCTCCTCTCTATTCACTTGAGTATCCTGTTAGTTTTAACTGAATGGGCATATGCAGCAGAAAAGCCTTTTATCATGACCTGCTCATAAGCTGTAGTCTGAACCATTCATGTGAAAGTAAAACTCCACAGCGCTACTGACACCAACAGGCGATACACTGCTGAGGTTTTTATTCAAACTCAGCCAATGTCATTAACTCTGATTATTGAATGGTGAATGGGATTGTGTTTACTGGTTTGGTTTCTATTATATGTATTTTTATTTTGAAAGTTTTGCTTTGTTCAGATAATTGGGCTTGTTTTTCATCATGTGTAGCAGAAATACCTCATTTGAAGGGATTCCTCAGGATTCCCCAAGTATATGGGCAAAAAAGCAACACTTGAAAATGAATGATTTATTAATAATAAATAATTTTATTCTTCATGATGGTGTCAAATTAATATTTGTACCAGTATATAGTGTCTTATACTTATACTACTGTTCTATTCAGATATTTCCTTGGGTAACTACTGCATACCGATGGTGTTTTTTTCATGTATTTTTCCATGAAATACTTTTTTTTTTTTTTTTACTTTGTGGACAGAATGAAAAAAAAAGCATGTTTTATTGATGTTAATATCTTATTATTCATGTTCTGAGCTGAGGTTCACAGGGTATACACTAGTCCTGAACCTCTTGCCAAGTGTTGAAACTGTTTTTACATCATCCTATAATAACTATATAACAGTGAATCCCACATTTTAGTTTTATACAACATTATTTTTCACAATACTTTACATATAGGGAAAATGCATTTGCTTTTTAGTACATTTTGAATTGAACTTTTAAAAATACTGTGCCTGTCGGAAGTTTAGAAACACCAAGTTTTTGTTTTAAGAGACACATAAATGTTCTTCTTGTTTATAAGAGACAATATGAAGTTTTATTTTGACCAAATAACTTAATGGATGTATAGATACTGGAATGAAATCTTAATACTCATCCGACTGTCACCTTAGGCATTAACAGTAGATTCTGGATGAAACACGTATCACATTCCCCTATGCAAAGTTTCTATTTACAACGGGTTTGGACAACATGCTGAATCATTAAATACATATAGGTTAAGTACCATATAGACCATGTTTGTGTGCACTAATACATGAAAAACAGTTTGATGGTTCAGCACTGTCACAGATCAATATAAAAGGCATGACTACCATTCCAAACTTCAACACCAGCTTCACCATAAACAGACACCCAAGCTCTGCAACGGTTATTTAGAGGAAAAAACAGTCAACTGGAGCATTCTTTCATGGAATGTCATGCCCATTCTTCTGAACTAAACCCTGTTTAACTGCTCTGGGATGAATTGGTTCACAAGGTTGAAAAAACCAATCCAACCAGCCAAGAAAACGTCTGGCAAAGTATTTCAGCTGAATGTCTGTAAAAAACAACCTGTCCAGATGCCAGTTGGAGGATGTAAAACTATTATAGTTACTAAGGGAGGATTTTTGATGAAAATAAAGTTTAATTACTTCTGTACCAATATCTTACATGCAGTGTAGTCCAGGGTATACGGGGGTATATGGAGCATACCCACTTATTTTTCAGTCATCATTGGGTATACCCACTTCTAAATCCCCCTGATGCGCACCATTCAGTATAGTACAGTATCTGAGCCAGAATATCCATTTCTTCCCCTAGGATGGTGAAGCCATGACCCGCCCTACTCTGCCTCTAATTGGCTAGTACTCACTGCCGTCACTGATTACATTGGTTAGCTTTAGGCATGTGGACTGATGAGCCAATCACAGGCAGAGTAGGGCAGGTGACTCTGAGGAAAATATTGCTAACTAGTGCTGGCCAACTCTGGAACCTGATTGGACACCTCAGGTGCCAGTGCCGCTCCAGTTGATTGACAGGTCACTGCACATCTTATTGAAAGATGCACGATCATTGGAAATATGAACGAAAAAGGCAGAATAAACATATTTCAAATGAGTGATACATATCGAGAGAACCTATTTTCATGGAATACATAATTCTGAGGTAAGTTTTAAGGTGGTTTCCAAATGAGTCACTGTTTTAAACTACTGGTCACATGACTGCATATTTAGAGGTGAAGACATGGTGTCACCAAAAGTTCAACTATGCGAGTAGACTAAAGTTACGAAAGCCTAATGTTATGAAAGGTTAACATAATAAAAGGCTAATGTTATGAAAGGTGAGCATTATGAAAGGTTAACATTATAAAAGGCTAATGTTATGAAAGGCCAGCATTATGAAAGGCTGCATTATGAAAGGCTAACGTTATCCTATGTTTGCCTCATGTTAAATACATTTACATTCATGCAGCTGCTTGTGTGACCAGTAATACCTAAAAACTGCTCCTGATCAAGTCATGATCATTTTATAATAGTGAGCAAACACTACTGATGGATTTTGGGTTAACGAAATAGAGTAGTCTTACATGTCAATGTTTCTAAAACGGCGTTTTTCTGGACTACTTAAAAAAAAAGGCAAAAATTCAGAGTATACCCACTTCTCCAGGGACCACTACACCACTGCTTACATGTATATAGTTGTTTGGTCAAAATAATCCCTGATACTTGCTGCATATCAACAAATGAACACACGTGTCATTTAATAATAATAATAATAATAATAATAATGGATTAGATTTATATAGCGCTTTTCTGTGAACGCATACTCAAAGCGTGTACAATGGATCCATTATTCATTCACTCACACATTCACATTCTGGTGGTGGTAAACTACAGGGGTTGGACAAAATAATGGAAACACCTTCTGTGATGCCACAGTGTTAGGTGTTTCCATTATTTTGTCCAACCCCTGTACATCTGAAGCCACAGCTGCCCTGGGGCAGACTGACATCAAACTTTGGGTTTCCAAACTTTTGACAGACACTGTAAATACTCATTTCTTGCTTCAAATACCCTTTTCTAAGGTTTCCACTCACAGACTCTTAACTAAGATGTACACTTCTTTCACTAATTCATGTTGTAACCTATTGGGGAAAATATGAGTTCAACACATCAACATTTTCTAACCATTTATTAAAAAAAAAAAAAAAAGTACAAAAAAAAGTGATTGCTACTTTTTTTTTTAATTAGGCACATTAGCTCTGATAATTTTGATGTCATCAGCTGGTCTGTCTTGAGAATTTGTCTCCACCATCCCGATCCGGTTCAGCACCCCCAACCCCTGACAAACTCTTCCAAAAATGCTGTGTTTTCCATCCAACCACTGAGTCGGTGCAAGAGTAAGAAAAAACTGGCTTCCATTCGTGTCTGGTCCTGCATTGGCCATTGCCAGAATACCAGCACCTAAAAGAAAGACACACATGAGAATAGGCAATTACAGTTCTGTAATTATTGTCACATTTGTGTAACATCTCTGGTAGAAGAGCACAAATAACATCAGTTAGTCTTGAAATTTTAAGTCAAGAAATGGTTAAGAGCCAGATCAAGCAAAAGTGAACATCAGTGTCAAATATTTAAGTTTCACCTATCATTTCTCAAATAAGCTCTTTTTTTTATCTTAAGAACTATTTTATGGAATTGTTTACAAAATTTCAGTATCACTTGTAGGAAAAAAAACATATAACTAATTATGTAAAGTTACACTTCTGACATATATGTAAATGCACCATTAACTTTAATAATATTTTGTCTTGCTTGTATAAGTGATATTTTAGGTACAAGAATATAGAAAGGTTGTGTACAATCAAATTATTTGTAAAATATGCTCTGCTATTAGCTGTATATATCACTTCAGTTGTAATGTGTTATTATTTGTAGTGTTTTATTTCCAGCAAAGTCTTTTATTATGACCACTGAACAAAGTGGCAAACTGCTGTCCCCATGTCACAACATATTTGTGTTAATAAAAACTTATCATTTAAACATTTTTATCCAATTGTAGTTTAACATCATAGATAAAGCCCTGTTTCACTTAGTATCAATTTCTTAAGAGAACTGTATCTTTTGTACATTTGCATAAAGTGAAAAAAAGGATGTTCATTTTGAGTCCCTATGTCACACAGCAGTAATTTAAGTATTTTACCCCAAAATTTTATTTCTGTAACATCTAACATTTGTGTCATGTGTACATACTTACTGAGACCTATTCATACATGTATTAAACATGGAGATAAGTTATTTAGTTTTCAACACAGAGCTTATTGAACATGAAACGTGTCTCTGTGTCACCACTTGATCTGGCCCTTAAAGCCATGGGAGACTTCCATCACCAATTTTTCATCAAATCTGTAAAACCCCAGTCATAGCCTAAGTATCACGAATCCGTAAGTCTTTCTGTGATTATTCACCTGAATCTCTTCCCTCAATGTGAACAATTTCGAAGGGTACTCCACCATAAACAAACCATTTGTTTACAAACAGAGCCAGTAGGTAACTCGAGCATCTTCGGAGTTTTGTCACAGAAACGGCTAAAATGCGGAAATGGCTGGAGAGAAGCAGAGCAAGTAGAGCTCCACCTGGCAGCAGCAGCTGCAACAAACATGACGCAGAAATGGCTGGAATTCCACTTCCCTCCAGCCATTTCCGCGTCATGTTTGTTGCACCCATATGACATCATATGGTTGCACTGCTGCTGCCAGGTGGCTGCGCGAACCTCCGCTTCCCACAATGCACGTTGTGACAAAACTCCGAAGATGCCCGAGTTACCTACCAGCTCTGTTTGTAAACAAATGGTTTGTTTATGGTGGAGTACACTTCGAAATTGTTCACCGTGAGGGAAGAGATTAAGGTGAATAATCACAGAAAGACTTACAGATTTGTGATACTTAGACTAGGACTGGGGTTTTACAGATTTGATGAAAAATTGGTGACAAAAGTCTCCCGCACCTTTAAGGAAAACAGCAAAAACTACACATTTTAATATCCCTTGGCATACTTAAACACTGAGTGACCTGTTCCCTCTATAAATACACAATCAGCCACAACACTATGACCATTAACATATGAAGTGGTGAGAATATTGAGTATCTGTTTACCATGGGACCTTTCAATGGGTGGCATATATACGGAAGCAAGTGAACTTTAGTCCTCGAAGTTGATGAGCAGTGTTGAGCGACTTTGACAAGGGCCAAATTTTCTTTGCCAAATAAATAGGTGACTTACCTGTAAATTTGAGCTCTGGATTCAGTTCATCCTCAAACTGTTTACCAAATATGGAGGCACCACCTCGACCTGTTGGAAGACATGTAAACTCTTGGCTTAGTCTTAAGTCAGGTATCTGAGTTGAAAACAAAATTTATAAAACAATGAAGATCAACCGATAGTACATTTCTAAAGGCAGGTATAATAATGATCATTTGGAATAAAAAAAAAAAAAAAGACAGCCAGTATCACCTCCCTTTGTATTTCTAGAAAAAAAAAAAAAACTGAACATGCCAAAACAAAACAAAACAAAACATTGGACTGACTATCAAGCTAAAAGTGAGGAATCACCAAATCTGAGACTGAACATCAAACAATCTGAAAATCTACATGGTACAGATTTTTGTTGAGTGATTATTTTTCTACCAAGATTTGACAAAACTGATAACTTTTCAAATGCCATAAGATATAGTTTTATTCATTTACAAAGAAAACCTTTATGTAATACTACTGACATTTCCTAGCAAGACTTTGGGTTCAAAATAAATGCTTACAAATTTTTGGAATGGACACTATCATTTTGTCTTAATTATTGAAAAATAGATTCAAGCAGTTCAATTCATTATTCAATGGGAACTTTACTTATGTTGAACTGTACATGAAAGCTATTAATTTAAAATATAGCATATGATCTGACAACACAGATTGATCTGACCTTTATAATACAAAAATCTTGTGCAGGGTGTTCTTGGGAAACAAATCAAAACATCATTAATGCCTAACCTGGAACACAGTTTTGGATTCAGTGTATGTGATGAACCAACCTGTGCCTGTGGGGTCTCCTCCCTGTACCATGAAATCTTTAATTATCCTGTGAAACTTTGTGTTGTTATAGTAACCTCTCCTGGCCAGCTCAGCAAAGTTCTTGCAGGTCTTTGGTGCGTGTTTCCAGTAGAGCTCCACCGAAATCGTCCCCATCCTGCAGAAAAATAAGTCAGCAACATTTCACACGTATACTGCAGATCACATTCAGTAATCTGACCCCTGACCACATCATTACGGAAGTACGGTAACGGGGTAATAAACCAAAAATGTACAAATTTGTTGTTGTTTTCTTGTAAGCTGGTGCATAAAATTATCTGAAATCCTGTACGAAATGTCTATAACAAATAAAATAAAAAACCAGCAAGTAGCTAACAGACTGCTAACTGAATTAGCATCCCGCATCATTAAATACAAACTTACGTCGTTTCCAAAGCCACTGTTTGCGGCTGCCACGTATCTGGAGGAATCCCCGACATTATTTCTCTTACCAACTACTATGAAGGATAATTACAGAAATACAGTGTAATTTAAAAATGTGCGATGTCTATGTACACACGAGTAAAAGACAGGTTCAATTCATTTCGAATGACGTTTCTTCTTCTGTGGTGCTGCTCATTTCCGCTGTGTACCGGAAGTTTGTAACAAACATCAGCTGCCCTCTACAGGACAAAAAGAAACAACGGATTCGTCGAAGACACTGAAGTGAGTAAGAAAACATGAGGTTTGGTGACGAAGTTGCCCAATACAGACTGAAATATACACGCACACTTCTTATTATTTAAATATGTGTGCAATATTTGAAATCATTTGATTATCAATAAAATTATCCTGAACAGTCCACCTATTTTACACGAAAATAAAGCAAATTAAATCATATTAGTTTAGTATCAAACCCAATATATATGTTTCAGCAGGAGTGGAAGGAAGTATACATGTGTTTATTCCTGTCCCCCTTTTCTCTCCATACACATGCATTTACATCTTCATGCATAGATGTACTATTTTGACAATTAAATCCCTTATTTAATCAAGTTATATCCACATGTCATTAGTAAAACCCATGTAGTTTGACAAATGACAGTGTTAGGAGACACTTGTTCCAACCTTCATTTGCTGAAATATTTGGTGAAAAAGTCACTTTTTCCTCTGCTTTCTCTGTTTTTGATACAATAACCATCAACTTTGTTCTAAGCTTTTATTAACATTACATGATCTATGAATTAAATATAGGAAAATTCTTGATTTTCACTGAAAAATGCTAAATACAAAGGATAATATTATAATAAATGGTGATAAATCACTTACAAATACAGTCACTTACTTCATTTGGGAACTACCACTGGGTCTTTATGGGTTAAAGCAAGCAACCAGTCACTTTTGGCTTTTTCCCAAAGCCCTGTAATACTCTCAGATCATGTGAAAATGAGTACGCAGTTCAGATAGCATATCACATTTTACTTGGGGGGAGAATTCTGAAATCTCACGACACCAAGAAACAGAAGGAAAACTCAATTTTTTACATATGTATGAACAAAAAAAAAAACAAAAAAAACAAAAAAAAAAAGGAAGCTGCCCAAGGAGAGGTTTATATGTGAAAGTCCACATACATGTAGCCTAAAGCCCAGAGCATAGCCATGGTGTGAAAAAGTATTTCATACCACTGAGATTATGATAAATAGATAATGGAAGTAAAGATTTATGATCAGTTGACAGAAGATGTATGGCCAACAGAAGCGCAGCCAAAACTATTCTAGTAACACTCTAAGCTTAAGGCACTACATGTGAGCTGTGAACCCTCTAGGAAAACAATGAACAAATGAGGAATGTCACGTATGAAAATACTTTATGTATGAGGTTAAAACCAAAACACGTGTGGCAGCAGAAATGTGACTGAATCAGTATAAAAGCAGTAAACATTAAAAACATGATCTAAGCTTGAATGTGTCAAACACTGCCTGAGCCTGACCATCACAGATCCTGTCAGAGTAAATGAAAAATAAATAAATAAACAAAATAATATATATATATATGTGTGTGTGTGTATATATATATATATATATATATATATATATATATATATATATATATATATATATATATATATATATATATATATATATATATACATACATACATACATACATACATACATACAGTACAGGCCAAAAGTTTGGACACACCTTTTCATTCTTCGCATTTTCTTTATTTTCATGACTATTTACATTGTAGATTCTCACTGAAGGCATCAAAACTATGAATGAACACATGTGGAATTATGTACTTAACAAAAAAGTGTGAAATAACTGAAAACATCTCTTATATTCTAGTTTCTTCAAAGTAGCCACCCTTAGCTCTGATGACTGCCTTGCACACCCTTGGCATTCTCTTGATGAGCATCAAGAGGTAGTCACCTGAAATGGTTTTCACTTCATAGCTGTGCCTTGTCAGGGTTACTTAGTGCAATTTCTTGCCTTATTGATGGGGTTGGGACCATCAGTTGTGTTGTGCAGAAGTCAGGTTGATGCACAGCTGACAGCCCTATTGGACAACTGTTAGAATACATATTATGGCGAGAACCAATCAGCTAAGTAAAGACAAACGAGTGGCCATCATTACTTTAAGAAATGAAGGTCAGTCAGTCTAGAAAATTTCAAAAACTTTGAATGTGTCCCCAAGTGCAGTCGCAAAAACCATCAAGCGCTACAACGAAACTGGCTCACATGAGGACCGCCCCAGGAAAGGAAGACCAAGAGTCCCCTCTGATGCTGAAGATAAGTTCATCTGAGTCACCAGCCTCAGAAATCGCAAATTAACAGCAGCTCAGATTAGAGACCAGATGAATACCACACAGAGCTCTAGCAGCAGACACATCTCTACAACAACTGTTAAGAGGAGACTGCGTGAATCAGGCCTTCATGGTCAAATAGCTGCTAGGAAACCACTGCTAAGGAGAGGCAACAAACACAAGAGATTTATTTGGGCCAAGAAACACAAGGAATGGACATTAGACCAGTGGAAATCTGTGCTTTGGTCTGATGAGTCCAAATTTGAGATCTTTGGATCCAACCGCTGTGTCTTTGTGCGACGCAGAAAAGGTGAACGGATGGATGCTACATGCCTGGTTCCCACCGTGAAGCATGGAGGGGGAGGTGTGATGGTGTGGGGGTGCTTTGCTGGTGACGCTGTTGGGGATTTATTCAAGACTGAAGGCAACCTGAATCAGCATGGCTACCACAGCATCCTGAAGTGACATGCCATTCCATCCGGTTTGCGTTTAGTTGGACCATCATTTATGTTTCAACAGGACAATGACCCCAAACACACCTCCAGGCTGTGTGAGGGATATTTGACCAAGAAAGAGAGTGATGGAGTGCTGCGCCAGATGACCTGGCCTCCACAGTCACCGGACCTGAACCCAATCGAGATGGTTTGGGGTGAGCTGGACCGCAGAGTGAAGGCAAAAGGGTCAACAAGTGCTAAGCATCTCTGGGAACTTCTTCAAGACTGTTAGGAAACCATTTCAGGTGACTACCTCTGGAAGCTCATCAAGAGAATGCCAAGAGTGTGCAAAACAGTCATCAGAGCTAAGGGTGGCTACTTTGAAGAAACTAGAATATAAGATATGTTTTCAGTTATTTCACACTTTTTTGTTAAGTACATAATTCCACATGTGTTCATTCATAGTTTTGATGCCTTCAGTGAGAATCTACAATGCAAATAGTCATGAAAATAAAGAAAATGCAAAGAATGAGAAGGTGTGTCCAAACTTTTGGCCTGTACTGTATATATATACAGGGTGGGGAAGCAAAATTTACAATGAACATTTAGTTGTTTTTTCTCAGCAGGCACTATGTCAATTGTTTTGAAACCAAACATATATTGATGTCATAATCATACCTAACACTATTATCCATACCTTTTCAGAAACTTTTGCCCATATGAGTAATCAGGAAAGCAAACGTCAAAGAGTGTGTGATTTGCTGAATGCACTCGTCACACCAAAGGAGATTTCAAAAATAGTTGGAGTGTCCATAAAGACTGTTTATAATGTAAAGAAGAGAATGACTATGAGCAAAACTATTACGAGAAAGTCTGGAAGATACTATTAAAGAAGAATGGGAGAAGTTGTCACCCGAATATTTGAGGAACACTTGCTCAAGTTTCAGGAAGCGTGTGAAGGCAGTTATTGAGAAAGAAGGAGGACACATAGAATAAAAACATTTTCTATTATGTAAATTTTCTTGTGGCAAATAAATTCTCATGACTTTCAATAAACTAATTGGTCATACACTGTCTTTCAACCCCTGCCTCAAAATATTGTAAATTTTGCTTCCCCACCCTGTATTTATCTGGCGCTATATAGATAAAATTTGATTGATTGAGTGATTTAATTGTTTTTCCCCTGTAAGTCGCTTTGGAAAAAAGCGTCTGCCAAGTGCGTAAACATAAACATAAACGTATATATATATATATATACAGGGTGGGGAAGCAAAATTTACAATATTTTGAGGCAGGGATTGAAAGACAGTGTATGACCAATTAGTTTATTGAAAGTCATGAGAGTTTATTTGCCACAAGAAAATTTACATAATAGAAAATGTTTTTATTAGGGGCTCGGGGCCCAAGGCCCGAGTACCTATTGTTCTTCCGTTTTCATCTTCCGGACAAGATTTCACCGATTAATAGGGCCTAATCCGCTGGGAGTAGCCCTGCAATTAATATATCAAAATGTGCGGTTTCATCGGAATAGTGTGCTATGACTCAAGGTAGAGATTCATTAATTTTTCGCAGAGTTATTGGCAAAAAACATGCAAAAAAAGTCCCATTGAAATGAATGGGGAGAGGAAAAAATCAGCTACAAAAATCCACTTGTTTCTGACTGCTACTGCTTCGCCATACTTTGACCTACAGACTTCATTTAAACTTTAAAACGCAGGCAGAAATGTACCTTGTTTGAGGGTGAGGTTTACGGTTTTTGATAGATGGGTCTTAGAAAAGTGTCAGATTTGTCAGAAAACACCAAAACAGAGCACACATTACTGGCATACCAATCTCATTAGAGTGTGAAAACAGCTGAAAATTACCTCAAAATTTTGTGGATAACTCATCCTCCCGGCCAAACGATACATAGGAGGCAAATGATTCTTTCCAAAAATGTAGTCACAGTTCCTGGGCTTCATATGAACCTAAGTTTGAAGACCTAGCTCTTTCTAAAGTGAAATGGCAGGCAGTAGAATTGAGGCTCTTCCCTCCTCTTCTCATATTCAAATCAATACAAACAGATTGTTGTTTTCTTGATAAGTTGACTGTTTTTACACTGCTGTTACTCTGTCATTTCTCACAGTACAAGGAAGAAAAACACATCTTTGTGTTCCAGAGCTCTTCATGCCAGTCATGATCATTTTAGTTTTCACCTATCTTTGACGGTTTTTCCGCAATGAGCAGATGTTTTGGACCTATTCCAGAGCTCTTTCTGCCTGTCTCTGTGTCTTTTGAGCCCACTTCCCCCTAACAGCCTGAACGTCACTGTTTCAACGACAGGTCCATGAAGGGTCATTGGCACGGCCATTGATCAGGGCTGTTAACCTACACAGCTGTGGGGGGCCCAAGGGAGAGGGGGGCCCATGGGAAGTTAAGATTTTTTTGTTAAAGTTTTTTTTTTTTTTCCTGTATTTCAACTAAATTATATGATAAATACCGACTTATATGCAAGCTTCACGCATTAGATTTTATAAATTGGTATAATATTGTATTCCATAAAAGTACAGACTGCTGTCACTACTCTGTGAACACTCATTGAGAAAAGCACAAAATGGTTCACTTCACACAGAGTTTGAGAAACGCACTTTACTTGTTAGGCTACGGTGACTCGTTGCATCTCTATGATAGAAGAAATCTTATCATTATGTCACAGTTTTTTAAAAATAGGTCAGGATTTCAGAAAAGAAAGGAAAGAAAAGAAAGGGAGAGAAGGCAAAATGAAGGACGTCAAGTTCTGACCAACTTCTTTTCAAAGAAAGATGAACACAAACTTTTAAACACACAAGATGAAATGGCATTTTATATATATATATATATATATATATATATATATATGTTAATTATTATTATCATATTATTATTATTATTATTATTATTATTATTATTATTATTATTATTATATACATTATATATATATGTGTGTGTGTGTGTGTGTGTGTGTGTGTGTGTGTGTGTGTGTGTGTGTATGTATGCATATATATGTATATTTGTGTGTGTATATACATACATACATACATACATACATATATACACACAGACACATATAGTATGTGTATAGTGCTGTGTAAAAGTTTTGGTCATCCTTTAGATTAGTTGTTTTTGCAGTGTTGAAATGAACATGCATATTTATTTCTCAGTCTCTTTTCTTCAGATACAAGAAAATACAAGAAATACGTGCAAAGCCTTAAAAGGCAGACAAAAAACAGAACTAAATGGGTTGTAAAGGTTAAGGTCAGCACTTAGTGTGACCCCTGACCCCATGACAAGAAACAGAAAAATGTTGTAGAAATATTTGGCATGTGTTGAATGAAACCTGGAGTCAAAAATCTGAAAGTGAACAAAAGGATTAAAGACATGTTAAGTGTAAAAGAAAGGTCACACTAAATACCACCACTCTGGTTTATAGATGCTGATTTTTTTCACTGAAACTTTTGTTCGTACTGCTGTACATACTACAGTAAAATATGTACAGTAAAATATACTAAATTGCATTAACGTGTTAATTTTGACAGCCATATTTAAGACACAAAATTAGAACAGCAATGTGTCCAGTATATACTAAGCCTGGGTTTCTCAACCTTTCTTTCAAACCACGGCCCACTAACCGATGGCCTGTGTGTGGAGGACGTGGTGGGTTATATAGCTCTGTAGATAAAACTGTGAGAAAGTGAGCTCCCCTCACCCTATCATTGACTACCTGCTGCCCCCTCTGAATACAAATTTGCGACTGGGGTGGGTGAGGAGTATGTGCCGAGTGATTTATACTGTTGTGATGTACAATAGTACTCACTAATGCACCCACAGGCACACATGACAATGTCACTCGTGAACCCCCATGTGCTCAGGCCCCCCCTGGGAAAGTGTCCACGCCCTAGACAACCTCTGTACTAGACAATATATTATCAATATGATAATTAAACAGATAAAGGTAATAAGTGTACAAATATATAGATGTATATAATTCTAGTGATGTGGTTCTAAGGTGCAGTTAAACAGTCTGATGGACACAGACAGAACTGATTTCCTGTGTGGTTGGTGGTACATTTGGGTAGAATCAGTCTGTGAATGTCCTCCTGTGACTGACCAGTACGTCATGGACAGGAATAAACATGTGTTTTATCATTAACCTCCGTTCAGTGGATCATACTATTGACCCTTTGCACCGACGTCACAGTTGTCACGTGACTAGGGCTGCAGTGCCATGGTGGACGGCAAAAGCAACACAACAAACAAACGAATGAGCGACGGATTATGGCTACCAGCACTGAAAAGAAAGTTTTGGAGTTGTCCTGCGAAGTGACTCACCTTACTGGACGGCAGAAGGAACGCTATTTAGGGAAGCTAGTGACAGCAGGGCAACTTTGAAAAATTTCCCCTTTATAAGAGATAAGAAGTGCCGGTAAGTCACAGGGCCATTGGTCCTGTTTTTACTGTTTTCTTCTGTTTTCTATTTTCCACTGTTTTCTACTATTTTCTACAGTTTTCTTCTGTTTTCTGTTTTTCTTCTGTTTTCTATTTTCTACTGTTTTGTATTTTCTTCTGTTTTCTATTTTCTTCTGTTTTCTACTATTTTCTACTGTTTTCTATTTTCTACTGTTTTCTTCTGTTTTCTACTGTTTTCTATTTTCTTCTGTTTTCTACTATTTTCTACTGTTTTCTATTTTCTACTGTTTTCTTCTGTTTTCTACTGTTTTCTACTTTCTACTGTTTTCTTCTGTTTTCTACTGTTTTCTACTGTTTTCTACTTGTTTCAGCTGTTGTCCTGTTAATATTGGTCACATGTTCTCAGTCTGGATATAAAACTGCTCTGAAATGATCAAACATCTTTTTTTTTTTTTTTTTTTTTGCTTTTTTTCATGAATCACTTAAACTTCAGTCCTGCTCAAATTGACCAAACATTCCATCAGTTTTAGGACTTTAACCCTTTAAATGACAGTTTATTGATCTGAAATATTACTGATTTATTCCAAAAAGCACTAAACATTCATTGGTTCTTTTAAATAAACAGTAGGGGGTGGGGCTTCAGTGGTTAAAAGTGAGCGGTACAGGTGCAGACGTTAATATAGACGTGAGTTCAACAATAGAACCATAAATATTAGACTGTACATAAACAGACTAGTGTGTGAACTGCTGATGTGTCTTAGATTTACCTTCTACAAACACAGAAACTCAGACCATTAAAGGGAAAATATGACATCATTTATTCGGGACTTCATGAACTATGATACAGATTTTATACTCATCTGTTTTTACTATTCATTAATTAATCTTTGACTGTTTTCATACTTTAATTCATGAGTATATATGTTCTATGTCTTTTAATTGTCTGATTCTGGTTTAGATGATGTAGGTGAAAATGTCCAAGTAAAGATCTGGTGGAAAAAATCAAATAACAAGGTGTTATCAGTTTCATGATCAGAGGTGGATTCCACGGTACTCGTCCACACCTGTTGGTTCCAGATAACTGATGTTTATAACCAATGTTTACTGACCCAACACATTTACCTGGCAGAACAGGTTCTGTGGAATCAGGGAATCAGAAGGTTTAATTTATTGAAGTAAACACAAAAACGTTTCCTTTGTGAGTCACAGTTCACAAAGGCCGAGGTCCAGACATGGGTTCCAGTGAAGGGTGAGGTTTCTGGTAAGTTTCCACCTGATCCAGGCAGTGGGTGGAGAGCAGTGGAGACTCCGCCTCCAGAGACTACACCGCCTGCTTCCAAACCATGTCCATCATCAGGTCCAAGGTGAGTCCAGTCCACGGACACAACAGACTCACATCCACAGACACACAAACACACACACATACACATCAGCATGTGTTGAAGCTGATTCCAACCATTGGCTGCATTTAGTTTGAGTGTGTGTGTGTGTGTGTGTGTGTGTGTGTGTGTGTGTGTGTGTGAGATGGAGCCACACCTTTAGAACCGAACCACATTTAGACACAAATATTTAGGAGAGCTGAGGTTCAACAAAAAGTTAAGGAGTCAAGAAAAGTTTTTCCACTGCTTTAAAAATAAAAGTGGATGGGGGTCAGAGCCCTGGGGAACACCTGAGGAGACAGAGGAATGTAGATCTGAAAACAGACCCAGCTGAATATAGTGAGAGTGAACAGAAGGATTTAAAGGGAACCAGAGGAGGGCCACTAGCTTCCAGGACCACTAGAGTCCAGGACCAGGAGGTCATGGACCTGCATGGACTTTCACCTGGAATAAAGACATGATGGAGTTGAATCACTGGAAAGATCAGAGGAGGACGTGGTTGTGTGATGTGTGTGTTTGTCGTCTGCAGACCCAAACTGCCATCCAGGTGTACGGATCCATGGGCGACGCCCAGATGGCTGATGGACACCTGAAGAACAAGTGAGTCCAAACACAGGTTATTGGAGTTGCAGACCACTGGGCTTTGACATGTTTGTCCTCATGAGTTCAGATTTGTTGAGCTGCTGCAGTTTGGTTCATCCTCACCTGTGGTCGTCGTGTTGCAGGAGTGAGAAGAGCCGGCAGCGCCGCAGTTGCCGGAGGCCACCGCCGCCAAACTGAAGCAGATCCTGGACCGGCTGATGCGGACCAGATCCGACGCCAAGACGCAGATCTGGGGTCTGGAGGAGGAGCTGGAGATCCTCAAGAAGAACAACCAGGAGGTGAGTGGACGCCATCCCCCAAAACCCGGACCCACAGGACAAACTGAGCAAAGCCACCAGATGTAGATGAGGAAACATCCTGAGAGAGCAGGTTTAATGACAACAGAAGGGCACCACTGCCACAGATGAGCTGCACCCACCTGGACCAGTTGGACCCAGTCCTGGTGTCTCCTAGACTGTTCAGCTCTTAAACCCTGGGTCCCAGAGCCATGGGTTCACATTCTATAGTGGGACTTGTAGAGCCCGACCGATATGGGAGTTTTGGGGCAGATACCGATAGTGGGGGCAAAAAAAAAGCCAATAGCCAATATATCGGCCGATATATGAAATAAGAGGATGGATATACGCAGGATATTTACTGTACATGATCATAAATTCTTATAATAACCAACATATGATTCAACACAAAGAAGCAGAAGACTACTGAATTAAAATAAGCAACTTTAATTAGTAACAGTGTCAACATAAGGACTGTAAACCCACTGATAAATAAGAAAAGTAAACTGTAAACAATCATAAATAAGAAAAGGAAACTGTAAACAATGAAAAATAAGAAAAGCAAACTGTAAACAATGAAAAATAAGAAAAGTAAACTGTAAACAATGATAAATAAGAAAAGGAAACTGTAAACAATAATAAATAAGAAAAGCAAACTGTAAACAATGATAAATAAGAAAAGTAAACTGTAAACAATGATAAATTAGAAAATCAAACTGTAAACACAATAATAAATAAGAAAATCAAACTGTAAACAATGAAAGAAAAAAGCAAACTGTAAACAATGATAAATAAGAAAATCAAACTGTAAACAATGATAAATAAATAAATGTGTAGTGTTCTTTGCTGGTGCTGGAGCCCTGGCTTACTCTTTACTGCAGATGTTCATCTAGCTCCTGTGGAGTCTTTTGTGAAGTGTCTCCACACTTTACCCTTCCCCTCTGCCTGTGAAATGAAAATATATACATTTAATGCATTTTG
This sequence comes from Sphaeramia orbicularis, assembly GCF_902148855.1. Lineage (NCBI taxonomy): Eukaryota > Metazoa > Chordata > Actinopteri > Kurtiformes > Apogonidae > Sphaeramia > Sphaeramia orbicularis. Next base: position 32,167,403 of record NC_043961.1, on the reverse strand, counting down.
GTCATTAGCATAGAATTGGATTCTATAGTTGGCCATTTTAAAATAAAAACAAGTGGCTGCATTTAGCTGAAAGTGATCATACATAGGCCAATGTGAGGTGTTTTTAAACTAATACATGATGTGTTTTTAAAAAGCTTATTCACAAAAACATCTTACCAATATCAATTAGTCCTATTTACTAGCTAATGAAAAGTTCCATCTGCAGCCACTGGGTATTTGCAAACAGCTCAAATATAAATGCTGAAGCAAACATTAAAAAGTGAACAAAGTTGTCTACAAACCAAATGAGAAATAATCCAAACATGCATCACATTATTAGACTTAATACAAGGGACTGAACTACATTTTATGTAACAATGTAGCTGCTTTCAAAACATGCAATACATAAAATTACAACTAAATACATTACTTGGAACTTTTCAGAATTATTTTAATGAAAACAATAACTTGTGAATTTATGAGCCCCGGTAAATCCTGCATGACAGTATGAAGTGAAGTGGGACGCTGTATACTTCTCTGATATTCATGATGGACATGGGAGTTCACAGGTGCATATATCTGTATTTCACAAAGATGCAACTTACACAGCTTTAAAAAGCTGTAGAATAGTCTGATATTAGATAATGGTGGACATGTTGATTAACAGTTGCATATGTCTGTTTATTTCACCGTGAAGCAACTTACATGACGTTAAAACGCTGTCATACACTGCTGTCTAAGACTTGTGTGAAAAAAAACTAGAATGTTCTCCTTGGCGTACCCTGACAACATGTTTCCTCAAGGACGTTTTTCTCATGGGGCACTAAAGCGTAGTGTTATATTGTTTTACAAAGTCACAGCTTTCCATGGAGTAAAATAAATGCAGTTTCTTTGTCCGTTTCTCTTGTCTTCTTCTCTGCTGCAGCCCAGTGAGTGTGAGAGGTGTTACTGCACTTCACTGGTCTGTGGGGGAGGGGGAGGGGCCAGGTATTCAGGCAGTGTGCAGCACACACACAGGAATCTCCACAGAATCAACAGAATCTCCACGCAGCAAAAAACTTCGGTTAATATACCGGTTACATATTGACCGATGTTGATTAATCGGTGATAAGCTATTATTGGCCCGATTAATCTGTCGGACTCTAGCGACTTGTCTTCCATCCATCCCACAGGTGGACCCCACCAAGACCATGGCCCAGAACACACAACTCCACCACACCATCTACTCCAAGAATCAGAAGGACCTGGAGGCCTTCCAGGCCAAGGTACCCACATGACCTCACTTCCTGTGGCGGCAGACGTTATTAGACGTCAGCGGGCCCTGATGGATTCAACCTGTGAACAGACTTTGTAGACAATGTCCCAAAGAAGAAACAGATCACATGAAATAAATCAGACCAGAAGTTTAGTCAGACACTGTTTGTCCGTTTAATAATAATAATAATAATAATAATAATAATAATAATAATAATAATAATAATAATAATAATAATAATAATGTCATTAAATGTGTTTGATTTGAGTCGTTAATGGTTGACGTTTGATCAATTCTATTCTTGTTCTTGTTAATTTAATTTAATTTACAGCTGTTTCTGATGAAGGCTGAGGTTTCAGTTCAGTGACGTCATGTTCATTCATTCCTGGGGTCAAAGGTCAGTGTCACCATTCCAGATCAGGTCCAACAGTTGGACTGAATCTACTGTTTTCTCTTTTCTACTGTTTTCTATTTTGTAATGTTTTCTTTTTTCTATTTTCTAATTTTTTCTACTGTTTTCTATTTTCTTCTGTTTTCTACTATTTTCTTCTGTTTTCTTTTTTCTACTGTTTTATTCTGTTTTCTTCGGTTTTCTACTGTTTCCTATTTTCTACTGTTTTCTTCTGTTTTCTGTTTTCTACTGTTTTCTTCTGTTTTCTTCGGTTTTCTACTGTTTCCTATTTTCTTCTGTTTTGTATTTTCCAGTTTTCTATTTTCTAATGTTTTCTATTTTCTTCTGTTTTCTATTTAGGAGCTCGGGCATCGACACGAGCACCTATTGTTCTTCTGTGCGTTTATACTTATTAGGGGCTCGGGCATCGACACTAGCACCTCTCCCCCATTGCAAAGCAATGGGAGAGAGGTTCTTGTTAGGTTCTTGAGAGGTTCTTGTTCTTGAGAGGTTCTTGTTATTGTTCTTCCACGCGTTTATTATTATTAGGGGCTCGGGCATCAACACGAGCACCTATTACTCTTCCGCGCATTTATTCTTCATCTTCATCTTCATCTTCCGGACAAAATTTCGTCCGTTAATAGGGCCCGAACCGTTGGAAAGACCCCTGCAAATTATACATCAAAACGTGCGGTTTCATCGGGAATAGTGTGCTATGTTGTTTTCGTAGAGACTTGTGAATTTTTCGCAGTTATTTGCGAAAAAAGTCCCATAGAAATGAATGGGGAGAGGAAAAAAATCAGTCAGAAAAGTCCACTTTTTTCTGACCGCTACTACTTCGCCATACTTTCACCTACAGACTTAGTTTAAACTTTAAAACGCAGGCATTTTTGTCCTCTCTGCATGAATGTACTTGGTATGAGGATGGGGTTTACAAATTCCAGTAGGTGAGTCTTCAAAAACCTCTGGGTTGAGTGAAAATTCTCAAAATTTCCTGAGTTAGCGTGTGTGATGTCATCACACTAGAGTGTAAGAGCAGTGAAAATTCAACTGAAAATTCTCTGAATAACTCGCCCTCCCGGCCAAACGATAGATCGGAGGCAAATGATCTTTTCCAAAAACGTAGCCATGGTTCCTGGGCTTCATATGAACCTATGTTTGAAGACCTAGCTCTTTTTAAAGTGAAATGACAGGCACTAGTTTGGAGGCTCATCCCTTCTTTCCCCCATTAACTCTCCATTTTATCGGATTCCTTCTTGTCTTGGTCAGTTGACTGCTTTTACACTGCCCTAACTCAGTCATTTCTCACAGTACGGGAAAAAAACCTATGTCTGTGTGTTCCCCAGGTCTCTCTGAAGCTCACAGTCATTTCGGTTTTCACCTATCTTTTACGGTTTTCCTGTAATTAGCAGTTTTTAGGGACTTGTTCTGATCCAGTCTCAGCCTATTCCTGCTGCTCTGTGTGTCAGTTTCATTCTCTGTGTGTGTCAGTGCAGCGCCGTTGCTGCGGTAACGGCCCCTCCGCTCTGTGTCCCAGGTGTGTCCAATAAACCCAATCAATCGGACATGTTTCTGCTCCCATAGCAACCCTGAAGAGTCCATACTACTACCATTACTTCTACTACTACTACTCTTACTAATACCGCTACCACTACTACTACTACTACTATTACTACTACTAAAAAGACTACTACTACTACTACTACTACTACTACTACTATTACTACTACTAAAAATACTACTACCACTAATAATAAAAATACTACGACTACTAAAAAGACTATTACTACTATTAAAAATATTACAACTACTTCTAAAAATACTACTACTACTACTACTACTACTACTAAAAATACTACTACTACTACCCTGACCTGTTCTGATCCAGTCTCAGCCTATTCATGCTGCTCTGTGTGTCAGTTTCGTTCTCTGTGTGTGTCAGTGCAGCGCCGTTGCTGTGGCAACTACTACTACTAAAAATACTACTACTACTACTACTACTTCTACTACTACTACTAATACTAAAAATACTACTACTACTACTACTACTTCTACTACTACTACTAATACTAAAAATACTACTAAAGATACTACCACTACTACTAAAATTACTACTACTAATACAAAAAATACTACTACTACTACTAAAAATACTACTACTACTTCTATTACTACTACTAATGGTGACGTCCGTCAGCTGCCAAACTTTGACACACAGATTGTCCATATAAAGTGAATGGGAGTTCAGAACACAGAATTCCCCTCTGGCCATGAAGTCTTTGGCAACGTCGAACCGACATGACCCCCCGACCCCCAAGCCCCTCTCATGATTTCCGCGTGTGGAAATTGTCTAGTTCTATGTGTCCTCCTTCTTTCTCAGTAACTGCCTTCACACGCTTCCTGAAACTTGCGCAAGTGTTCCTCAAATATTCGGGTGACAGCTTCTCCCATTCTTCTTTAATAGTATCTTCCAGACTTTCTCGTAACAGTTTTGCTCATGGTCATTCTCTTCTTTACATTATAAACAGTCTTTATGGACACTCCAGCTATTTTTGAAATCTCCTTAGGTGTGATGAGTGCATTCAGCATATCACACACTCTTGGACTTTTGCTTTCCTGATTACTCATATGGGCAAAAGTTTCTGAAAAGGTATGGATAATAGTGTTAGGTATGATTATGACATCAATATATGTTTGGTTTCAAAACAATTGACGCAGTGCCTGCTGAGAAAAAACAACTAAATGTTCATTGTAAATTTTGCTTCCCCACCCTGTATATATATATATATATATATATATATATATATATACACACACACACACACACATATATGTGTGTGTGTGTATATATATATATATATATATATACATACATACATACACATATACATATACACACACACACACAAATACACACACATATATATATATACATACACGTATGTGTGTGTGTGTGTGTGTGTGTGTGTGTGTGAGTGTGTGTATATATATATATATGTATTATATATGTGTGTGTATATATATATATATATATATACACACACACACACACACACACACACACACATATATATATATATATATATATATATATATATATATATATATATATATATATATATATATATATATATATATATATATATATATATATATGTATGTATGTATGTATGTATATATATGTATATATGTACACACACACACACACACACTCAAAATACTTTCCAACTCTGAGTGTCTGAATCTTCATGTTTTGGTAACACATTGAATAACTGGCTGACCTTTCTACATCGTATGAAATATTGTATTATGCATTTTAAAATAATTGGTCAAATGTACTTAAGGTAGCTTGAATATTTAATTAACTTTAGAACAAAAGTAGATTTAAACTTGTTGAATATTTACCTAGAATGTCGTAAATTTAGATTATACTATATTTTGCAGGGGTTATTTTTTTCAAAGCTCTACAAAAAATTTGTTGCATTTACCTAAATAATTTTAGCAAATTTTAATAATTTTTTCAGAGTCTCGGTCAATTTAAGAGTATTAATTACCACTTTGTTGCTGCAATTTATTTCATTCTACTCCACCAAGAAACACCTCTCATTTTTAACAAGATTATCTAAATGGTATTAATGTCTCATGATAAATGAAACCAACCATGTTCTTGGAAGTTTTTCAGACAAGTGCAGCTTTTCATTTAGTAACATCAAATTTAATGTACTTCTTAAAAATATTTAAAACACATGAACAAAAAAGATGGAAATACAAAAAATATAATTAAATCAGTGACTTCAAAAATAGTTTTGTTTTTTTTTTCAATATCAAAATTTTCTCATTACTTTACTGATTATAAAATCTTGCTAAAATTGTGAACATTTAGTCAGATAGTATTTGCATAACATGGTTACATGTATAGTATTTTAGCAGTATTTGTCAAATGTACTGCACGCGTTCACTGGCACATATTAATTCTTTTCACAGTGTATTAGTTAGTTTGGTGACTCATCATAGTATTTATCATAGTCATAGTATTTATCGGACAAATACAATAATAGTGAGTATCATTTTCATGGTCAGTTGGTTGATCACACACATAAATATCGTAAAGAAATGATTCAAACAACAAGCAGTTTTAACAATTAAAAAAGGTTTGTATGTGGTTTGGGAGCGCCCTCTAGTGGCTTTTCTCAGGAGGCACGTTACTTCCACTCTTTCCAGAATGTTTGGTGATGCAGTGGTGTAGTGGTCCCTGGAGAAGTGGGTATTCTCTGAATTTTTGCCTTTTTTTAAGTAGTCCAGAAAAACACCATTTTAGAAACATTGACATGTAAGACTACTCTATTTAGTTTACCCAAAAATCCATCAGTAGTATTTGCTCACTACTTTAAAATTATCATGACTTGATCAGGAGCAGTTTGTAGGTATTACTGGTCACACTAGCAGCTGCATGAATGTAAATGTATTCAACATGAGGCAAACGTAGGGTAATGTTAGCCTTTCATAATGCTAGGCTTTTATAATGTTAACCTTTCATAACATTAGTTTTTATAATGTTATGAAATAAATCAAATCAAATCAAATAATGTTAACTTGTCATAACATTAGCCTTTCATAACTTTAGTCTTTTACAATGTTAACTTGTCATGGCATTAGCCTGTCATAACGTTAACCTTTCATAACGTTAACCTTTCATAACGTTAACCTTTTATAACGTTAACCTTTCATAATGCTAACCTTCCATAACATTAGCTTTTATTATGTTAACCTTTCATAACATTAGCCTTTCATAACATTAACCTTTCATAACATTAGGCTTTCGTAACTTTAGTCTACTCGCATAGTTGAACTATTGGTGACACCATCTCTTCTCCTCTAAATGTGCAGTCATGTGACCAGTAGTTTAAAACAGTGACTCATTTGGAAACCACCTTAAAACTTATCTCAGAATTATGTATTCCATGAAAATAGGTTCTCTCGATATGTGTCACTCATTTGAAAGATGTTTATTCTGCCTTTTTTGTTCATATTTCCAATGATTGTGCATCTTTCAAAAAGATTTGCAGTGACCTGTCAATCAACTGGAGCGGCACTGGCACCTGAGGTGTCCAATCAGGTTCCAGAGGTGGCCAGCACTAGTTAGCAATATTTTCCTCAGAGTCACCTGCCCTACTCTGCCTCTGATTGGCTCATCAGTCCTCATGCCTAAAGCTAACCAATGTAATCAGTGACGACAGTGAGTACTAGCCAATTAGAGGCAGAGTAGGGCGGGTCATGGCTTCACCATTCTAGGGGAAATAATGGGTAATTTGGCTCAGATACTCAACTATACTGAATGGTGCGCATCAGGGGGATTTAGAAGTGGGTATACCCAATGATGACTGAAAAATAAGTGGGTATGCTCCATATACCCCCGTACACCCTGGACTACACCACTGTGGTGATGCAATTTCTTGCTCACCCACTTCACTGAATGAGTGAATTCCTAAGGAAAAAATAAATAAATAAAATATGTACAGCACATCCAGATAATATAACTATCTAGTGCAGGGGTCACCAACCTACCAACCCTGATCCTACATGTTTTAGACAAAGGGTGTCCAATCCCAGTCCTCGAGAGCTACTATCCTGCATGTTTTCGATGTATCCCTCTTCCAACACACCTGATTCAAATGATAAGCCAATCATCAAGCTCTGCAGAAGCCTGATAACAACCTTCAGGTGTGTTGGAAGAGAGAAACATCTAAAACATGCAGGATCGTAGCTCTCGAGGACCAGGATTGGACACCCCTGTTTTAGACCAGTCCCTCTTCCAGCACACCTGATGGTCGTTATCAGGCTTCTGCAGCCTTGGATGATGGGCTTATCATTTGAATCAGGTGTGTTGGAAGAGGGACACATCTAAAACATGCAGGATAGTACATTTGGAGGACTGGGGTTGGTGACCCCTGTTCTAGTGCGACCCATTATGCAATTATTTTAGCAGAAAAACAAGTATAATAACAAGTGATGAATTATTCACTAATAGTCTCTCCATTTGTATCTGTGCCTCGGTATGAGGGCAGTCACTAAGGCTGAAAAAAATCTCGCTATTATCCTATAGTTTTTTCAAAACATTTTTCTTATAACAAGTAGTACTTCGTATTCCATCCATACTGTTTCCACTTTGAGATGTGTGAGAATTTACAGTTTGACAAAATTAGTCATAAGTATTATTATTATTATTAGTAGTAGTAGTAGTAGTAGTAGTAGTAGTAGTAGTGTCATTATTATATTTTTTGTGATGTATTTGTATACGCATTATTGTTTTACAATTCTAGGTCCTTGAGTTTCATGTTTAAATTAATAAAGCTAAGATAAGCTAAGATAAGCTAAACTAAGCTAAGATAAGATAAGATAAGATAAGATAAGAGAACATAACATAACATAACATAACATAACATAACATAACATAACATAACATAGAACTTTATTCATCCCAAAGAAATAATTATTTACCTGAGGTGCATAGCAAACACACAAAAAGTACAAAATGCACAATGTGCCGCAGCAGTATATATACAACAAAAAATAAATAACAAGATATAACAAGTAACAATATAGCATAACAAGTAACAAGGTAGTGACAGGGGGGGGGGGGTGCTGTAAAATACCGAACAAGTAATAAAAAGGTACAGGTTTCACTGTTAGTTGAAGTGATTCAGTGACAATCTGATCAATCTGATAATATAAATTAATTGATAAAAGACTGAAACGTGGGGATGGGTGGGTGGAGGGGCGCCGTCTTGCGCCTTTCTTACCTTGTATAGTTCAGCCTTATACCTTTAGGGGGCACTATGACATGAATAGGTCGTCTGGTGGCTGGAAAATACATACACTGAAGAAGACAAGCTACTCGCTCTTGGTTTTGCGCATGCGTTACTTCACGCCTGTAGCACTTTAAACCTCCTCCACAGAAGTTGTGTTAAACTCGTCCGCGGTCACTTCTAAGGTAAAGAAACCGTTTCCACTGTTATTAACAGACTTTTGTTCGCCGATGTGTTGAAGTGTTTGAGTTTAGTTAACAAGCTAACCAGCTAAAGCAGCTTGTGTGAAGAGACTAGATAAAAGTAACACCAGGAACGGTCCACGTCTTGAGGTTTGACCCACATGACTTCTGCTTTGATCAGACACAGAGGACATCTGTCTGTTCTCAGATTAACAGGACTCATCTGGGCAAATCTATTCTAAGGCAGCATCTCCCTCCTAACGAGATATTTGATGATTTAAGATTAACAAATCACTTATTGATAAGTTTAGGGCTCCTCTTTTTGTGGACAAAGTAACTAATAAAACACTTGGTATAATTGTATTTTGGTTCTTCCATCCAGAAACCATTAATTATTTATGAAAAATATGTTATAAGGCATTAAATGATAAATATACAAATGGCAATAATTGGGTTGTTTAGATTAAAAGTAACTGATGGCTTCTTCTTCTCAGGTTTCCCTTTCAACTTATGATGAACAAATACACTGAAATATTTCCATACAAAGCACAACAAACAGACGTGTATATGGAGCATTTTATTACAACTCACTCAAAATTCTCATTTATCTTGTTTGTGCCATTGGGATCTCTTGGAAACAATGTTTGAGTTAATGTTGTGATTTGCAGTTTGACCCTTTTAATCTTTTTTGTTTGTTTGTTTTACAATAAAACAGTTGATATTTTTCACTGGATTTGTACTGAACATCTAAAAAAAAAGGCCTAAATGAACTGCTTTAAATACTTTTTACTAATTACTTGTTTGGACCTTGTATTAAAACTGAACTCACTAAATACAGGACTGAATATACATTGGTTGTGTTTGGTCCATTTCATTCAATGTGCCAAAATCTCTTTAAACAGTCTGTTACAATATGTTTGTCTGCAATGGCTTTAGTCTAGTCCAGGGGTCAGCAACCCTGGTCCTAGAGAGCCACTATCCTGCATGTTTTAGATGTTTCCCTCTTCCAGCACACCTGATCGTCGTTATCAGGCTTCTGCAGAGCTTGATGATAGGTTTATCATTTGAATCAGGTGTGTTGGAAGAGGGATACATCGAAAACATGCAGGATAGTAGCTCTCTAGGACCAGGGTTGCTGACCCCTTGTCTAGTCTGTATTCATTGTGGAAGCTATGCAGTTACAGACACATGGCCAATTCCACAGGAGAGTCACTGTACTGATCAGTTTACTCACTCATTTACGTGGGAAGCAGATTACTGGGGATCTTGTATCATGTGTTTAATAAATTGAGGTAGATGTTGCTAATGCAGACCTATACTTGCATTGTCTCCAGCTTTGTTCTTAGCCCTATTGATATTTTTTCCCCTATAGCAACACAATATACATGAAGCTTAACCCTGCTTTGACAGATGCAGCAATTTCTGCATCCCAACTGTCATGTGATTAATCAGATGAGGAAGCCTAATCCAATTAGGACAGTAGTATGCTTGTTAGCACTCCTAAGCTCACAGCTAGGTCAGGGTATTTTTGTGAGTAAGCCCCAGGAAGAGAGAGTGTAAAAGAGGTATGTGAAACATATTTTAGGTAAATAACAATAGTATAATGGACATTTGGATAGCTTTGTTTGGTATTTCTGTCATGAAGTTGATGCAAAGTGGAGCTGTGAACTGTTTAGAGGATCACCACAGAAGTGTAAGTTTTTTTTTTCTTGTCTCAAGGTCATACATCATGCCCATTGTCAAGATTCACGCCCGAGAGATCTTTGATTCTCGTGGAAACCCCACTGTGGAGGTCGACCTCTACACTGACAAAGGTAGGCAGAAATGTATGTGTGTACATTGTGGAGCACTGAAAATGCTAGAAAAGGTACAAAAAGACATATTTGTGTAAATATGAATGAGAGCTGGACAGTCAGCCAGAGCCTGAACAACTATACTATCAGTTGCAATCTAGGTCCAGGGGGTGTGTGCTGACATTTTGGGTTCAGTGATACAGAGGAGAAAGGATTACATGACAATGAAATTTTAGCTGACAATTACTTGCTGTAGAAATAATTGTCATTAATGATATGATCATCTTTAATTTTGTATTACATGCCACTGTTACAGTATAAGTCTAATGATGGTTTATTTATACATATGGTACCTAATGGAGATTAGAGCAATTTATTAGCATTGATTAAAAATATATTTTTTTTGTTTTTTACAGGTGTATAGGGCAGATTTTATATAAGTAACTTAGATGGAGAAATCCAAATTTTGAAATATGTAAATACTGATATGAAAAATGATGTGAAAATACTAATGGAAATATTACTTTTCTGTTCATTTTTATTGAGCAGTGTGTATAAATTGGTGAATGAGACAATTATCACAGTTATCTTTATTTTAATACTATTGTACATTAGTATTTTTAAAGTGGAAAATAAACATTTTACAGAGACCACTGATCTTTTTTCTTTTATAATAAACCAAGAAGACTAGCTGCAGTATTGTCCACAACAATTTCAATACGAAATTTTCACCAAACCGTGCAGCCTTAGTGTGAACTTATTGCCCTTGTGTCTCAACAATTAAATTAATATCTTTATTTTTCATTTTGTCAGGCTTGTTCAGGGCAGCTGTACCCAGTGGGGCATCAACTGGTATCTATGAAGCCTTGGAGCTCAGGGATAATGACAAGTCCCGCTATCTTGGAAAAGGTTTGTCCACACTTATCCTCATAATAAAAGAAATTGTATTGAATGACATATTTTACAAAGCTTTTATTATATATTTAAGGAAAATGTATTTATGAGGAAAAATCCTTTATGTCTCTGTGTCTATTCTCCCTCTTCCTTTTTACCAGATGTGGAAGGGTTAGTGAGTTTCTGTTGTCTGTCCTTTTGTAAATTAAGATTTGCCCAAATAATCATCATTGTTTTTAAACTCATCACTGAATGCTTTCGGCAACCAACCTGACATGATATGCATGGTGAATTGTCTGCAAAGCATGTTTTGTATTCTGTTATTGAAGTGGAACCTGTGGGTTGATAACTAATGAAAGCGCACTGACGTGTTTATCAAATTATCTAAAGAAATAAGAAAAAAATCATTGATACTTTTGCATGGGTGTTGCATTGTGCATTTGGGTAGAGATTTGCATGTCTTATTATAACGTATGGAATTTAATTTTGCAATATTTACCCATATTGTGGAATAATCTTCTTTGTCACAGGAGTTTCACAGGCTGTGGAAAACATCAATTCAATTATTGCACCAGCACTTGTTGGCCAAGTAAGAAGATGCTGTGTTTGTTTATTATTTTTAAACATATTAAACTGTAAAAGATCTTCTGCAGTAACTCTACTGGAACTCATGCAATACACTTTATTGTTCTTTTCTGCCCAGGATATCTCTGTGGTTGAGCAAGAGAGTATTGATCAGATGATGCTCGACCTGGACGGCACAGAAAACAAATGTGAGACTAATGATACTGGTTTTACTCTGTGACATCCATTTATTGTATTTTTTCACACCTGGTTAAGTACTGTCTGTGTAGGTTCTCATTTGCCCAGCTCATAGTTCTTCTTGATGGTCCTTCTCGGTTCAACTGGACAGGTTTAGCTCTTTTGAAAACATTTCGTCTCTCCATTGAAGAACTGAAGAAGTCTCTTGTATGAGAGATTAAACTTTTTCAGAAGAGTTAAACCGGTCCAGTTGAACCAAGAAGAACTACCTGTTTAAGTACCTTTTTTTTAATTTAACCTTTGTTTAACCAGGAGAAAAGACTCGTTGAGGTTAAAAATCTGTTTTACAAGTGTCCTGGCCAAGAAGGCAGCAGCAGAAGTTACAGACAATAGAGATTTCATCCATCTACACTAAAAACATACTTAAACCACATAGTAAACCTCAGTTCAAGTACCATAATGATGGCAGATCTTTAATGCCCTGTATCTTTTCCTCACACTGTTGTAGTAAAAAAAAAAAAAAAAAAAAAAAATTCAATTATTATTAGATAAATGCTTAATGTCATTATTTCCAGTTGGATTTAAAGCAGTGACATCATCTATATGTCATCACTAAAGATTCTTGTTACAGATTAGATTTTGCTTTGTTTAAACAGCCAAACTCGGAGCGAATGCCATTCTTGGAGTGTCGCTGGCTGTTTGCAAAGCTGGTGCTGCTGAGAAAGAAGTCCCTCTGTATCGTCACATTGCTGACCTGGCAGGAAACCCCGAGGTCATTTTACCTGTGCCGGTGAGACTCAATGTGGCAAATGAAATGCATGCGTTTTCTTTCTAATCACACAGTTCACCTACCTGTTTGTCGTGAAGACTCTAATTTGTCTCCCTTCCACCAGGCCTTCAATGTGATCAATGGCGGCTCTCATGCAGGAAACAAACTCGCCATGCAGGAGTTCATGATTCTGCCCGTTGGTGCTAGCACCTTCAAGGAGGCCATGCGTATCGGGGCAGAGGTCTATCACAATCTGAAAGGCGTCATCAAGAAGAAATACGGTCAGGATGCCACCAATGTGGGTGATGAAGGTGGCTTTGCTCCAAACATCCTGGAGAACCAGGAAGGTGTGTATGAGCTATGGTTTATTCAGAGCCACTCCAGTTTGTGCTGTTCAGTGACCAAATGTAGCAGTGAGCCTTTAAGAGTTTTCACACTATTCCTTGATTTGACTTCTTTTTCTTTTTGACGCATCTCTTTTCCAGTGTGCCATAAAGTTTACTACATACAAAAAATTCAAATAATCTCTAATAGGACAACAAAAATATGTTAACCAACAATATTGTGATAGATTTTTCTAAACCATAAAAATACATTTTAATAAGTAAATAAATTTAGACCAAATGACTATTATATTATGCGCTGACATTTTAATCGGCAATAAAAATTGGAATTATAAAAAGTATCAACAAACAAAATATTAATCCATCAGTGCAAACTTAATTTTCATGGAAGGAGAGGTTTTTAATGTTTTAATGACAGCTTTTCCATCTGAGCTGGAATAAGGAAAAGGGACACAATATGCTGTTTACTATATAGGTTTATTTACCAATATGGATAAAAAATATGTTAATACTGAAGTCCAAATAATTATATCAAAAAAATATATTGTGATTTTTTTTTTTTTTTTCTTTAGCTGTCTAAATTTTCAGCTGTAAGACATAAAAGGTTTGTTAGAAGAACACGTTTAGAGCTGACAGACTCACTACATAGAAAGTCACTGTCAACAGACTTAAACCCACTCTAGGTTATCAAAATGAATGCTGCCAACAACCCATGATGCAACATTCTAAATATTCTGTGTTCATCTTTTTAGCCCTGGAGCTCCTGAAGGAGGCCATTTCCAAAGCAGGATACACTGACGAGGTGGTGATCGGCATGGACGTGGCAGCCTCTGAGTTCTACAGGGAGGGAAAATATGACCTGGACTTCAAGTCTCCTGACGACCCAAGCCGTTATATTACCCCCGATGAGCTGGCTGATCTCTACAAGAGCTTTGTCAAGGATTATCCAGGTAACACTCGTGACACTTTGTCTTTTTTACACATTATTTAGCACGAATGGAGCAGAACACGCAATGTGATGGCGCTACAGAAGCCGGCAGACATATTTCATATACTGGTTTAAAATATCAAACCCCTGTTGAACACTTTGAATAATGTCTAAACTTCTAAAATTTACAGGACAAGATATGTACAGCTTGCACCGATGTCTTGATTTTTTTTTTTGTACAATTTTGTAGTTATTTTCTTTATTTTCATGTCATCATCTAACATGCCAAGAGCCTGTAGGCTAAGCTTAGAGTTTTACAGCAGTGAACTTGATTTAAATGAACTGAGATGCAAATAGTTCAGCACGTAACACACCCCACTGGTAAAATTCAGGCAAGACAACTAGATGGATGGATAGATAGGCCTCATCTGTCCTAGATGGTAACAGAAATTCCTCTTTAACATGGTTCATGACATTTAAAAACACACAACGCCACAATACAAACATAATGCTGCCTACTTTGTTCTGTTCAGAGTGGTTTTGCCAATGGAAATGAAGGTGTTCTTGTGGGTGTTTTTTCTTGCTGGGGGGACATTGTATCATTTGCCTGAGGGTAGTTTGAAGTGTATTTGTTATTTTATCAGCCTGGGTGATAATACGGTTGTGGTCACTTCTGCTTTTAGTGGTGAAGAGGTTGTACCAGGATGAAATGTTGCATATGAGATTGGATTCTATGACGAGTTTGTCAACTAGCATTAGAATGTCCTGAGGTGGAAAGTCCTGAATTTCCTTCCTTTTTGTCCAAAGGCAGTGTGATGTATGAAGGACAGGGAGGTGTCACTCTCTGTACCCAAATATTTAAAAGACTGCCTTAAAACTGAGTGGATGGAACAGTGGTGATGTAATGTTAGGTTTGCGTCTACATTGCAGCTCTTATTTATTTATTTATTTATTTATTTATCTATTTATTTATTTATGAGACATTTAACTCTTTAACATTTAACTCTTAAATGAACTCTGCTCAATACGACTGAAACAGCTGCACTCAGACATTGTGGATGACCTCTCAAGTCATCACACATCACTACTCAAGCACAGAAATCATGAAAAAAAAAAAGAGGTCATTGTTTATCAAGTACAGATAATGTCTTATGGAAAAAAAAAATCTGTTTAGGATAGATATGGAATAACATTTGAATATCAACTTGAATGTTTGATGTGAAGCTGTACTGATGATCACATTCATCACTCATTTTGTGAATCACAGTGGTATCCATCGAAGATCCCTTCGATCAGGACGACTGGGCAGCTTGGACCAACTTCACCGAAACCACAGAGATCCAGGTTGTTGGAGACGATCTCACAGTGACGAACCCCAATCGTATCTGCAAGGCTGTGGAGGAGAAGGCCTGCAACTGCCTGCTGCTTAAAGTCAATCAGATTGGCACCGTTACCGAGTCCATGAAGGCGTAAGTCAATAGGTTTACAGATGATAGCGTTACTGTCGAGTCAGAAGTTGACTTCTTCTGAAGCTGATCCTCATTCCCTATTATTTTTTTCAGGTGTAAAATGGCCCAGGAGAGCGGCTGGGGTGTGATGGTCAGCCATCGTTCTGGTGAAACTGAGGACACCTTCATAGCAGATTTGGTGGTCGGCTTATGCACTGGACAGGTATATTCTGATATTTAGGCTAAAAAGGAGAATTCATAGCTTAAAATTTAACATTTTTACTTATGTACAGATATATTCCCTGGATGAACAACATGACATCCTTTACTCAGGCACAATTTCTTTGAAATAAAAAACATTAAATCAATATGACAGCTATCACAGTGGTTCAACTTGAACAGTGACTAACAAATACACTGAAATACCTTTTTGCTGGAGTCACTGTATACACCATAACTGTCACATTCTTTCAGATCAAGACTGGAGCCCCCTGTCGCTCTGAGCGTTTGGCCAAATACAACCAGATTCTTAGGTAAGTCTATCAAAGTCCACAGAGTAAATACTTGGAGAGAAGCCACAAATCAGCGGAGAATATTGCACAGTATACAGGAACATAGACAAAATCACTGAATGTGAAAATTCCTGCCACGTAATTTTGCTCAGGTTGAATAATGTCATCATCATCACTTAAAAATGATTACACAAGAGAAAAAATATGACTTAACACTGAATCTCTTTTCTGTAGAATTGAGGAGGAGTTGGGAGACAAAGCTCTCTTCGCTGGAAAGAACTTCAGAAAACCATTAATATAATAAATGGGTGAAAACATTTGCTTCACAGACAAACTGATTCATTCACACCAACACATCATAACCCATGGGATAGTAACAGAAACACATACAGAGCAGTAATCATTAATCTAGACCTACTCTTGTACTGAATATTTCAATGAGTCAAGTCTTCTGTGTTTTAATGCGGAGTAAATAATAGGCCTGAATGTAACTTTAGTAATATTTGTGTAAAGCACTGAAACTGTAAACACAAAAGCTGCACTTGGAGACAAAATTAATAAAATACAACTCATGAACTGTTATATTGTGTTTGTGTTGTTTTTATTCCGTTCTGCAATCATCTGTGTGTGCGATAAACGTGTGGAGCTAGAATTTGTCACAAATAATTAGCAACAACTGATGGAAATAAATGTACAGCATAATGAATAAATGTTTTTATTGGTTTACAAATTTTGAACTCTACCCTGGTCTAATATTTAACATAAACAGAAAAAGTATTAATGATGTGAAAATCCACATAGAAAGTGAAGAAAACCATTTTAACCCATAAAGAGCCAAACATCCACCAAAACCATCCACTGATATAACATGTTTAATCCCTGTTGACCCTGTTGAATCCTATCAATCCATGTAAATAATTTGTATAAAATACAGTTATTCATCTTTTCATGGTCATCAGATATGACCTATTTGGACGTTCAGAGGCTCCGTAGTTATGGTGCGAACACTGTCATCACAAAATTGATTGACCAGTAAAACCCATGGAGTTGGATCAATGACGGTGGATGGACACACTGGGTTTATGTTCAGTTAATGAGATTGGACCAAAAAAAAGACACTTTTTCTTCAGTTTTCTCTGTTCCCGATATAATAACCCTCAACGTTATTCTGAGCTTTTATGAACATCTACATGATCAGTGAATTAAATACAAGAAAATCCAGGATTTACACTGAAAAAACACAAAATAAAGAAGATAATACTACAATAAATGTTGATAAATCACTTAAGAAAGATTAACTAAAGAAGAAACAATCATTTGGGAAGTGCCACAAATGTAGCGCTGGGTCTTCATGGGTTAAGTTATTGTATTTTATTAATGAAACCCTCTTAATTCTGTGTAAATTTGCTTTAGGCAATCTGTTTCCATATTAGATTATCATGCTTCAAAGACATTTCTCACTATTTTGTCTGTCATTATGAGCATAGTTTCAACACATTTCTTACTAAAATTCACAGCAAACTGTAGTTTTGAATAGATTTCTCCATTAATGACATTTTACTTATGATGAAGAAAATGTAGAGAATGTATATAATTATAGATCTGAGCCCAAATCAGGGTTTTAGGTTCAGATATGTATTATTAACCACTGTACAGAAAACTTCAGTCATTAATGCGGGGAATCCAGTTGTTTTTCATAGTGGGGCTTTGACACATATGCACTGATAATATGTAGTTTAAATATGGATATATGAATATATTATTACTATATAGGACAATATCGAATATGATATGTATTTATATTATGTATGTACATGTGTTTTTGTTTGTTTTGTTTTTATTCTTTTTAGTTTTTATTAAAAGCTGGTATTAATATCTGGTTGGAAAAGTTGTAAATGGGTATTATCATATTAGTGTGCATAGGTAAAAGGATGTGTGATATTGTTATATTATTATTATTATTATTATTATAATATTCATACAAAATAATAATTGCTATATAATGATCAGAAGGAATAGAAATTGGGGGTAGGAGTACATAAGTTTTTACTTCTTCCTGCCCCTTTTCGAACATGTATAATTTCATTTCATTTGTTTTATTATTATTATTATTATTATTATTATTATTATTATTATTATTATATTTTCATTTATTTATTTATTTATTTATTTTACGATTATTATTTATTTATTTTGTTGTTTGTTTGCTTATCAATCATTTATGTACCAGTACTTATATTTTGTTGGTTGATTTTTGTTTTGATTTCACTGTCTACATGTTCGAAATAAAGATTTCATTCATTCATTCATTCATTAATAAAGAACAATTATTGGTTGCAAGGTTCTGAAAAATATTTGGTTCATCTCAACATTTACATACAATCCTTTATCATTCTAATAATTTCAATATTAAAATAACTCCCGTGATTATTTTTATTTATTTATTTCTATGCAAGAACCCAAATGGCGATAAAATAAATGAGCTGATTTGTAAACTGCAGCCGCGGGGCGTCTTCTCCACAAACAATGACAGAGATGTGTGCAAAAAATTCAATCACAGTTCCTGACTTGTACCTGGGCGTTATTGTGAGATGAGCTGCACACTCGTAAACATTTACAGAGATTTGAAGGCTTGTGTTTGGGTGTTAAAATGACGCCTGGTGGTAATGGTGTGGCTTACATAATCATGTTTAATCGCCACTGTGTGCTATGTTGTTTGATTCATGGATGCCTGTGCAGCAGCTGATGAGCAGACCCACTGGCTGCTGCTGATCCGCGGCACATGCTCAGTAATGTACACCCAGACAACTTTGAAGGCTTAGCTGTGGCTGCCGCTGAGGTCATTGCGCTGAAAAAATAGACTGACTCCCTCCACTACACCGCCTCCATTTTGAATAGCCATGTAATAGGGGATTCGCATAGTTTGTGTGAGTATCGCCCACTGCGCTGCGTAGTGTCAACAAGCCACATCCAAACATCCTTCGACATGGACGACCTGTTCAGTCCGCGGAGGTAACTTAATAACTTACCGTGTGCTTTTATATTTCACTCGCATTGTATTGCATGTGTGTTAATGTTTTGTCGCGGCACTTTGAGGAGCGTTTATATGAAATAGTCGGAGTGTCAGTGGTCACGAAGTTCGTGTCTGGCTAACAAGCTAGCCAAATAACACCGTAGCGTTATGTTACTGTCTCGTTAGCAGCTAGCGAGCTGTTGTTGTCAAAAATGTTTTTGTGGTAATTTTAGTGCAACAAACATTTACTTCTGCAGTATTCATTTGAAACGATGTCAATACATTAGCTATGCACCATTGGTTTTAACTAAGCGGGTTCAGTAGATGGGGTGTGCAATTGCCTTTGGGCTTGACCTGCATATTTACATGATCGCATTTGTGCAGCTAGCTATGTTATGTCAACGACATATTGTGAAAGCTAACAGACATTTGCGGTGGATTGCATGGTTTAGTTCATGTTAACTGAGTGGCGGACTCGACCAGCTACTGTCAACCTGTTCGGTTTTAAAAGTAGCACACACTGTTCTCGTAATGGTGACCGTAAAAATTAGCAGCTCATGTGTGATTGATTGACAGTCTTTTGCGGTAGCTAGCGTCGGATTTCATTCATGTAATATAAGGAAACGTCGCAGGTCACAGCTGAGATTGGTTCCTAGTGATGGAGGGGCGGGATGTTATTCTGCTACTGAAACCACTCTTCAGTGGGAGGGAAGCTGTTTCCAGCACAGCCAGATAAGCCACATATTGATTAAACGTCTGTGTGCATACTGTACAGCTTTAATTACCCGATAATAAACAGTTAATATGTCATAGACGCACTGGAGCTGACAGATAAGATAGGTTTAGTTCTGTATTCGATTTTAATCGTTCAAAGTCAAAATGATGGAGCTGAAAATAAAATATTGAAGTGGATTTTTTTTTTCTTTTCTCTTTTTTGCCCCCAGGAGCTTGAACAGCACACAGGGCGAGATAAGAGTGGGACCAAGTCATCAGGTAAACTCAGATAACCTGAAAATCTTATCATTATCATTATATTCTTATCATTTAAAATGTACTGAAAATTAACTGCAAACAGAAAGCAACATGCATGTTAATTTTCAGTAGGTAACTGATTTATCAGGTACAGATATAGTCAGCTGAATTAGTCCACATTGTTTTACTTTTGTCACACACTATTTTTATATTGCCTTCAAAAGTAATAAATTATTATAAAAACCTCTCTCTCATGAAGAGCTTTATTTATTAAGTTTAAGTTAGTTGAAATCTAACTAATATACTTGGTGTTTTCCACTGTCTTTTGATTTAGACTTCATATACTTGTATTATATTTAATGAGTTTTGTTGACCGTTGCTTTTCCTTTGGTTTCTTTCCAGGCCAAGCTTCCTGAATTGCAGCCACGGCCTGCTCCTAGTTTACAGACTCAGACGGAGAATGAGGATTTGATGTGGACGCCTGGAGTCAATGACTGCGACCTTCTCATGTACCTCAGAGCTGCCAGGTCAGTGTCTGCACTTACTGCTTACAATTACACAGACTAAGGTAAACAAAGCGTGCCTTGTGTGTTCTCTGAGTTTCTTGCATTAGGTTACTGAATATCTGTGCCATAAATATAATTTGTTTTTATTCAAGGAGCATGGCAGCATTCGCAGGGATGTGTGATGGTGGATCCACAGAGGATGGATGTTTAGCAGCTTCTCGTGATGATACCACACTCAATGCACTGAACATGGTGCGGTGCATGCTTTGCATTAATTTCCTATTTAATTCAGTGTATTCAGAGAACAATATAATATAGTAGAGATTTTCAATTGTTTATGCTTTTACCCCAATGCAGCTCCATGCAAGTCATTATGATGCAGCAAAAGCGCTCCAGCGGCTGGTGAAAAAGCCTCTGCCGAAGCTTATTGAGAAGTGCTGGTCAGAGGATGATGTGGTGAGATGACTTTTACTGGAAACACAGTAAATAGCAATGCTTGCACAGGTAGATAAAACCCTTGAGAATTGTATAGAGCAGTTCAGGGAAACTCATTGTCATATTATATTTTAATTAAAATGTCTATATGCAGTGTTTTGAGCAGTAGTGAAGACTTAATTATACTCATTATTATGTATTTTAGATGCTGCTGTATGTCTTACCATTATTAGTCTTTGAGCCTTTTTGGTTTACAGTTCATAATTTGATCCACTCCCTTTCATCACTCTTTCTTCTCTTTACAGAAACGCTTCATCAAAGGCCTGAGGCAATATGGGAAGAATTTCTTCCGCATTCGAAAAGACTTTCTGCCCAGCAAAAAGACTGTAATTGAAAACTCTACTTTTGTGGACAGTTTGTAATGCTTGATAATGATTTGTTTCATTAGAAATACGATACCTTGTGTTATTTTCTAACAATTAATGTTGTCATTATGATCAGGGGGAGCTGATCACTTTCTACTATCACTGGAAGAAAACTCCTGAGGCTGCAGGAACTAGAGCTTATAGACAGCAACGTCGTCAGCCGTCCTCCCGTAAAGCAAAGACTCGCTCTGCTGCTGCTCCTGTCAACACCCCTTCACGAAATTATTCAAGTGAGCACTGCCTAGTGTTGCCATCTCTCTTTACCCAATTCATACCCATGAATGAAGTTCTGTAGTTTTGAGTCACACTGTAGTTAAATGTAGGCCAATCTATTCATTTACAGTGGATGCAAGTTCTGCCAGCGAGGATGATCTTGACAGTGAAGACAGTGAACAGGACGTCAAGAGCTGCAGCCACTGTGGTACAACAAGTATGTACAAGTGTTTATGTTCTGCTTAGTAGAGTACATTAATATATGCGCTGAAGATATGAAAGGCTGTAAACCCTGAGAAAATCTTTTTACAAACAGATATTGGAAACCATTCCCTAAGTGATTTTTTTTTCTTAACAGGCTCTAAGGATTGGCACCAGGGAAGGAGAGACAACCCCGTGCTGTGTACACGTTGTCGCACATACGAAAACAAGCATGGCTGCCTTCCCCCATCTCAGAAATCTTCAGGCACTCTGTTCATGTTTAAACCTGTTAAGGAAGAAGAAGAAGTGAACAGCAAGCATGGCATGAGGACACGACGAAGCAGAGCACCTGTAAGCCTGAGCCTGCTGTTTTCTGTGTTTACAGCAAAATGTTGCACGATGGCTTTTTGTAATACCAACATAATTTACACCGGAAGTTGAATTCTTTTTTCTGGGTTATTGACTTTGAAAATTCTAAAATGGGAGTAAAAATGTCATCTGTATGGTTTTATAGCAACTGTCATCTTTAAGAAGTGGTCACAGGAGGCTAACGGGCTCCCCTACAAGTGAGGATCAGCACACTGGAAGTCAGACTTCCCCAAGTGGAACATCTCACAGTTCAAGAGGGTCTTCCACAGACAATAAGAATGACTCCACTAAGAAGACAAACAAGGTAAATATAATACACATGTTGGTTGTTCCTATATTTTTAATTACTACACCAAACTGAAGATGCTGTCAAATAATTGCAGTAAATAAAATTTGTAATGTATGTCCATTTAAGCTGACTGTGGTGATCATCAATATATTTGTCACTATTTGACACTGAGTGGAGTGATAATGGAGTGTTGCTATGGAGCATGTTTAACAGCCCAGACTATCAGAGTGATCTTTCTATGTTAGTCTTCCTCTTTTGCAGAATAATAAACATCACTGTGTAAATATTGCTTCATGTCCACAGAAAATCAAAGAGGAGGTAGCATCACCAAAGACAACAAAACGTGTGAGAGAGAGTCCAGCCCAGGAGCCTGAAGAGCCTGAAAAAGTTACGCCTAAAAGGCCAAAGACACAGGTATGGTTACGTAGACTATAAGAATCTGTTGTTCTGTGTACGAAACAGACAGAAAGCATCTTTTTTTGTCATCAAATTGCGGTAAAAAAAATTTGTCCAGGAGATGTCTTATTGAAGGCTTATTCTACATATCGTCAGCTGAGTACAAAATACGGGCAGACAGTTACTCAGAATATTATTTAAATTGTGATGTGGTCAAATCAATATACAGAGGAACTTCAATTTTTTGATAGACCCAACAAAGGAGTGATGTATTGTGGTACTGCAAAAATGCCCCAGCCAACAAATAATATTCTTCACATCCTTATTTGCTTATCATTAGGCAGTTGTACAGAAAGAAATTAAAGGTCCATTTCCAGCCAGTTTAGGGAGATGATGACCAAGGTTTGTTTGTCTTTCAGGAACCTCAGGGCTCTCGGTCGGAGGGTGAGGCTGAGGTTGAGGAGGAAAGCTCCTCAGAAAGCCGCAGTGCTCAGGATGATGGCAGTAGTGACACCAAAGATATTGATCAGGATAACCGCAGCTCTTCTCCCAGCATTCCCAGCCCTCAACAGGGCAACGAAAGCGACTCCGACTCATCTGCTCAGCCAAACGGCGCTCCATCAGAGCCGGCTGCGCCCACAGCAGCCCCGGCTGACACATCAGTTACACATGCCCTTCCATTTCAGAGCCCTCCTGTCATTCCTCCGCCACCCCAAAGCACCCCCACTGCTGAATCTGCTCGCAGCCCCCCTCCTCCCTCTCCAGAACCTCCTCAGACTGCTGCTGGTCCATCAGCCCCGACAGAGAGCCCAAACAGCCAACCACAACCCCCCACTCACCCTCTGCCTGCTTCAAGTCCACTGGGTCAGGACTCTTCCCTTTCACCAACATTTCAGGTTCCACCTGCTGTCAGTTCTGTGGGTGCACAGCCTCTGCAGCCCCCTCAGGCTTCCCAGCGACCTTCACTCTTTTTCAGGGAGTCACAGCACCCTCAGAGTCCTCTATCTGGCCCCCAAATCAAGCCTCCTCCTACCACCCCAATTCCACCTTCACACAAACAGATGTCACACCAGCCTGCTGCACCTTTCCCCCAGATGCCCTCCAATCTCCCCCCTCCACCTGCACTAAAACCCCTCAATTCTCTGCCAAACCAGCATCCCCCAGGTGCGCCCCCTCCCCCTCTTCAACTCATGCCACAGCCTTTGCCAACCCAGCTTCCAGTAATCTCTCAGGTGCAGACCCACCCTGGAAAAAGCACGAGTTCTTCTCACCCACCTGGAGCAGCCTCTCACTCACTCACCTCTGTAACATCATCTACTATTGGTCCTATCCCGAGCCTCCAGCCGTCCTTCCCACCTCTGCCTCTGAGACCCTCATCAAACACCACAGCAGGAGGATCACAGATTCAGATCAAAGAAGAGCCTCTGGATGAAGTGGAAGAAGCTGAGAGCCCACCTCCTCCACCTAGAAGCCCCTCACCAGAGCCCACTGTCATAAACATGGCAAGCCATGCCAGCCAGTCTGCACGGTATGACATAATGATATGTCTTAACTTGAGAAGACACAAGAGTTAAGTCATGCAAAGTCAGGAGGTTTTGACCATTATTCTACTATTTAAGAGCAGCTACAGCAAAGTATCAGAATAGAAATCTTGATTGGTATTTTTATGATTGTTTAGAATGAGAACAAATCAATAATTAATAATTTACTATAACGTTTATGAACAACCAAGTATACTAAGCTTTCAACTTACATAAAGTTAGAAGTGCGCTTTAAGGAGAAAAAAATACTTGAAAGTGTTCTTTAGTTTTAAGAACATATAATGAGAACAAAGCGAAGACAAGATAGACTATGCTGTCTGAAATATCACTTGAATACGACTGAAAGAAATTAATGTACAAAATGTCTGCATCTTATAGATTATTTTCCAGGTTGTTTAAAAAAAGGAGAAAAAAAACATCCAGCTGGCTTCAAATTTAAAAAAAAGTACACATTTATCACGTAAAATGCACCTTAATCTTTCAATCATGTTTACATTTTGTGGAAATTAATTTGCCAATTAATTCTTTATCATGTACTTCTATTTTTTCAGATTCATTAAACACTTGGATCGCGGTTACAACTCTTGTGCGAGAACAGACCTCTTCTTCACACCACTTTCATCCTCAAAGCTGGCTAAGAAAAGGGAGGAGGCTGTGGAGAGATCCCGGAGAGAAGCAGAGCTCAGTGCTCGACAAGAACGAGAGAGGGAGAAGGACCGAGAGCGAGAAAGAGAAAGGGAGGCAGACAGAAGTGCTGTGAGTGTCACTTTCTTTCGTGAGTTTTTCAAAACATTTTGTGAAAAAACAGTAATCTTAAACACACTTTGTTTGCTTACAGAAAGCCTCCAGCTCTTCTCACGACAGCAGAATAAGTGAAGCCCAGATGACCAGCCATGTTCGTCCTTCGTTTGAACAGCCCCCCACCACTGTAGCAGCCGTTCCCCCCTACATCGGCCCCGATACTCCCGCTTTGCGCACTCTAAGTGAATATGCCCGACCCCACGTCATGTCACCCTCTAACCGCAACCACCCTTTCTACGTGTCTTTGAGCCCCGGAGACCCCCTGCTGGCCTACCATATGCCAGGCCTGTACAGTGCTGAACCCAGCCTTCGAGAGCGTGAACTGAGAAACCTGAGAGAGAGGGAGCTCCGAGAAAGGATGAAGCCTGGCTTTGAGGTCAAGGCCCCAGACCTGGAAACTTTGCATCCCTCAGCCAACCCCATGGAGCACTTTGTCAGACACGGTCCACTGGCTCTCCCACATATTCCTGGGCCTCCACACCCCTTCGCACCCTTCCATCCTGGACTGAACCATCTGGAACGGGAGAGGATGGCACTGGCAGGACCTCAACTGCGTCCAGAGCTGACTTACGCTGAGCGTCTCACTGCTGAGCGGCTTCACGCTGAGAGGATGGCCTCTGTGGCAACTGACCCTGCTGCCAGGCTACAGATGCTTAATGTGACGCCACATCATCACCAGCACTCGCACATTCATTCTCACCTCCACCTGCACCAGCAGGATCCCCTCAGTCAGGGTGAGAGTGGCATTTGTATATTTTGAGAAGCAAATTAAGCAGCGGTGATGTAAAGTTTATATATTGTCATTTCTTTGGCTTCAGGCTCAAGCCCTCATCCTCTAGTGGACCCCATGGCAACAGGACCGCGTTTGGCCCGATTTCCCTTCCCTGGTGGACCAATTCCCAACCCTTTGCTCAGTGAGCTGCCTCATGATCATGAGATGCTCCGCCACCCATTGTTTGGTACGAAGGCTTTCACTCTCCTTAAAATTATATTTTGGTTGTTATATTATTTTAATGTGACAATTGTTATTTTCTTCAATTATATAATGATTAAAAATTGTTGTTTGTTACAAGTATTTGCTTTAGCTAATAGAAAGCAGTGAACACATACAAATGCCTGCACGCGATCAGGATGGTACCACCTCTGCCTCAGTAGCAGCCTATGGCTCGAGTCCAGCTCATCCAGTTTTGCCTCTTTATATTTTTGCTTTATGCAGGAGCCGCATATCCTCGAGAGCTGCAGGGTCCCATTCCTCAGATGTCTGCTGCACACCAGCTCCAGGCCATGCATGCTCAGTCTGCAGAGTTGCAGAGGATGGCTATGGAGCAACAGTGGCTGCATGGGCATCACCTGCATGGAGGCCCTTTGCCCAGTCAGGAAGATTATTACAGGTGAACCTCTTGTAGATGGAAATTATTGAAATTTTGATTAAAGTTATCAGCTAATATGAAATACAGTTTTCATTTGCAAACTCATTTTTGTGTATTCTTTTTCACAGCCGTCTGAAAAAAGAAGGTGACAAGCCATCTTGAGTCCCAGGTGGTGCATGCCCTAAAGCCCTATACTTATACCCAATAGAATACTGTGTACCTTTGAGACTGTAAGAGAATACGTATGTGTGTCAATTTCATTTTGTTTTAATATATTTTAGAAGAAATCTTTGTGGATCTTTATGTGCATTCCTTGTTCAGCACTTAATGGGACTGTCAAAGTCTGTCTGAGATTTTCATATCACTTGAGACTTTATACTAGTTTTATTATCAAAATAAACATCTCACCTATTTGAGTGAGACTTAACGTGACAGTGATTTTCTCTAATAAACTGTTTCATATACAGTGATATAAATTTGCTAAACTACTTATAAAGGATATGAAAACAGACTGACTTTGGTGTTAACTTTAAATATCTATGGTTTCTAAATGATTTCCTTGTACAGAATGACATTTAAATCAGTGTTTGGATGATTGTAATGGACCTAGCATGACTCAGTCTTCTGTTTTCACTAAACTAGAGTAGCAAGTTGCATTGTTGTTTAGACTCTGAAAGCATAGTAGAAGTTGGTTTACTCTAAATCTGCTAAATATTTGTCTAAATCCTGAAGTTTTATATATCAAGATATCTTTTCACATTATAGCCGAAACTTTTATCCCTCGTTTTTGAGATTGTAAATATTACATGTTCACGATATTCTATCTGAATGATTTAGCAGTAGAAGTGAACACTTGACCCCTTGATTCAGCACGATAACATTAAATCATAAGCTATAACAACATATAGTATTATAAGTTGAGGTAATTATTGATTGGTCAGAGAAACTTGTATTAGGACAGTGTATTTACATCATTTTGAAACAACAGAATTGGAGAGAAATTAAATCTTTGGATTTTAATGGAATTTTTAAAAGAACTGCCTCTAAATTCAATATTTATGTGACATAATATGAAAATGTATCCATTGCGTATTTATTTCAATAAATACTTCTGCAATGACATGTTATTCCCTTTGCACTCTGAATTGTGGGTGAAAGAAGCCATGACATGAGAGTATTTAGGGTTTTATTTTTCCATTAAATAGCGCTGTGCACAAAATCTGTCAGATTTGTTACATAAAATGTTCACACGTACTGGGTATTGATGAGATTTCTTACAAAACTAACACAAGTATGTGAGACAACAACACATAGTGGAAATGTCATTTCAGCTGCTTTCGTTTTATGTTCAGTTAAAGTGATTAATGGGCCGTTTTTGGTGATTGAATTGAAATCTGCACATCAGCATCACTGCACATCCTACATAGCCCTCTTCAGTAACGTTTAGAAATGGCATCCTATCAGCACACAGCTCAAGCGCTCATCTGCTTCATCTCTTATACCAGCATATGTACAAAACAAAGCAGTATCTACCTCATAACCTTCTCTTATGCTTTTACTTATTTCTTCTATTTACATCCTTTTCAAAACTACCACATACACTTTGCATAAAAACCCTACAAGATGCTATTACAACATAGCTTAACTGTAGTTGACTGGTCTGCGCAACATGTTTAAGGCACAATGGGATATTCACAAATAGCAGCTGTTAAGAAGTATGAATTTCCGTACTTACACATGGTCCATATATAAACCAAAAAAGCTGATGTAATTTCTGAAAAGAGCAGCTTAAATGTATTAAAAGTATTACATACTCTGACACAGACACTAATGCATACACTAGAGGCAGTTAGTATTTACTGGATATATACATTATATAGGTACTTTCATGATGGACCCAAGTGAGGAGTTTGGAAATGCTGTTTTTTTGTGTGTGTGTAAAAGATCAGGCATCATCTTGAGGAGGTTTCTTCTTCACATACTGCCGCAGGTACTGGATTGCTGACAGAGCACTC
Source organism: Sphaeramia orbicularis (assembly GCF_902148855.1). NCBI lineage: Eukaryota > Metazoa > Chordata > Actinopteri > Kurtiformes > Apogonidae > Sphaeramia > Sphaeramia orbicularis. The sequence goes on along the minus strand of NC_043961.1, from coordinate 32,138,794 downwards.
ACATTTGCTAGCAGAGCTGCACAAGATTTCAATATGTGTTACTCAGTTGAATGTGAAGCATCAAGTTGACACCAAGTTATTATAGTAAGAACATGTTGTATTTTTGGAGCCAGGTTTTGTTCTAAGAAATAGGCTGTTGTGAAGTGTTACTGTAAAGGGTTTCATACCTGCTTTCCAGGTGTCAGTAGCTTCTGGATCAGAGGATTTCAGTACCCAGGAGGCAAAGGCAATGCAGACCAAACACATGTCTGACTGCTTTATTGTGGAAAAAATACCCTGTCGATCTGGAAGAGACACAGATGTGTAAAGACAAGGTACATACCTGCGGATGTGAGTGTTTTCCATCGAGTCTGCTAGTGATAATAGAAGCTAGACTTACTTGTTGATGTCTGTAGAGCTTCCAAAACACTCTGCTGTGCTGTTAACTCTCTGAACAGCTGGGATGGAGCTGAGGAGAACCTTCTCTCACCGAGCACAGTAATCAGTGGATCTACTCTATTAACTGATTTCTTTTCATCCTCAGCTGGAAAAACCCAGGCTCCAGATCTGCGACACCAAATGCTACCTTTGTCGTGAAAACGAATCTTCCGTATTGACAGCAAACTTTTCCAACTGTGAGATCCAATCTTGTCAGCTGCAGAAGTATTCAAATCAAAGTCCTGGATGAGAGAGTGAGATACAACTCTGATCGGAGAGATGTCATCTTCTTCCACGCAGTTTGCAGCTAAAACAACATAATCTGGTTTCGGGAATGTGAGTTCTCTGACTGTGGGATGAGAGCAAGTGAAAATAGGGATGGGTTTCTGCTCAGCACACTGGGCTTCACAGAAGGAAGCGAATGGAAGTGAATTGTCTGTAGTGTACTTGTAGACAGGATCCACCGAGATATCATCCAGATCGTAGACAGCGACAGACATGGCATCGTAGTTTGCGTTATTCTCTGTGAAAAAGTGTTCCACCACTTCTGGGAAGGATATTTGGTATTGTTCATCTAGTATATCTCTATATGATAGAATAGGAGCTGGTGTTACTATTTCTAAGCTATCACTCATCTTCAAAAGCATGTTTTCATCCACAGACTGATGGCTGCTCTGGAAGGACTGCAAAGATAAACTCTCCACAGGATTATTTGTAATTAAAGCATGTACATTATGCATACTTTTACTTTTTGTTATCTGTCTTGGCCATGCAAAGTCACAGGAACTGAATGTATCTGAATCCTGATCCTCAGAGTAATGCCCCTCAAAGTCCTCCAGGGGCACAGGTGTGTCCTTTCCCTCAGAGATGATGGATCCCTCCTCGTCCAAGAAATCTGAGTCAGTTTGTTGACTTTTCCCAGGAAGGTCAGGACTTGGGTTCCTGCTTGCGCTAATATACTGCCAGTATTCCTCCTCAAAATCGGAGGTGGAAAAATCACAGCTTGAGCGATCTGGCTTGGATTCATCAAGCTGTGTGAAATAGTCTGAATCAGCAGCATCGGACGTATCCATTACACCACTGTCAGACATATTATAGTCCACACTATCCACTACAGAGCTGTTGTGTGTGGGAGCATCTGCGGCATTTCCGTTTGGACTCACTGTTTCTTGTGTATCATATGTTTCCCTGGGTGGCGTGCTTCTGCCCATCCTAAGCTGTAAAATGTCATTTATTGTTAATTTTTCCATTTCATCCCAAAAAGCAGAGATGGCATACACAGGTCGAGTGTTTCCCACAGCTTCGGCATATGTTTCAGGGCTGTCAGTTACAGAGCAAGGTGTTACAGTAAACTCAGGAGCAGGTAGAGGCGAAGATCCAGGCTGGTCTCCTATAGAGCAACCAGATGCTGAAAGATTAAAGCCAGTTGGCGCTTGGTGTTCAGGTGTATCTGAAGGCATGGAGAGCGCTGGACTAGGTGTGTCATCATTACATGTGGAGTTGTCATCTGGCATTTTGTTAGCTCTGTTGTTAGCAGATGGAAAATTCTGGGTAGGCTCAACATGAGTCTGGTCACCGGTGCTTTCATGACAGCTGATAGCCGCTACATTGCAAAGGGGAGTGCTATCAGAAAAGTGCATTCCTCTGTCCTGTGTGTTCTCAACATTATCAGTCTCAGTCAGATTGGGTTGTCTTTCCATATAAAGATGACCTTCCACTGATTCAGAAGCGGAGAGGTAGCTTTCAGAATCGTAGCTATGGGTGGAGAGGAACTCAACACCATCTTCAAACTCATCTGACTCCACACTACCTGAAAGCGGAGTGTCTTTCAGAGTTGAAATGTTATTCTTGGGTCCTGCTTTGTGTGCGTCAGTCGTTGGCTCACTGGCATTTTCTGTCAGGGAATGAGACATAACCTGTTCTTGTAACATATTCTCTTGTTCAAGAAAAGATAATGTTCTAACACACAACTCTGGAATGAATCCTGTCTGAAAGCTCTCCAGTTGTATTTCAGCACTTAAATTCACTCCTGAGTCTTGTCCCTTGTCCCTTTCTCCTTCTGGTTCATTTTTGTCTGTGTTGATATCCTGGTTAAAGCAGATCTCACCTCCTGGCTTGAACATGTGTTTGTCTTTACAGGTTTTTTTTGGTCTTCTTTTTTTTTTTACAGAGGCACCACATATCCGTTGTCGTGCAGGACTGTCGTTCACCGTCACAAACCAGCGCTCTCTCTCTGCTCTCACGCCAGCAGGGCCCACATCCTCACTCACAGCTCCATCTGTAATACATGACTTCTGCATGTTTTCATCTGTTTGTTTGCAAGAGGATGGATCAGTTTCCTGCTTCGACTCAAGGTTGGAAGTGTCACTCTCTTGTGGCACATCCCCATCTCCTTTTTGCAGCTCTGTTGAGGTTTCATCTGAACTCTCAACAGTTACTACTTCACCAGAATGACTCCAATCTTCACTATCCTCTTCAGCTTTTCTTGTAAGATCTGTTTGCTGTGCTCCTGTATTTCTCTGATTAAACTGTACTGATGGCTGTGTAGAGCCAGAGCAGCTCTTATCTTCCACGCTGCATCCCTCACCTTCACCGCATGCTCCATCATAAGCAGGGCTTTGCTGTGGCTTCTGTCGACCTGTGTTAAAGACTGAACTGTGGTTTTCTGAATCTTCTGAATCGCTGAGGCTTGAGTTATCAGGACAGGCCAGTGAAGGCTGCAGCAGACTGCACTCCTCACACTCCTCATAGAAGCTCACCCAGTCATAGTCTGCAATGTGCATGCTATGATCTAAATCATCCATTTTGATATCTCACATGTCTGTCGTCTTATCTGAAAAAGTCAACATAAAAAAAGGTTCAGGTTTCAATATTTATCTTGCATGGAAAATAAGGGAAGGCTGAGTTTGTTGCAGTAAATCCCTGGCGTGCAAACTGTAGTTCACACATTTGAGTTAAATATAGATTACGTGCATCTGAGGTTTAACTTTGCTTGTTTTCTAAAGACACCTGATCAGTTATCGTTAGAAAGCTACTGTACAGAAATGTTTCTGCTGTGCTTATAGCAAGTCCTTCATATGGAAAATAGTTATTCAGATATTACAAAACTAAAATGTGAGAGTATGACCTCAGATAACAGCAAGGCAGTACCAGAGCACTGTGATCACTAGCTTCATAACAGACCCTAAAATACTCCCTGTGCTTAGAAAACATATCACGTGACCTGCTATTAATTTCTTTTAATGTGCACATCGTACTGTATCATCTTAACAAACATAATCTCTAAAGGCTTAATGTGAAGAGTAAACAAGTAAACAAAACTTAATCACTTGGAATATCAAAACAATGAGTTTTCAAGATTTAATTCACAACTTATTTAAAGTTATGTCTACCTTTATCAATCCTTATCATCACATTTGATAAAGGTATTTTATTATAAAACAAATGTTGTCATCTTAAGTGTTGTTGTTTTTGACCTGGTCTATGCTGAAGTCAAAGTTGTTGTTTTTTTTGTTCCTGTTATTCCCTTATTAAAAATCCAACATTAAACTGAAATATACAGAACAAATCTGAACATACCTGTTGCGCAAGGACGAAGTGTCCACCTTGAAGGTTTCCGTGTGTCTCCCTGCACTGACATACTCTGATGTCCGTCTGTCCTTGCATATGTCAAACTGGAGCCTTGTACTCAGATGTTATAAATAGAGGAGTATGTCCAGTCACATGCAGACGTCCTGTCCTCCGTCAGAAGAGGTGTGACATTTCAGTGCCCTAAAATACAAGGCCTCTTACATCTCTTAGAGGTTGGATCAATAATGTTACATTGTTAGATTAATAAGAGGAAAATGTGGATTTCTGTGTAAATGGAATAAAAGTTAGTTGAAACTAAGTTGCAGTGCAGTTATTGCATGTTGCAGATAAACCTCAGCCTTGTGTTTTATCCTAAGAGCAGCTTTTGTCCGTAAGAATAGTCATCTTTAACGATGATCAAAAAGATACAGATTGTGTTAAAAAAAAAACTGCAACACTTTACACCATTCTTCTTTGTCGTACCTCTCACAGTCAGTGTTGAAATTTGTGAAATAAACCCATTTTACCATCTTTTAAAGTGTACAAATACAATTTTTTAACCTGTTGTCGTTTTAAAAATTCAGCCAAATTAAGGATCAAGCATTTTAATGTGATTATTTCTGCCAATACAATAGAAATACAATAGTAAAGTGTAAACTGATCGAAACATTATCAGTACCAAGCAAAACAGTATAAAGCAAACAAAAATCAGTGAATGCAGAGTTATAGAAGGAAAGGTGCTTTATTTCTGCAAACATTACATACATATTCAGTACATTCTTCATGGCAATGAAACAAAAATATGTACATGATTACAAAAACAATACATCATTTGTATAAAATATGTACACATATTCATATGGTTGTCTGTACAACAGCGAACACATGAGGCAAAAATGGAGAATATCGATCATATACTTTTTATCTGGTTGGAAATGACATCACTTCAGATTTCTCCACATTTAGTGAAGAGGAAAGTGACTGTTTATAGTCTTAGTGTTGTAATGACATAAAAGAATTAGAAATAAAATATGATCTTGTAAGAAATTGGGTAAATAGCCTTTAAAATAGAAGGCCACTGGATATAAGTCAAATATTGAATTTTTCATTATAGATACGACATGGTTTTAATGTATCATGGCTGTTTAAAGCTCACATTGGCACAGTTATCACAGCTAAAGCCACTTTCTTCAGACATTTGGCAAAAATAACAGTAGTCAAGTAATGCTCAAAAGTGCAGCTATGCAACAAAACAGTTTCAATTACACTTAATGGCAACAAGTTTTTCTAACAGGCTTAAGGTCCTCAGATAAATAGCGTAAAGTGCACAGGGATTCTGTATTTATGCGTTTTAAAAGATAAACCTATTGGTGTTTCCTTTTACTTCATGAATCAACATTTGGATTTTGCAGGACTTATGTAAAAACGTGTTCTGATTTAAAATGACCTTTTTTCTCAACTGACTGTGTTGTGGAATGATCCATGCAGCTGCGTGGCATGTTTTGTTCTACACGTAGAATACATTCACCTTGGTAGTCTTCACAAAATAAATACAAATGCAATAATACAAACAATCATTAATAAAACAGACAAACCTCTCTAAAATGTTCCGCTCCACCAGAAGGATATTACATACATCATTTATTCTATTGGCCTGTCGCTCATCGATAAAACTCAGTGCAGTTACAAAAAAGCAAATACGTATCACATGTAAAACCATCCAAATTATGAAACTCCACCAAATGTCACTAGTCATTGTTACTTGACTTGGCTCAACTAATCCTATTAAACAGGCACGACTGTTTATTCATTACTTAAAGGAATAGTTTGTTATTTTAGGAGATAAGCTTGGTATACACTCGCTTGCTCTCATATTTGCCTCTTAAATATAAATCTGGAGTCAGCAGACGATTAATTTAGCTTAGCACCGAGTCCGCTGGCTGCCCGGCAACCTCAGTAATGACAGTACAGGAGGAAGTCTTTATGCAAAGTCAGAGTAGCTGTCTGCTGGATGAACATTTATATTTAATAGACAGAAGTGTGAGCTGTGTCAATCTTCCCATTTACCTCTCAGTGGGTACAGAATAGTTGGCAAAATGAGAAACTACTGCTTTAAGTTTTCAAGCTGGCTGAAAACAGTAAAAACAAAAGGGGAGGAGGTGATTATGAGTGATGAGGGGGATCACAGTTGCCAAAACACTGCTGTATATGTTGTCGAAACAAAAACACTGCATGTTTCAACTAAACCTATTACGAAATAATGACATTTTGGTCATCTTTTGTTTGCTTCTTTTAAAAAAAAAAGGAACAGAACAACAGAGAGTGCATGAAGAAGACTATCAGTTTAGGTACTGAACCCCCCCATGAGCCTACATACAGAAATACTTACAGCCCTAGTGACATGAATACAGCAGAAGCAGCTACAGTTATATTCGGCTGCCTATCTACGACTCAGCTGGTCTTTCTTCATACTGCTCATTTTTCACACAATAATAAAAAAAAAAAAAAGTCCAACATCGTTCCTGAGTTTTCTCTCCTACCTGACACCCTCCTTCTAGACATTATAGACGTGAGTGGTAGAGGTGGTGGGTATGGTGGCACTGTTTAGTGTTGATGTCGCAGACGGCCGCTCTCTTCTGACATATCTTGGCTTCCTCACTGCAAAAGAAATTGTGCATTTTATTCCAACACCAGTTATGGACAGGATACGCTTTGTGTGACGGCAACCAGCAGCACTTCATTGCCACACTGCTCACCTCAGAAATGCAACAGTCCTTAATAACATTATCCAATATGTCTGGGACTGCTTTTGTTTTGTTAAATGCTTAACATAACACTACAACTTGTTAAACAAGGTTAGAAAATCTGCAGAGTTTGCAGGATAAGACAATAGAATATTCTTACCTGATGAGGAAGGAATCATGACTGCCTGAAAAGACAAAGTAAACAGGAATTACAACTGTGAGACATATGCATGTACCAATAATGAGGTACAGGGTAATATTTCTGAAGATAACAGATGTACTGCAGCACCTGAATGGCTTTTATGAAACAATAAAACTGACTTACTGTTTCACTTGGCTGAAATATGAAGGCTGTGAATGTAAACACAAATTGAACCATTTTTAGTTTATAGAGGGCAGAAAAATGTTTTACTATAGCAATGATAGTGTTTAGTGTCTAATGTATAAGATTTAAATGGGTTTCAGAATTGCACAAACGGAACTTAATCATGTTTTCATTTGTGTATAATCACTTAAAAAAAAAAAAAGTTGGCTTTTGGTTGAACTGAATTTGCAGGTACTAATTTGTGTGCACCATCTAGAATTTTACACGTGGGGTTGAACCGCGATTTGTGGGTGATTTCCTAAGACCGACTGTGTAAAAGACAACAGGTGCAAATGTGTTGGAGACACGCCTATTTAAATGAGGGTTTTGCACAGTTTTTGTTGGTTTGCAGCATGGGAAGTTTAGAGAGACAAAAGCGCAAAGCTAAATTCCACCCTATACAATTAGAGGTGTTGGTAGATAAAGCAAATAAACACTTGAAAGAGCTACAGCAAAGAAGTCTTGTTTGGTCTCATTCAAGGAGTCCTGAGTGTATGGAAACCTAATAAACCTGGTCATCTGGCACAACATGGCATTTAGGACTTCAGACATCACAGTTGAAACACAGAATGGGGAGATCCCATCTGTAATAGCTACCGTACGCTGGAATGACCCAGATGTAAAAAAAAGTAAACGTGCCAGGAGTTTTGTCATTGCAGGTACTGTGTGACTCCTTCTCGTGGCTGGTTCCAAATCTGCTCTGACTTCCTCCAACAGCTCCAAAATAGCAAAGATGAATAGGTAATATGTTTTAATGAGTGTTTCCTTATTCATTCCAAAAATGTTCACACGAGGGTGAAAAATGTGCTTGATTTCATCGTTTCGTTGCCTTCGTCTTGCGACAACAACTGCAGCCATGTGTGCACAACTACACATGCAAACCGTTTGCACCTCCCTTTGAGACATGTTAAATATAGACGCAGTTTCTATGAGCAAAATTGCTTTGGGGTTTGATAAATCACTTTGCATGTGCTAAATTAATATATTTACATTTTCTCCTCCCAGCACACGCACAATTGCGTGTAAATGCCCCATATAGCATATTCATTGTGGCAAACGTACCAACTGGATGCAGACGCGCTATTTTGCACCTTTGAAAGACACAAGCCTTAGTGCGCACTGTTAGTAAATCATCTTGTAAATTTTTTTGTGTGTGCAATGAGTTTGCACACGTTTTCATACATGCAAACTTTTAGTAGATCTGGCCCTAAGACTTTAGTCAGTTGCCACTCATTGATGATGTACAGCTATGTTCCTCCAGCCGCACAGAACGGACTTCCTCCACTTTGTTTTTTTGTTTTATTGCAGGTGGCATTAAAGTACATTGCCATCACCATTGTGGACTACAGTTAATATCCCCATAAGTAAACAGCTCATAATCCGTAAAACAAACACTGACTGAATGATCCTCTGTGTATAAAAGCTACACCTCCCCTATGGTAGCTGAGGTTAGCTGTGATCTGCAACTTCATCTCTAGATGCCTCTAAATGTTACACACTAAATCTACATTTTATATGATTTACTTGTGACATGACCAATTGCAGTACTCACCTTTGTTGCGGCGGTAGAAAATGCTTGGGAGTCTGTTGGAGCGTTTGAGGTAGAAAAAGGAGGCAACAGAAAGAATCAGGAACAAGCTGATTAACAGTGTTCCCAGAAGAAGAGATGCTGCCACACCTGGCCCTCCTGCTCAAAAGAAGAATAGAATACAGTTAACATCTACAAGTGTTACGTTTTGGTCTCTTTGGACTGTTAACTGCTTACTGGTTCACTGATACACCTCATAGAATAATTCAATTCATGCAGGAAATTTGTTTAAAAACTAATTTACATATTTTATTATATCACATGTCAATCTGTAAATCAGCTGAAGGTGATTAAATATAACTTACCAATTTTAGGAATGACAGTAGTTACAGTTGTGTGATTTCTCCTTTCCACTGTGTAGTCTTATAAGAAGAGACAAACACAAAATGTAACATTAAACATGACAAAGTTTATTTTTACACTATTTTTCCAGGTAGGCTCCTTAGGTAGTTCCTCATCCTTACTGTAGGTGCAGGCTGTAATGTTCTCCAGATCCACAGCTGATGAGTCACAGAATATGCAAACAGTGTTGCTGTTTTCCAGGACACGAAGAAAGCATCCTGAATTCAAGAGAAGAATGCAGTTTACACTATTTAGCACATTTTACCCCTCACTACTCTTTTTTAATTTTGGAAATAATAGAAGTTAACATTATATTACATAGAACTACATGAAACTGAAAGATTAATGACTACTGCACCTACATGATACCTGCCAGTACATGACATATCCATGATTTTTATTATTATTACAATTTTTTTTTTAAAAATCATAATGCCACTTTGTTTGGCCATTTTTTTTTTTTGCAATGTACATTTTTGGGATGCCTACTATTTGTCATTTGAATGATCTTTCAGCCTTAGTAGGTCGTGTCCTTGATGAACACCTAATATTTTACTTTGAACACCTTTTGTACTTTTAACCCAGTGAAGCACCCATAGGGGAGAGTCTTCTTCAGTACACCATTAAAATATTTGATATTCTATTAAAAAAAAAAAGTATTTCTATGTGTACTATATTGTTGGCAGGGACATGGCAGGTTGTTCAATGAGTAAAATATTTAATTTGGTCTGTTCTGTCTACTTTCTTGCAAGCATTATCCTAAATACTGAACAATGACATGACCTGCTTTAGTGGATGATAACACTGACATTATAAAATGCATGTGTATTAAAATATCCACATTACCTGGTTCACAGTGAGTGTCATTTGAACACGTATTGTTCACTTTCTGTTTGTCTCCACAACACTCGAGTGAATTCTGGTGTAGGGCCTGTGGGCAGAGTGGTATTCACAGATTAACTAATCAAAGTGACCTGAACAAAACCCAATGTCCTTTGGACAGAGTAACTCCCACCTTAGTTACAGGTGTTTCAGGTCTGATAAGAATCACAGTTGCAGCCAACACCAAAAGGAATGACAGAGCCATGTTCGAACCCTTGGGGACCAAACAGATTTAAATCAGATACAGTCTGTATTAGGGCAAAAAGACTGAAAGAGCTTTAACTAGAAACAAGAAGGAACAAGCAAGATCCAGACTTAGGGGTGTGACTGGATGTGTCACATATTATAAAGGTTTAATGACAGGTTGTGGAGAGGTTGTAAATCAAACAAAATTAAATGCTTAGGGCTGGATAGTCAAACTTATTTTTTCTAAATTTAAGGATCAAGCCCTACAGACTACAAACAGGAGATGAATGTTTAGATTAACGTGATGCTTCATTAGCTGGTGTTAATCAGTCTCACATTCATTTACTATAACTGCTATTTCAAGTTATTCTAAAGCAACACATGACAGCTTGTTAAAAAGGTAAAGTTAATAGGAAATATTCAACATAATGACGAGAGAAATGCATAAATGGGTCAGATGAGGCACAAGGTGGTGTTAGCTAGCTAGCACCTGTCGCCGAGAGTAAATGATCCCTTTGACTGAACTCGGAGTCAAAGTAAATATGACGATGTGAGGCTCAGGGAGGCGGACCTGCTTTGTCAGGTATGTTTACGATCATAAACTGAGCGAAACAGACGCACACTGAAGAACTGGTGGGAAGAAAAAGTTCACTCACCAGCCAAACACTAGCTAGGCTGTGGCCTGTCCAAACTCCCTGGTGTTAGTTCGTCACGTCAGGTGTATTCCGCCGCTGATGGAGACACCAGGCAGTCACTTACGTTTACTGGCAGATTTCAGACCCTACACCATGTTTGTAAGTCATCCACAGATATTACACTGCGTATGGCTCATAGCGACCTGCTTTCATTTAGCATATACACTTCCGGGTTTGATTTTCAAAATAAGGCAAACCACCAACTATCAGACAGACAGGCAGACAGACAGATGCGTTTATAGTGCTGATATATATCAGACAGACAGGCAGACAGACAGATGCGTTTATAGTGCTGATATATATATATATATATATATATACATATATATATATATATATATATACACACACACACACACACACACACACACACATATATATATATATATATATATATATATATATATATATATGTATGTGTGTGTGTGTGTGTGTGTATATGTGTGTGTATATATGTATATGTGTATGTATATATGTATGTGTGTGTAGATAGATAGATAGATAGATAGATAGATAGATAGATAGATAGATAGATAGATAGATAGATAGATAGATAGAGTTTTTGTTTTTTTTTAAATATTCATTATTTATTTATTTAGAAATGGTCAACTTCATACTTCAACTTCCAAACCCAAAACGCACCACTTTTTTTTGGTTAACGTAATCAGCGGATTTTTTTTTTTTTTTTTTTTCCGCAGGTCTTGAACGCAGCTTCGAAGGCGGGAAGTTTGTGATGATTTTTAACATTTTACTTACCGTCAAATTTACAGTGAGTCAAATGATTATTCATATAATTTAACATGCGATTATTATCCCTGACTACACTGTGCATGTCAGAGGGCATTGATACATGTCAAGTTTATATGATTAATGATGAGGTAATTTTAAATTCACCTTGAAACGCTATCTTAAGCTAATTCATGCTAACACTAGCATGCATTTGCGGCAGATGTATTACTAATAATAGATATAAAACTGCTGCACACATTTGTTATTCTTTCCTTTTCATTTATAAACAGGTAGCTAGTTGTAAACAATGAATCGGATGAGGAGCATAACAGAAATGCTCAGCATTCCTACGGGAAACAGGTGATTGATGTGTTGTGTTACTTAATATCGACTAATGAGAAATCAATGTTTTTTTTTTTTTTTTAGGTTGACAGTTTTTAAGTTTTAATACAGTTAACTTTAGCAAAAAAAAAAAAAAAGAGTTTGATAATTCTCTGCATGAATGTATGCTTTTTTCAAGGCTCAGTTAATGTACTTACAGTGTACTTTCCTTGTTCAAAGTAACAGGAATGCAGGTACCAGTGGATATTCCAGTCTGACAGACTCCCAGTTTTTCTTTGGGTCTCAGTTCTGGCCAGAAAATTCTCAGGGTACGTCTCAGGATGTGAGTTTGTCATCCAGGACATCCCAACAAAGTTCTCAAGAGGTACTAAGGAATTTTAAGCTCATCATTTTGCTCTTGTTCTCGATAAGAGAACAAAGTAAAGCCCATTTTATCTAATGGTATCATTACTGTTGTGGAAATGTTCAACTACTTTGCCACATGTTTAAATACAATATCTTCATATAAACTACTCACTAACATGGGCAATGGCTGTGCTGTGCTGTATTGTGAAAAAGTCTGCCAGTAATCCTTTTAAATTCAGTTGTAAAATGTTCAGGCGTCATTCAATCACTGCATCAGCCCTATTAGAAACTATACAATACTCATTATTTTGATTATTGTTGAGCATTTGTTAGTATGTTTAAAAATGTGGTGCGTTAATACAGTAATATAGAGCTTATACAGTTTTGTCAAAGATGCTTTCAAATCATTCAGCCATTTGGTACTTACTGCACAATAGGCCTTCAAATGGAAATAGGACCTTTCGATGTGCTCACTGGGAATATGTGAGAGATAGATATTTCTTTTGTTTATGTCCCTTAACATCATTGTCTGTTTTGTCACTATTAAGGAAAGCGACCCAACATTTGCAAATAGTTACCTCAATAAACCTCTCCTGTTTGGAGAAGCAAAGGACAAAAGCAAACCTTTCAGCATACTGCATACATTTGAAGAAGACAAGAGGAAGGCAAAGGAAAATGCTGATAGGTATTTCTTCATAGAATAGATTTAGTGTAACTTGCTTAAGTTGACACTGGAAGGATGCTTGATTTAAAATTCTTGGTTTCTTCAACAGTCAGGTTCTAGTCAAAGAGCGCCTGCAATTTCGAGAAGCTCTAGAAAATGTAAGTTACAGTCCTCACAGTCATCCATGTACTTTTTATGTATTGCACATCCTTGCTTGATTTAAAAAATGATGCACTTTTTACAGATCCAACAACTGGTTACTGGCACAGAGAAGAATACAGCAGTATGTCACACAGTCCTTGAAAAGCTTAACGATTTTGCATCAGCATGTAAGTTTTCAGATAGATTTTATCACTTCTTGTTCATGTTATCAAAGTTACCGTTACATGCTATATTTGTGTGGCTCACGCAGTACTATACTGAAAAAAAAAAGCAGTGTGAGAGCATATCTACTACCATTAGATGGTGCTGTTGTCCAATGATTAAACATTGCTAGTGTGTTTACAAAAGAAATAAGAGATATTTGTTATTTGTTTGTGATTGCAATCATTTAACTCCTTTTTCCCAGTGCAAAAACATCTTAACAGTCATCAGAGTGACACCTCGCAACAGTTTGAGACTTTATTGATTAAAGTTAACTCCCAGCTTGACACAGTGAGAGAAATTCGAGAAAGGATGCAAAAGGTGAGCACGACTTACAATCAGTGCACCAGTGAGAAGGGAGCACTGAGCCAGATATTTCTATAAATACACAGTTTTCATAATCAATAAAATTGTTATTTGATATTCTTTAGACAGAGGACACTTCCACAGAACTTGGATTGAATGTACAAAGCATAAAGACTAGTTTGGAATGTCTCAGAAATGACCAAGAAAGGGATCGAAACATGCTTGAAGAGGCCCTGAAGCTGCTGAGCACTTTAGTCTCTAAGGATTCAGCCAAACTGAGTCCGGCGACAGTAATGGACAGCGTCATTCAGACGTCTCCAATGCTGGAACAGCCGGTCTCCAGTGTCCTGCAAGAGAACAAGCTCGAAGGCACACGGCTTAATGATATTTGTGGGTCATACAAGCGTGAACACAATCAGGTCGGAGTCCCCCCTCAGGATCCTAAAGGCTTTGTGGGAAAGAGAAAATCCTCTCTGAGACGCACTAGGAGGGGCAAAAAGAAACCACTAGTACTTTCCCAAAGGTGTAAAAATACTATTCCTGATGAAAATTGTCAGTCTCTCATAAACTGTAACAAACAGCCAAATATTTCAGCACCTCTCTGTGAGCGCCATGATCTGAGCAGAATAACCAGCCGAGAAAATGTCAGACCGGACTGTCAGACATTGCTGAACAGGGAGCCCAGATATAGTGAAGCTGCAGCATGCATCATCACTCCTCTGTGCTGCTGGTCTCAGGACAGCAACAGTTCTGCAGGCATCGAAGTTGAACCCATTTTGGACAAACTGTCAGCAGAATCCAACACAGAGACCTCAGTGAAACCTGGAAGTCTTTGGCAGTTGTTTGACATGGAGGGTGATGTGGTGGACTTGTAGAGTATGTGTGTGTACAAATCTTATTTCTGCTATGTAGGGGAACAGAAGCTAGAGATGGTTTTCCTCTTAAGTTTTCAAGTTATTCAGTTTATATGAGGACATGGTGAAGTATTTGTAGGTGAAAGTAGAAAAATGTATCGTCAAGCTGGTTAAAGGGTAAGGAGCACAGAGGCATCGGTCAGACAGTGAAAGACTGCATTTTAATCTTATTTATTTTTCTGATGGCTTTTTTAATATATACTTCTTACTTGTTCTGTATTTAAACTGCCTACTTGAGAGAAAATAAACATAAAGTCTTTACAAGGAAACTATTTTTTTTTTTTTTTAACAATAATAAATATTAATAACTTTTTACGTCCTACCATTATTGGCCCATATCTGAATTCTAATCACTGTAGTTTTTACTTGTGAAAAACTACAGTGAACACTAAATTGGTAGCAGCTGTCCAATTGTAATGTTTTCATTCCCATTATTTCAGGGAATGTAAAATATAGGAACTATTCTAAGGGCAAAATTTAACCATGAAATAATAGATTAGTCAGTAGTGCCACATAGCAGAAAGGTAGAATCAACAGCTAGTTTCATCAAGGAATAACTTTTAATACCCATACATTGCTGATAAAAAAATACTGACAAATTGTAAGGTATTTTAATTATTTATGCTCCAAGTAAACCAACCATACTCAATGGATAGGGATAAGGTGCATGTTTATTAGCAAAGAACAATTTTGTTCTGCAACAAGCATCAAACAAAAATAATAATACTTTTCTAATGTTACATAAAAACAACATTTTCATGAAAGCATTTCAATCATGGCTTAGTTTGTAATACTGTCATGATTACATTATCTGTTTTCACCAAATGTACCGTAATAACAGGTTTAAGTGACTGATCTTTTCAGTTGATATTACACAAGAAGACAGAAAACGCAGCAAGAAAAAACTATTTACAAATGTGTCTGTCTAATAACCTGCAGTACCAACCCTCAGACCCTTTTTTAATGCACAGCGCTAAGACTTTTTTCTGCATGGAATAAAATAAGTGCTTTTGGCTCAGCAGTAAGTGCATTAATAATCAATGATTAATTTTTTTTCTCCACAAATAATCTGATATGACGTAGGTGTCACATTTGAACTAAGTCTGCAGGTGGAGACATGAGTCCCCTCGGGTTGAGATTTGCCACTAAGCACACGTCATAGTTGTCATGCATCAGAGTGCGTCGAGTCACCACTGTCCACCGGTTCTCCCATGGGTCCAGCTCCAAAATGTCCTTTGTTATAGCATCATGTCGATCTGAGGGGTATTTATAAAGCAGGAGTCATTCTTTCAACTTTTAGTTAGATTCAGAAAATATACTAAAGTGAAGGCCTCATTTACAATACTATTACTGAATACAAGCAACAACAAAAGTAACAAAAGGAAGGTTTTCCCTCTTATTCACAATGATTTCGAGCATTGCTTTTCCTTACCTGCTCCTTTGTAGTATCCACACACATAAATCTTGCCTCCCACCACACCTGCATTTGAAGCATTAGTGCGCAGTGAGAGTTGGGCACAAGGGAGACGAAGCCCATCCCTCCAGTAATCCCCATCTGGGTTATAGATCTCCACAGCATCAAGACAGTGGCGTGATTGTCCACGGTCCACACCCTCACAGCCAATGCCTCCTACAAGTGCAGATTAGGTAGCTCACATAAGTCACTCAGAGAAATCACTGTAGTTGCTGTTTATAAATTAATTTGAAAAGATTTTAATATTTTGTACTGAAGTAGACAATTTCATGAATACTCAGTCCTACCCATCACGTATATTTCCCCATTGAGCACCACAACACTACAGCGGTACTTTGAGTACTTCATAGGACATAGTTCTGTCCACTTATTTGTGCTGGGGTTATACTCCAGGAGGCGGTTACTGAGGCGATCAGGTTCGTCATCCATCCGGTAGGACTGAATATATGAAAGGGAAGGATGGTTTGACAAAGACCAGGTTCAGTCAAAGGAGATATTAATCAAAATATTAAATACAAATATAAGATCTTCAGCTTTGTACAATTCTTATTTAGTGGTTGAAGAAGTATTCAGATATCTTTGTAAAAGTAACAATACTGCCCAGGGTAAGCTACAGTAAAAACCTTACTCCATATTACTACTAGATAGATGTTTAAGTTTATTTGAGCTGCTTTATATTAAGAGTTTAAGCTACAGCCATACATCATATTATATAAGACCATATGTTCTGTGACTGTCCTGTTAGAACCACATATTTACCTCTGCCAAGGAGATTATGTTTTTGCCGGCGTTGGTTTGTCTGTCTGTCCTTGTGCAAGATAACTCAAAAAGTTATGGATGGATTTGGATGAAAATTTCAGGAAATGTTGATACTGGCACAAGGAACAAATGATAAAATTTTGGTGGTGATCGAGGGGGGGCACTGATCTGCCTTGGCGGAGGTCAGCACTTTCTGAGTGCTTTTCTAGTTGTAAAAAGTTATTCTTTGCATGAGCTTAGAAAAGCAGCCCTGTTGTCAGCTTTCATACTGAATTTTTCAGCCAAACCAGAAAGGTTTTTAAAGGTTCCATTTAGTTTAATGAAAAGGAGAATGTTTCTCAAACCTTAATCACTCATTGTTGCAAACATTTAAAATTAACTCATTTAGTGACACATTTTTCATAGGAGTGTATGAAAATTATGAGCTGAATTAAAGCTGTCAGTGGAATAAAAAGTTTAACAAGTATTAAGCTGAATAAAATTCAATATGCACATGTCAAATATGCCCAGTCTGTATTAGGTGAAATTGCTTAGAAATTGTGCTGGCATTGTCACATCACCTGGGGGGTTCGACCACCTATGACATAGAGACGCTCTTTTATCCGGACCACGCTGTGATAGGCCAAGGGCATAGGCAGGGGTGCTGCACTCCGCCAGGGTCCGCCCTGCAGAGACCATCGCTCCACACAGTTAGTAATGAGATACTGGTTCTTCAGCTTCATCAACCCGCCTATCAGGTACAGAGTGTCACCCAGTGATCCTAGACTGTATGAATCACGGTACTCTGCCGATGTCAGGTGCTCCCAACTACCTTGAGCCTCTACTTTGTACCTGGGGAAGTATGGATGGTAATCAGTGCCATGTTAGAGGGTCAAAAGTGCATTAATCACAAGTATTGCCATCTTACCTGTAAATCTCTACATTTAGGTCTTTTTGGCGGGCCATTCTGCGTGCACTGGCTTCTCCTGCCACTATAATATCATTTCCCTCTGTAACAACCCCTGCACCCACATGCCCCAGAGCCTCTCCATACCGAGGTGAGCTGATGTAGTAGATTCGGCCTGTGGAGGGGGCATAGCAAAAGCTCCGCTCAGAAAAGTTGCCATATCTTGATCTAATGCCATCACCATCGTTTCCAACACAGAGCAGAAGATCTGTGGTCTCCATGCCATACCGCAGCTTCAGTTTCCGAGGTGCAGCTGCCGGATGCATTGATGTGACCTCCATAGCCATAGTGAGCATCTCTTGACATTCAGCATCAGCCAACAAGGCTGTATTCCTCTTCATGGTCTCTCTTAAATAGTCGGGGTTTATCAGCGGCAGACGGACCTTCCTCAGGAGCTCTGGGAGGTGCCGTGAACGCATCTCTTCACCCAACAGAGTGCCATGTTTGACCCAGCGAAGGACCACATCCAAAATGGTCTCCTCTCGGGAGACATTAAGGTCATCAGAACTTAGGAGTTTTCCAAGCTGATGAGCTTCCAATTCCAACACCTCCTCATTATGACACACTTGAACAAAGTGCTGCCTCAGAAAGCGCTGAGCACAGTCAGCCAGTTCCTCTACACCAAGGTCGCGAGCAAAGTAATACACACCAAGGCAGTTGGAGGCATCCATGTTCTCCATCATGTGCTGCTGGCAGCGAGTAAAGACATCATCCATCTGCAGAAGGAAAGCTGCAATAGAAATGCCTTGTACATTGGCATTAGTGAGAGGAAGCTCTGAGCAGTACATGTAGTTCAAGAGAAGAGCCAAGCTGTCTGCAGGAGTGTCACGCAGGAATATTTCTCTGTTGTTGCACTCCCGTAGGCCACATGTGAACATGACTCGGAAGTATGGGCTGAAGGCAGAGAGTATAACCCTGTGACAGGGAAAGCTGATGCCTTCAGCAACCAGCACCACATCTGTCAGATGCTCAGTCTCCCTCATCTTCTTCAGCTGGTCAAGCAACGTCAGTCCATGTTTGACTGTGAGATCCATTTTCACACCAATTTTTACTTAGAATAATAAAAACCACAGTTTCGTGTGCTGTAAACAAGTAAAGAGAAGCCCCTTTCTGAAAAATATAAAACAAAGACAAAAGTTAGTACTGGTTCAAAATGTGTACACTTGTGACCTAAAAGTGATGTCATTAGCCATATATTTCTCACAGATTTTATAGTCATCTAATGTAGAAATGAAGACTAAGGATGAATAATTAAAGGAGTAATTATTAAGTATTATAAAAGTAGTACATTACACAGCTTTAAGTATTTAACATCACCAAAGCTTTATAAAACCATAGTTTATACCCATAACAACACCAAAGCCATTATTCAGACCAAGTACATGTCCTTAATGCAGCAAATTCATGGAAAAGGCCTCTATTGTTTTTCTAACATGAGCTCTCTCAGTTAGTACTATTGCTGTCAGCATCGTGCAGTCGTGAGTCTTTGTTGGAAACCTTACCAATCTCCTTAGCTCCTTTTAGTGAATCCCGCTGGTATTTTTGGTCTAAAAAGACCAGTAAATATTCCTGTTTTCATCAGGTTGCATGTGTTGTTGATGTTGTCGTATGTGTCAGTTTGGGGATCATAGAGTGTCTGAGCAAATGTTAGAGACAAAGCTATGTACCCCCTCCACTGCTGTGACCCTCTTAGCTACTCTCCCAAAAATAGACAGTGTTGTGGCAGATAGCAAAGTGGGTCATGAGGGTCTGAGTGGTCAGACAAGAGTCAGTTTCTAAGCACTGATAGTGACAAAAGTGCCGAATAAACTGCTCCTTCATAAAAAGATTTATTGTCATGCTACTGCACTGTGTTTGGGGTCATTTTTGCTCCACTTTGTTTCCGTCGGTCACGTGCATGTCAGACTGGAATGAAATGAAACATTGCTCCCAGCTTAGACTCAAATTTCATGACGGCACACTCTTAAAGGCTCCGTGTACAGTAAGTCTCCACATGTTTCTAACATTAAACACCAGTTTGTTTCTTAAAATTCCAAGAGTTTCTATATCAAGTGATGTACTAAAAAGCACTCTGATTACACACACCATACTTACATTAGAAATTATTTACGGGTATTTAAAAAAAAAAACAATAAATACTTGACTAAACCAGTATCATGACTTGTATTTTACGGTTCATTAGCTTTACTTTTACCAGCGAATGGAAAAAGAGGAAGAAGGGAACTGTCAAATGTCCCTTGAAATTTAACAGAGTTAATATTTTTCCTTTCTGAAGCCATGATTATATTCCATATCCACTCTCGTGACAAATTGGTGTCATGAAGATGAAGATCCTAAAGTAATTCTCTGCCCACAACATCCTGACTATAGTTAATCATTAGGCAATAGGATGTATATATGCAGATAGCTCATGTGACTGTAGTACTGCAACATCACTTTCTGGTGCAGAGTTGCTGCTGGTGGTTAAAAATTTATCTAACCTATCCAAAGAATGTTGTGTGCACTGTATATTAAAAGAGAGTGAGAATAAGGTTGTGAGAGTTTAGTAGATTCAGCCCAATGGACTCACGCAGGTTTGGGAAATACAGAGTGGAAAGGGATGTGCTGGACGAGCAGAGACTGGAAGAGGTAACACAGAGGAAAAGTTACACTGACACTCACCCTTCTCTAACTGATCGGCTTAAAGACTCTGTAAGGTAAGACAAACTGTTCAGATTCATTATATATCTTGATCCTCACTCTCCTACAGACATTTGAAGATAACATACTGGCTCTGGAATCTGTGATGAAGATTTTACTTTGTGTTTGTATTTTCTATAAAACCCATACAGATGTTCAGTACCCAAGCTAAAGCGATGTGTGATGAGCAGTTTGCCTGTACTATACTGGCTGCCCAAGTACTCAGTCTGGGACTACGGCATGCCAGATCTAGTCTCTGGTATCAGTGTAGGCATCATGCACCTGCCACAAGGTATGACAGTAATCTAACATGGTCTGGTTGCTATTTCCATACTTTTCATTTAAAACCTACTTGTCTTCAATAATTTTGTTTAATTTTGTCATGATGTGAAAGTGGTGTCATGTACATCCTTGATTTATATAGAACTTATTTAGTAAAGCTATTTGGAATCCTAAATGAATATTTAATTTGCCTAAATTGCTAAAAGTAGCAAACCTATCCTTTCCACAGGGATGGCATATGCACTGTTGGCTTCCTTGCCACCTGTATTTGGGCTCTACACATCCCTCTATCCTCCATTAATCTACTTATTTTTTGGAACATCGCGCCATATTTCCATAGGTATGTAGAAAAAGAAAGACAGTGTGTCATGGCCATTTTAATCTCACTAATAACATGTTATTTTCATTCATTGTGGATAGGAACATTCACTGTTCTCAGCATCATGGTTGGCAGTGTGACAGAGAGACTTGCTCCAGATGCAGCTTTCATCATAAACAATGGGACCAACATCACAACTGAAGTTGATGTTACTGCTCGAGACTTATATCGAGTTCAGGTGGCAGCTGCCACTACAGTTCTAGGAGGACTTATTCAGGTGTGTAAATCAGGACATCTCATAGAAATAAAAATGTCTTGTTACTGTTGCCAAACCTGATATACGCCTAAATGTTTGTGTGCATAGGTGGTACTGGGTATGGTGAAGTTTGGATTTGTAGGAACGTATCTGTCTGAACCACTGGTGCATGCTTACACAACAGCTGCATCAGCTCATGCTGTGGTAGCACAGCTGAAATACGTCTTTGGAGTGTCACCAACAAGATTTAATGGCCCACTGTCACTGGTATATGTGAGTACAATAAAATATTTGGCTGTGATTCCTAAGTTTTTATAAACAACTCAGATTTGATAGCGTTATGTTTTTCAGTCTGATTGTAAATTGAGTGTGTGGGGCTTAAGTCAAACGTGTGCCAGAGAGATATTGTAACACTTTCTGTCTTAAGGAGAGATGATTGTTCTCAAAAATATAGGCATGTTATCACTAAGAGTATACATCATTAGGGTTATTTCAGGGCATGACAGAAATGACATTTGCACACTGGGAAAATGACACATGCACAGCAGGAAGCAGGATGTTCTGACAGGGAGAAGGTGCAAGGGGGATATTTATCTGTCATCCATAAAAAATAGAATCTAACATTTTCAGCTGTATTCTTTATGCTGTGCATACAACATAGCTTGGTCTAGTAATGTGAAAAATGTCTGATTAGCTTTATTTTTATGCTTGCAGTTACATGCAGCTGTAACTATGTGCTATTTTTTGCTTTTTTCATTTTCAGACTTTGGGGCATGTTTGCTCCCTGCTCCCACAGACTCATCTTCCCACCCTGGTAGTCAGTGCTGTATCCATGGCGTTTCTTATTACAGCAAAGGAGCTCAACTCATTCCTCAGTCCAAAGCTGCCAGTGCCGATCCCAGTGGAGCTCATCACAGTCAGTTTACACAAGGACACTCTTGCGTCTCTTTATGTTAACACCTCTGTGTGCTGATGCTGATATTGCAGCAGTGAAAAAGCACAGACACGGTGGAAACAAACAGCTGAATCAGCACTAGTCCTGGTGCCTCTGAATTTGTGCAGTTCACAGCAAAAAGCAGATATTTAAGGCTAATAATTAGGTCCACTCTGAGCATATGATTGACCAGATATTTAATGAGTGATGTACTTGAAACGTGGTGAAATTTCACTTCTTTGTGTGTTTATATTCAATTTATCTGTTTCTGCATGTTTTCTTTAATCACTATAGATTGTAAGTGCAACGCTCATATCGTCCTATGCTCACCTGAACAGCAACTACACTATTTCAGTTGTTGGTGAAATTCCTAGTGGGTAAGGATTTTGATTTTACTTACAATGATTCCACACAATTTTTGTATTGCAGTTGGATTACGATTAGTACTAATTGATCTCTATCTCTTTGTCTACTTTTGCATTAGTCTGAGTTCTCCAAGAGCTCCAGATATAAATCTTTTCCAAGAGGTCATTGGTGATGCTTTTGCATTAGCCATTGTTGGATATGCCATATCTTTTTCACTTGGAAAAACATTTGCGTTGAAGCATGGATACAAGGTGGATAGTAACCAGGTGAAAGAAAGCTTTGTATATCTCCATATTCTATACATGTATTTTTGCGTTCTGTGTTTCATCCTCTTCTCTTATCCCTGTGTTTAATTCTTCTGTTTCAGGAGCTGGTGGCTCTTGGACTGAGTAATACAGTAGGAGGCTTCTTCCAGTGCTTTTCTGTCTGTCCGTCCATGTCCAGGAGTCTTATTCAGGAGAGCACCGGAGGAAAAACACAGGTGAATGAAAGCAGACCTTATATAACATATATAGATCAGTGCATTACTCAAACACATCTTATGCGTTACTTATGCTGTTTTTGCAGATGGCTGGATTGGCTTCAGCTGTAATTGTGTTAGTGACTATTCTGAAACTTGGTCCACTGTTTCAGGAGCTTCCAAAGGTATACAGATTTGTGTGACTTTCTTATTGACATTTCTCTATGCACAATTAATTATGATCAAACTGTGCTCATTTTAGGCCGTCCTTGCATCTATTGTTCTGGTGAATCTGAAGGGTATGTTCAAGCAGTGCATGGACATAGTTAAACTGTGGAGAAGCAGCAAGATTGATTTGGTAAGGATTAATTATAACATGATTACCTTTACAATAATGGCAGTGCCAGTAAATCTTGCTGTATTTAGTCTGGAAGTGTTACAGAAGAATAAAATAAGGTTGCACTGTGTCCTCCAGGTGGTGTGGTTGGTCACTTTGGTGTCGACATTACTCTTCAATCTGGATCTGGGTCTTGCAGGATCCATTAGCTTCGCTCTGCTCACTGTTATCTTCAGAACACAGATGTAAGAGTTCATTGTAATGCTTTGTAGTGCATGTCTCATACAGTGTTCAACTTTAGTAACTGGTGTTTGAATTGCTACGATTAAAAAAATACTGCATACATGTAGCCTATATTACTCAAATAATATGACAATATATTCCTCCTCTTACTAAGGCCATCATACTCTGTTCTGGGGAATGTCCCAGGTACAGAACTGTATGTGGATATAGAGACTCATAGCCAGGTAAACTGACAAATGAGCATGCAATTAATAAAATATTCTCTTACACTGTGTGAAAATGATAAACCATGTGGCTCTTATGTGTTATTTAACAGGCAAGAGAGATTCCAGGTATTACTATATTCCACTCCTCCGCTACAGTGTATTTTGCCAATGCTGATCTCTACCTGGAGGCCCTGAAAGAAAAGGTTTCTT
This sequence comes from Sphaeramia orbicularis, assembly GCF_902148855.1. Taxonomy (NCBI): domain Eukaryota; kingdom Metazoa; phylum Chordata; class Actinopteri; order Kurtiformes; family Apogonidae; genus Sphaeramia; species Sphaeramia orbicularis. The sequence goes on along the minus strand of NC_043961.1, from coordinate 32,114,872 downwards.
GTCACACACTGTTTATTAAAGTGACTTTTTCTATATTTTTTCATTTGGTAAAGTGTTGCCTTTGTTTTTCAGAGTGGGCTTGACATCAGTAAAATGATCATCTATAAGAGGAGGCAGGAAGCCAAACAGAGACGCAGAGAAAGGAGGGCAGCAAGACGGGCAAAAAGGCAAGCAAAGAGAGAGGTAATACTTATTGCTTTTAAGGGTTTTTCCCATTCGTTTAAGATAAAAAATGCAATAATAACTTAGCATTTCTTGTGGTTGGGCTGTTTGGTCACAAATGTTTTATAACATAGACACAATAACTCCGAGTGTTAATGACTAAAGTGTACCAGCTGCTGTGCTGCATAGAATGAGTCAAACTAGCAAACGCATTTCTAAGCAGGCTGAATCATTTGAGTCACTGATTACTCAGCAGAGACGGGCTCAGAGGGCAGTGAAACAGCTGGCTGATGCGCCGGTATTCTCTGTGGAGGAAGAGGCAGGACACTGGAGAAACACATGTGTAGTTGAGGAGGAGGAGGACCAGGGCATCACTGAGAGGATGAATGGGACAGTGTTTGTCATACCAGCGACGCCCAGAACACCCGATGGCCAGTGCAGATGGGAATACCTTAAAGGGGGAGATCCAGACAACGCCAGCTTAGGGTGGATGTCTGAGTTTCAGGATGGGGACACCACCACTCTGGGCTCCAGCAGTGATGACACACTAAGCCGTGACCTAGAGCGAGTCTCTCTTGGGTCCTTGGGCAAGTGGACTTGGGACATTCACTCCATTATTCTTGATCTCTCCACAGCCAACTTCATTGACACAGTGGCTATCAAGACGATGAGAAATGTAAGTAGTAATGGAACAAACATGGTGTGATAAATGGGTAATATTGAACTAATGCTGTGTAATTGTATCTTAAAATTTGCTACAACGTTTAGGGAAGAACCTTAGACCATAATGTAAGTTTAATTTGACATCCACGACTAAAGATTATTTTTTACATTGTCATGGGAATCACCACATTCATTTTTAAGCACTTACAAAACGTGAAGTCTTTAACTTCTAAAGTTAATTTACCACAGAATTACTGGAAAATGAAATGTCATTCAATGTGATCTTGGCAGATTTTCCAGGATTTCAGTGAGATTGATGTGGATATCTACATGGCTGGTTGCCAGGGTAGGTGAACTGCCTCTCACTCCACTAAAAATGTACCAGTAATTCATTTTGCCTTCATTTTGTGTGTGTTAACAGAGTGTTTGCCTTTTAGCTTCTGTGGTGGAGCAATTAGAACGTGGTGACTTCTTCTCGGAGTCGATAACGAAGCAATGTCTTTTTGCCTCTGTTCATGATGCTGTGCTCTTCTGTCTGAACCACCGTGGAGCAACTTCATTCACCAGATATGAGACGTCTTTGGTGTGTATGAAATTTAGGTGACTCTAGCCATACAAATGGAAGATGATACTCATCTAAGTGACTTTTGATCAGTGTGACAAATTTTCATGTTGCAACATGTTACCATGTTATTCTTAATAATTCTCTAAAAACTATTTGATTTCAGGACATGCAAAGCAGCACAAAACTTTAAAGACCTCTATCCCTAAGGACATCCTGGTGTCTCCACAAATGATACACTGAAGAGCTGTCATCTCATGAGAAGTTGATAAATAACATTAACATTCATTGACAATTGCACTGAGGAAAATGTGCAACAACTACCTATGAATGACATCCTATGTCTAAATGTCTCAGGGCTGCATATATTGTAAATATGTAAAACTATATGTACATGAAATTAGGGCTGTCAAAATTAACGTATTAATGCGGATTAATCCATCATCATGATTAATCTGATTTAAAATTTTAATGCAATTAACTCATCTGTAGCACAGAATGACTCTGAACGTCTCTGGCTACTCATTTTGGGCAGTTTGTCCAAGTAGAGGTAGCATCACGCATGAACAAATGGGCGGTTGATAAGGTAAGTGACAGGCAGCAGAACCAACCCATAAAGATAGAAGTCATTAAACAGCATGTTGGCCCTCTGGATGGAAATATGAGTACAAAAAAACCCAAGACGGAACAGTTGTTCCAAGTTATTTTCGTTATAACTGTTTAAGGTGTTTTACAAACACGTTAAGTGCATTTATTTTCTCTTCTTTCTTGAGTCTGTTTGCCCTTGCAATATTAAATGCAATTAATATAGACTAAAAATTAATTATATTTAGTTGTGATTAACCAACATTAACCCACAGCAACCCTGTGATTAATCTGATCAAAACTGTTAATCATTTGACAGCACTAATTGAAATATACTGTACACTGAAATGCAGTGATATTTATGCATTTATCTTGGAGGTTTGCAAAAGACAGATCTGTAAATGAGCTTAATTAACCTTTATTCAGTGCAGGAAAATGACAGTGAGTGGTTTTAGAACAATAAATTAAATAAAAAGCAACATACATCAGGCATTTAATCAAGAACAATCTGGCAGAAAATAATAATTCAAGGAACAAAGACAAGGCAACATGCATCACACGGAATGCGTGTGAGCCTATTTTGGTAATGGTTGCAGTAACAAGATTGAGCTTTGAAATGTTTATGGTAGCCATTTCAATATTTGAGTGCAATTTTTACTCCAACAACAACTTGTGAGGCTAATGCATGCAAGGTTTTAAGTGTCTCAACTCCTTGAATGAGTTTCTAGTGCAACATTCCTAAAATGAAAAATTACGGTAGTTTACAAAACAGGATAACAATCTCCAAGCAATATTTAATAAAAGTATTTCTTTACAGTTGCATAAACCTACTGTGACCTCATTCCCTGAATAAATCTTGTCTCTACATACTGGCCACAAAATTACCAAAACATTTGTGCACAGGACTGAGGAAGGCTAGGTCGAGTTTTTTTGTTTGTTTTGGTTTAAGAGCTACAAGTCTTGGTGGGTGTCAGAACTCTGTAGTTCAGATTTCAGACTGAGGCCATCATCATCATTTCCTCTGGCTGTTGTGACACCAGCTGCTGGAAGCGAGCCTGCCGCTGGTAATCTGGATCGATGTTGATCCATTTATTGGCGACCCACTTCGTGCCATGGGTGACAACACAGCCTCCATGGAGAGCGTATTCATCCTGCTCTCCCACCCAGCCTGTTGAAGAACAGAGCGTACTTAGCTTTGGGATGTTTGGAAACTCTTTTCTATGTTTTTCTGATTTCATTCATTCATTTAATCATTGTATTTTTTCAGCTCATGGTGATGCACAATTCCAGACAGTAAATAAAGTGAATCACAATTAAAACACTTTCTTTTTTAGATATTCCATGACCAAAAATGTCATGAATGTCTCTGTGGGAGTTCTTGCTGGTTATACTTCACTTTTTTTTTCTTTGTGTTTTACTTTTGAATCCTACCTCTTCCATCAGAAAGGTAGTTGTACCAGAAAACAGCTGTCCCTTTGGTCGGCTTCACCCTCAGGTTACTCTTGTCACAATTCCTCCTGGTGTCCAAAAGATCCACATCATTCTGTATGAGAGACTAAAACAGACAATTAAACTTAGTAACACAATTTGCAACCTGTCAGCCCCATGCACTCACTGACAAACAAGTGAGTTAACACAGATGTGAAAGACATGCACAGTATGTACACACTAGTTTTGCAGGGCTCTCCGTACAAACCCACACACTATTACGCACCACTTCATCATAGGTCCTGTTGTCTGCCACAGGGAATGCGGTCTCCCCGCCCCCCTCAACAGAGTTCAGGTAGAAGAGAACAGTGATGTACCTAAGTGTGCAACACAGATTTAAATTGACACACACATGTATGGCGCAAACATACGCTACAATAACACACACATACAGACATGTTGCAAACAAAGCACACATATCTTTCCAAGTTGACAACGTAGATCCACACAAACTAACATGCCATTTGTCACAATGGAATGTCAATTATTAACACTAGACAGATGGATGTGCATCTGAAATTTCACAGTTTTTTGTTTTGAAATGTCACCTCAGTCATCCCAGTCACTGATTTACACCTCAGTGATCTCACCTGCAAGATGTCTCAAAGGGTGTGGAGGTATTGGCTGCCATTCGGGTGTGTGTGCAGGCAGTTTCTGGATAAACAGGGCCACTGTCATGGTGGGCATGGTAGTGTCCTCCCTCCTCATATCGGACCACTTGCAATGGCTCGCTGAGGTCCACTAATGTGGATGGGAGCCGAGTGAGGCGAGTCACCCTGTATTAGGAAATAAGAAGGAATGTTGGAAAGTTTGAGACCAATGTACCAACCTTGAAACATGAGTTACCAAAAACCTCATAGATGTTTAAAAAGTATTTAAATTCATACAAGAAGACAAAATGGAATAATTCAGAGAATCACAGTATGTGTTGTCTTCCTGACCTCTCCTTGATGTCTTGGAGGACCTGGTGTGCTCCTTTCCCCTGGTACAACCATGTGTGTCTGCTGTTCCTCACCAGCTGACTCCTTTTTACCCCTCGCTGAACCAGGAAGCGCTGGAAGGCATCACTGCTAAGAACCCTGAACTCTTCTAGACTCAGCAAACCTGGAAAAACAGAGGAATATAATCCCAGCTGTTCATTAACAGCTAATTTAAAATACCTATTATAGTAACATGGTATTTCACAGAATCCTGAAGACATAGAATGGCGTCACATGTAAACAAACTAACAAATCAAGAAAACAAGTGTATTGTTATTTCTCAGCATCACTGGTTTTTGTCAACTCCACTTTGACTTTCTGTTTTGCAGTTCAGACAGATTCTCTATGCATTTTCAAAACCCCATTTACAACTGTGTGATTATATGAGTTTAAAATAAATATCCAGTGAATCTCTAGTCAAATTTATGATTATTCATTCTGCACTCAAAATACTATGCATCACTGATGTACTGCAAAATCTTAAATCACATCACAACTGTTTCAACGCAAGAGTTATGCACATCACACATCTATCATACAAAATTAATAGTAACTGCAAAGGGAATAATTAAACGTCTAGATGATTTTAAAAAAAAAACATCTAAATGGAGCTGATTTCTTACCATTACCATCCTTGTCAGCTTTGAGCCCAGCATAGATCTCTCGCAGATTCTCTGGTGTGAGCCAGATGCCATCTCTCACTCGAGAGTGAGTCAATATCTGTTGGATGCACAAAAAGAAAGACACAACGAAATTAGTAACTGAACCAAACTACTGCTGTACAGCTCACAGTCCACAGACAGACAGACATACACCTCATGGAGCTGTAACTGTCCATCCTGGTTGATATCAAGAAGGTTGAAGATCTCCTCTGGGCTGAGGTTGAGCTCCTTGGCCAGCTCTTCTTGGCCTTCTTGTACCATTAGCTGGCTTTCCATCAGACCCTTTAGCTGTGCCAGCTGCATCACAACACGACACTCATCGTCTGACAAAAACTCTGGGATCTCTACAGAAAATATACAAAAAAACAAACTACAATGTAAAATCTCTTCTGAGTGAGATTACATTATTTGAGGCAGTCCAATATAATAAGTAATTTTGTAACATTGCGTTTGCCTCGACAGCATATTTCACAATACAGTGACATTTAAAGACCCAGCAATTAATTGAATAATCAAGATAATAAACGAGAAATTAATCAGTAATGATATTATTTAGCCATATTTCACTGCATCTTCACTCCACACCGTAAAAAATGACTGTAGAATTAACACCAAAAAGTTGTAAAATTGCAACATAAAAAAACTGTAAGTGACAATACAATGCAAAGTTGTTTATTTGAAAAGATTTTTGTGTTAACGATTGAATCAAATATAGCTGTAGTTTTTGCAGGAAGAATATGCTAACAAAACCATATTTGTATGTAGAAATGATGTATTTCTATTGTTTTTAGAAAATAAAACTGTAAATTGAAATACAATGTGGTGCCGTTTAAATTGCAAGACCATAATGTTGAAATAATGGCATGTTTGCTTTACATATATATATATATATATATATATATATATATATATATATATATACACACACACACATATATATACACACACACACACACACACACACACATATATATATATATATATATATATATATATATATATATATATATATATATATATATATATATATATATAAAGTTATAAAAAAGTAAACATTTAACAATGTAATATTTTAAATTTGTAAATTAATGGGTTGGTAGAGTTGGTAGAGTGGCTCGTTCAATAACCAAAGGGTTGGTGGTTCGAATCCTGGCTCTGACTGTTCATATGTCAAAGTGTCCATGGAAGACACTGTTCCCAGTTGGACCTGGTGATTTTAGAAAGTGCTTTGGACACCAAGAAGGTGTAGAAAATGTGCTAAATAAGTGCAGTCCATTTACCATTTAAATCCAGCATTAAATCTACATGTTTAAAATGTTAAATCTACATGTTTCTCCATAAATATGTTTACAGTTGGATGTGTTTTTACATTATTGTTCTGGAAACCACAGCTACCAGTTTTTTCCCGTAAAAACACCGAGATTTTTTTTTTTTACAGTGCAGTGCACATTTCTGCATTTCTATTAGTGTTTATGTCTGTGTTTTGCAGATGTTATTTTCTGCTCACATGTCAGAACTACTAAATCCATCATTGGACCAGTTGTGCAGAGATGTGAGCACTTACTTCAGGGCTTGCTTTAGGAAAAATGCCCTTATTTTAGCTTTGACTGGTGTTAAGCTTGTGCTGATTGGAGGCAGGGTTGTGACATGTAAATCGGAGCTGTAGATTTCCTACCAAACAGAAGAGGCTTCAAACTCAGTGTCCGCATTTCATGGACTTTGCCTGGCACCAGTGACAGCCTCTGGACATGTCCCACCTGAAAGCACGGTCCAGAGGATGAAACACAGAGAGAGGAGACTCAATGCGTGGGGGGATGCATATGCGTTCTTACTCACCCTTATTCCCTCCACTCTTGTCAGTGAAACATCACGCAGAAACTCTGCTTTTGATGGCGGACGTCGCGACTCAGGGCGCTGGTGGTTACTCCCTGGAGCATCACGACTCCGGCTGGCATCTTCCTGCCCGCTGCTGTAGTGCACGTAAAACAGCAATGCAATGACATTGATGATGTATACGTGAAAAAACACCATCACAACCACAAAGTATGAACGGGAGCATACGCTGCTCTTGTGTCCAGAGAGCCGCTCACAGGGCGGCCGGAGCGGCAAGGTCGCGCTCCCAGATGGAGTCTTATCTTGTGCATTTAAGCTTTCCTGGTTATCAGTCATTTCCTGAGATTCAAGCAGGACTCAACACTTCCACTTTAGAAAAGTCCATTTGAGTAGACGGATAAACAATGACAGCTTTACTCAAAAGTAGCCGATGGAGTGACAGATGTCCAGATTAATGAAAAAATAATAATCCTCAAACAGAGTTCAGGCCAGTTCCGCTGCGGCACCGATGTCGTAGCGCATTTAAAACACACAGAGGTTCATGGTTTAGGTCCGTTTAAATACAAGTCCGTTTGCGTGTGGTGATCTTTGGGTCCACAGACAGCAGCGCTGCAGTCGCGTCCGGGCTTGTTTACACTGCAGCAGTTCCACTGAGCCGCGTACAGGCGCACTGCGCATCACAAAGAAGCGCGTAATGCATCTGACAAACCTGGCCCATACATCGGAACCAGGTTCGACTGGGAGGGACGACCATCTTTTAGATAGACATGAAAGACAGAGCACGTCTCTCAGCTGCGTTAGATTCTCTTTACACCGTGACTCAGATCCACTGCAGACAGCAACAGTCTGACTCTGCATGTCGTGCAATGCTGACCTCTGGTGACCCAAAAGAAAATCACACATGTGTCTTCACAATCCCAGCGCACTGTTAATGTCCAGGTACTTTCACTTCACCCAGATGTACTCCACAACAAAGGCAAAAAGTAAGACAACAACTTAAAAATGTGCACATACACATTGATTAAATGGGCATAAAAATTGGAACACGTCATATCTATCTATCTATCTATCTATCTATCTATCTATCTATCTATCTATCTATCTATCTATCTATCTATCTATCTATCTGATAGGATGATTTTCTTTGTGGTGAATCAAAACTCGGATAGTTCTTTAATCTTCCCTTGAGGCATTCATTCAATCAGATCTGGGAGACCTTGTTACATGCAAACACAAAAGCCATCTTTGTTCTATCGCCTCATATAGGGTCTTAGCTTCTCGCCACCATAATTTGGGATCCTAAAGGTCCCAACATCTCCTTGTGAACCCCATAGTCCAAACATCTGGAACCCATACATTAACTCACATTCTTTGTAATGTTTACCTTTTCTATATGACCTCTAGAGAACAATTTTTTTATACCTTACACTTCAGGTCCATCCTTACACTATCTATCTATCTATCTATCTATCTATCTATCTATCTATCTATCTATCTATCTATCTATCTATCTATCTATCTATCTATCTATCTATCTATCTATCTATCTATCTATCTATCTATCTATCTATCTATCTATTGTCTAGTATTGTTTGGCAGACCACTTTTTTAAATCAGGCAGAATAGACTGAGGTACAATAATAATAATAATAATAATAATAATAATAATAATAATAATAATAATAATAATGTTATTATCATTATTGTTTTTGGTGGTGGTGTTTTATTTATTTATTTATTTATTTTCATATGAAATTTGACCCATAAACCCTAATGACAAGAGGCTGATGTTTCTAAGGCTAAAATCTACAGAAATGTCACTGAATAGAGAAAAGCAGAGATATCATCTTAGTCAGAATCTGTGTCTGACTAAAATTAGACAATGAAATGTAATACCTAAGTACGAAAGAAGTAAGGATCTCGCGCTTGCTCTTCGGTAACTATTCCAGTTATTAACAGCTAGGCTAACAGTCAGTTAGTCGTGTACCTAACGAGTTCACAGTGATATAACAGGTAAGTAAAAGGTGTTTTGGAATGAAAACTTACTAATCTATTCCCGTTTCAAATAAACTCCACTGGCAGCATGAAGACTGATCAAATGTTATCAAATATCAAATGACCGGTTAGTAGGTATCTCACAGGCTAACTACCTAGCTAACTAACTATAACAGAATATTTTATTATCAAACAAAATGGCTGCCCTCCTCCCAGGTCTGGTAGAAGTTAAACAAAACTGTTTTATGTTAGTTAAACATGAATAGGCGGTAAACACATAATACATATTAACACACAGGTAACTTATACATTAAACTCCAATGAGTATTGAAATGAATGGTGCTGGTTTAGTTTGTTCATTGTTTCCAATAAAATCAGGAAAGGAAAAACAAACGAAAAATCTCTCCCTAGATGTACAATGAAATTAATTTGATTTAGCCTCATTAGTTTTATCATAAAATTTTTGCTAATTTATTTTAATTATGGGCCATTTGTGGTGAAAGGTTTATAAGCAGAAGTGAGTGAATTTGATAAGCTAAACATACATGGTGTAAAAAAAAAACAAACAAACTGTGGTGTAAATGTAAATTATCTGGCATATTGTGCCATGAATTAAACTTAAGGTGGTCTAATACTACAGTAATTGTATTACTTTATAAAATATAACAATATGAGTATGTTGTGTAGAACTATTTAGAATGACTGGTACAGGTGTGGGTGACAAAATGTTTGTAATACCTCAGTGCTGTTGTATTAAGACCCAGAACTGTATCTTGGTGAGTCACTTACTGTACTTGTTTTTAATCATGAATATTAGTGCACATTGAGAAACATTTGTAATTGTTAGTCAGTAATCAGAGAAAAGCAGTAATAGGATGCAACAAACTATGTTTTATTGACTTTAAGTCATCAGTTTAGCATACTAAAGGAATCAAGTAACAAAGTGTTCATATTGTATGACTCCTTGTTACTGTATAGCTTTGCCGTCATCACTCTGCTGCTTCTTTGGTCTGAAATGACAGTAATATTAAATTTAAATAAGAGAGAATGTTGAATCACAAAACAAAAAATATCTCCAAACCTGGTTCATGCCATTTACTCACCTTGCCAATTTCACGGCTCTTTGCCCTCAGCTTGTTGACCTGAGACTCAGCAATGTCAGCGCGCTCCTGAGCCTCCTCCATCTCATGCTGAACCTTCCTGTACCTGGACAGGTGAGTGTTGGCCTGCTCCTCCTGTATGATAAGTCACAGTGAAGTCAAGGACTCTGCTCTGAACAACATATTTTCAGGACTGTCATGAGAATTAAGTGTACTCACTGCCTCCTCAGCCTGTCTCTTGTAGGCCTTCACCTTGAGCTGCAGCTTATCTACCAGATCCTGTAGTCTTGCAATATTCTTCTTGTCCTCCTCAGTCTGTGGGCAGTGCAATAATTAAAAAAATCTGAGTTTAATGTTTTGTTGTGGTTTTATAACTGGATATAACTTAATTATCATTTGGTATTAGTATTAAAAGCAACAGTTTACCTGGTAAGTCAGTTCCTTCACTCTTCTCTCATATTTTCGGACTCCCTTTATAGCCTCAGCACTACGCCTTTGCTCAGTATCAAATTCAGTTTCCAGTTCCCGGACCTTGAATGAAAAGGAAGACAATAGTTTAAAATTACAAAATGTTGCTCTAGCTATGTATGAAGGGGTAGAGTGTCACAACATTTACCCTAGCCTCCAATTTCTGCAGCTGCTTCTTGCCACCCTTCATGGCCAGATTTTCAGCTTCATCAAGTCGGTGCTGCAGGTCCTTCACTGTCACCTCCAGGTTCTTCTTCATCCTCTCCAAATGAGCGCTAGTGTCTTGCTCCTTCTTCAGCTCCTCTGCCATCATGGCAGCCTGAAATGTTATGGGATTGTTGGATCCAAGCCAGTTGTCATACCTTTCAACTGCCACAACATCAGTATATATATATATATATATATATATATATATATATATATACACTGAAGTTTTAAACTCTCACTAGTTATGTGTTTTTTTTTTATATTTAATACACAGTTGTTAAATAGATATGCATTAAGATGACTCACATCTGTGATGGCCTTCTTAGCTTTTTCCTCAGCATTTCTTGCTTCCTGGACAGAATCTTCTACTTCACCTTGGATCTGTATTAAGTCTGCCTCCAGCTTCTTTTTTGTATTGATGAGGCTGGTGTTCTATAGATGAAATGTCCTGAATTAGATGCTGTGATTTTGATTGTCCAATGTTTCACAGGCCAGTTTTTTAAACTTTATTCACCTGGGAGTGCAGCAGTCCCACTCGCTCACTGGCGTCAATCAGCTCCTGTTCAGCCACTTTGCGGCCTCTCTCTGTCTGCTCCAGTGCAGCTCTCAGTTCCTCAATCTCAGCCAGCATCAGGTTGTTCCTACGCTCCACCATAGCGACCTGCTCCTTCATTTCATCCTGGCCTCTGATGGCTTCATCAAGGTGCAGCTGGGCATCCTTGATGTAAATCATGGAAAGATATATCAGTAAAGGCTTTTGGCTTGTTTTTCAGATAGAATCTCCAAGAATTTTCTTTCCAGTGATGTACCTTAAGCTGTCCCTGGACATTCCTCAGCTGTTTCTGGGCTTCTGCTGCCTGTCGGTTGGCATGGCTCAGCTGAATCTCCATCTCATTGAGGTCACCCTCCATCTTCTTCTTGATTCTCAGGGCATCATTCCTGCTCCTCACTTCAGCATCCAGAGTGCTCTGCATGGTCTCGATCACTCTCTGGCTGTTCCTCTTGATCTGCTCGATCTCCTCATCCTTCTCTGCAATTTTCCTGTCAACTTCACTCTTTACCTGGGTGAGCTCAAGCTGGATACGAAGAATCTTGGATTCTTCATGTTCCAGCGTAGCCTTGACAAAAATGTAAAAAATATATATATTATTTTTTTTTTTTTTTTGCAACTCTTGTGTAATTTAAATGTTTTGTAAGACATATTTTTTCAAATTATACCTCTGCCTCTTCAAGTGATGTCTGGATTTCAGACTTCTCTAACTCTACACTCTTTTTCCCTTTCTCCAGTTCATGAATGGTTTTCCCAGTCTCACCAAGTTGTTCAGTTAGATCAGAGATTTCCTCTGTAAGAGTAAGAGAATGGTTAAAAATGTTTCATTGTATCCAGATGATGATGACAAATTATCAATAATATATTTAATGCCTGTTAGTCCACTAGAGGTCAGTCTTTTCCAAGTACGTTCTAAAGTAAAAACCATGTGGGTTTCTAAAGCAGTGAGACACTGACTTTGCTGAGGAACATTCAGTTTAGTGCTGAAACATTCAAAAGTCAGACAGCTGTCAGGCTTTTTTGTTTAGTTTTCCTATTTCAGCATTATGTTGTTTTTTTCATACGTTGTAGGTTCTTGTTCTCCCTCTTAAGGGTCTCCAGGTGGTCCAGAGTTTCCTCATAGGAGTTTTTCATTTTGAACATTTCAGTGCTGAGAGATCGAGCTTCTTTCTGAGCTCCCTCCAGTTCTGCCTGGCTCTCCTCATACTTCTGTTTCCACTCTGCAAGAACCTGAAAACATCAAGAAGACCAATGTGTACAGAAATGTTTAACTCTGTGTGATTCTTGTTTAAATAATGCATGAATAGAAAGAAACCTTGTCAAAGTTTCTTTGCTTCTTGTCGAGGCTGGCAGCCAGAGCATTAGCTCTTTCCACGTCAATCATGAGGTCCTCCACTTCACCCTGCAGTCTCTGTTTGGTCTTCTCCAGAGAGGCACATTTGGCATTCACAGCCTCGATGGATTCCTCAGCATCCTGAAGACGCTGGGCAAGCTTTTTCCTTTTGAGAATATTTGATTTTTAATTTCATTCAAACATACTGTACACTTAGTAGTTGTGTATCTACAAAGCTAAGCTTGCCATGACTTACTTGGCCTCCTCCAGCTCCTCAGTGCGCTGAATAGCATCAGTCTCATATTTGGTTCTCCACTGAGCCACCTCACTGTTGGCCTTGGACATTGAACGCTGCAGCTCAGCCTTAGCCTCCTGTTCCTCCTCATACTGCTCTCTGAGCAGGTCGCAGTCATGACGCGATGACTGAACAGCATGAGCCAAAGCATTCTTGGCCTTACAAATAAACATATATTTTTAGCAAGGCTGTGTCACCAAGCTTTAATTTGCCCAGTTTAGTACAATATCAGTAATTTAAAACAAATTTAGTGCAGCTCTCTGATAATCTGTGTGTTTTGTCAAGCACACATACTTTCACTTCCTCCTCAATATGCCTTTTGAGTTCTTCAACTTGTTGGGTGTAAGCCTGTTTGCTCCTTGTTAGTTGAGAAATCAAGGCTTCTTTCTCCTCCAGCTGACGAATAACTTCCCCTAAGGAGAGGTTTAAGTATGGCATTACCTCATATCATTACTTATAAATTTAATTAACCAAATGCCTCTTACCATTTTCAGTTTGAAGTCTTGCCCTTTGTATCCCAACATCATTCAGTTGTCGCACATGCTCATCATTTTTGGCCTTTATCTCACTCAGTTGATCCTCAAGAGTGCGGCACATTTTCTCAAGGTTGGCCTTAGATGAACAGGTTTGTGTTAATCTAGACTAGCATAAATGCCACCATAACACAAAGTCTGTGGTATAGCAAATTCTGTACCTTTGCTTTGGCAACAGACTCCATATTGCTGCTGAGGTCATCAATCTCCATCTTATATTCACTCTTCTCCTTCTCCAGTTTCTGTTTGACTCTCTGGAGATTATCAATCTGTTCTCCCAGTTCTGCCACACTGTCGGCCTGCTTCTTGCGGAGAGCTGCAGCGGTGGCCTCATGCTGCAGAGTGGACTCTTCAAGATCACGGCGCAGCTTCTGAAACTCAGCCTCGCGCTTTTTGTTCATTTCAATCTGTACAGATGTTGCTCCACCAGCTTCCTCCAGCCTTTCACTGATCTCCTCAAGTTCCCTGGAGAGATCAGATCGCTGCTTCTCTACTTTGGCCCGAGCTGCACGCTCAGCCTCAATTTCCTCCTCCAGCTCCTCAATACGGGCCTGAAATCAAAGCATAAACCACATGGCCACTTTCTAAGTTGATTGTGTCTCTCACAATGGGACTCGACTCACTGGAGTTCAGTTAGACTTATACTAACCTGAAGTTCTTTGATTTTCTTCTGAAGCTGAGCACAAAGTGATTGCTCATCCTCAATTCTGCTAAGAAGTTGACTTGTTTCAAAGTCCTTCCTGTGCAGGAAAATGAGTTATTAGCTAGCTTCACATCACATATTCATCTTTGTCTTGAAGAAACTTCCAGTGAGCCTAATGTCTTGATTGTCTAATAAAATCACAACCTTTTTTTGTCATTCGTTTGCAATACAATGTTTTTGACTAAAAGAGGTATTATAGTTTTAGAAGTCATGACAGATATGTCAAATTAGTGATTAGATTTCACTCACTTCTTTATTTTCTCCTCAGATTGCTGCTTGTCATTCTCCAGGTCCATTATGGTTTCATGGGCCAATTTCAAATCTCCTTCAAGCTTTCTTTTAGCTCGCTCAAGATCCATGCGGATCTTCTTTTCTTGCTCCAGAGAACCTTCAAGCTATTTTAGACCAAAATGAGACATTATTTTTATTTAATAATAAATAAATAATTATTAATTAATTAAAATTTTAGGGGACTCAAATCATGCGCTATTATTACTTACATCGTCCACTTGCTGCTCCAGCTTGGTCTTTGCCTTCGTCAGAGTGTTGACTTTGTCTTCCTCTGCCTGAAGGTCATCGAGAGTCTGCTGATGGGCCTCTTGGAGGGCTTTCTTCTCTTTGGTCAGCTTAGCAATGGCCTCATCCTGAGATGCCATCTCCTCTGTCAGGTTTTTGACCTAAAAAATACACATTTATTTAAATTAACTCAAGGTCTTAACCCACTCTATGAGAGAAATACAAAACATTGTTAAAGGACTATTCTTGTAACCTTGTTCTCAGTGGCATGTTTCTCTTTCTCCACTTTGGCCAGGGTGAGCTCCAAGTCATCGATGTCTTTCTTCAGCTCAGAGCACTCGTCCTCCAGCTTCCTCTTCTTTGCAGTCAGCTCAGCATTGACTTCCTCCTCATCCTCCAGTCTTTCGGATGTCTCTTTGAGTTTGGCCTCAAGCTGGATTTTTGCTTTAATGAGACCCTCACATCTTTCCTCTGCATCGGCAAGGTTTTCACCTTCCTAGTTTTGCAATGAAATACATAAACATTTAGTCACTTATCCACTGTCACTGAAAATTCAAATCCATTGTTCTGTCTTACATACAGATTGAATTTGAAGCTGCAGGTCGTTCTTCTCCTGCAACAGAGAAACCATTTTCTCTTCAAGTTCCTTCTTCTTAGCCAGAGCCTTTGTTAGATCCTCTTTGGTCTTTTCAAAGTCCACTTTCATTTGGGCCATTTCCTTCTCAGTTTCCGCACTCTTCAGAAGAGGCTTAATCTTGAAATACAGTTTCATCCATGGCCATGTTTTAACATTCATGAATGAGCGAATGTTGTACTGGATGGAGTAAATGGCTTCTCTACAGAAATAAAACACACAAATGTGGTCTACATGGAGTAAATGGCTTCCCTAAGGATAATGAAGAAACTGTTTCATGAAGTCATCACCTAGATTTGTACATTTGTTCTTTGGGGTGTGTAAGCATCTAAAGTACCTGCGCTCCATCATTTTGACAAACTCTCTCCTCATGAGGAAACCTCTGCACAGAGCCTGAGTCATGGTCACCAGAATAGCAAGTTTTTCATCTCGCATCTCCTCCAGAGTACCCAGCAATCCAGCTTTGAAAAACACCTGAAAGACACTTTTAATATATTCATTCCATCCATAGGATTACCTTTCATTTAGATTTTAAAGAAAGAACCATGCAAGACAAACTTATTACCTTAGTGTGTCCAAACTTGTACTGAGTGTGGTCAACATCAATAGAGCCCAAGAGTTTCTCTGAAGCCTTCTTGTTGTCGATGAACTGTCCCTCAGGGATAACACTGGCATTCAATACTTTGTATCTAGTGGGAAGGAAGTTGAACACTTATGAGTAGGCTACTTGGTCATATTTATTAAAATGAGAATTTTTGCTAGTGTATACCTCTGCTTAAAGTCACCATAGAGGATTCTGCTGGGGAAACCTTTCCTACAGATTCTGATGCCTTCGAGCACACCATTACACCTGAGCTGGTGGATGACCAGGAAGTTCTCCATAAGACCTTAAAGATATACTAGATTCAATCTTGGTTTGTATAATAACAACAGCCTTTTCTCTGTATATATTTTGATATTGATTGAGCTTACCTGGAGTCTTTGATTCATTTGGAATCAAACAACGCACAAAATGAGGATGAGTGCTTCTTAAGTTGGTCATCAGCTTGCCCAAATTCTCCTGAAATATGAGTTTGGTCACAAATGACATTGTCAGTTTCCTTTATTATTGCTGTTAGCACCATTTTTAAAATAGTGGAATATATATACAGGGTGTCCCATAAGTCTCCATACATAGGAGACATAATACATTCCATACATATATGGTTCTAACATGTATTTCTTTATATTTCTTCTTTATAGTTCTTCAGCAGTGGAGGACACGCATTGAAATGTGTTCCCGACAAAATGGCAGTCATATAGAGCATATTATATAAATAAAAATGGTTTATGTCAAGAAACGTTTATTTTTCCTTTGTATGGAGACTTATGGGACACCCTGAAGAATTTTTGTAAAGTGGATACTTACCCTGAACAGAGCGGAAACAGTTTGAAATGATCCACCCTTTTTCTTGCCACCTTTTTTTCCACCACCACCACCCTCAGCTATAACGTAAATGTTAAGTTTGTATTATTTATTTGAAGGATTTAATACATTTTACTTTAACTGTGCTAACTGCATTAACTTGAGCCACAGTTGGTCTAATTAAAAACATAAATCTTACCATCTGCTGAGGCGTGAGTTGCATAGAGGAAAGCCAACAGTTTGACTGAGGATTTCTGGTAGAGCTGAACAACTGTGTCATTCAGAGGGTCTTTGTTCTTGTCCAACCAGCCGAGAACATTGTAATCAACAGTACCAGCATAGTGCACCAGAGAAAAGTGAGCCTCGGCTTTGCCTTTGGCAGGTCTTGGTTTTTGGAAGGGGGCACTTTTACCAAGGTGTTGATCATATAATTTGTTCTTGAAGGTCATGTCAGTGGCCTTGGGGAACATGCACTCCTCTTCAAGGATGGAGAAGATGCCCATTGGCTGTCAAGAAGAACAATGATATTTAAAAAGCAAACTTTCATATGATCAGATATTCTGTGCACTTCTTAGTCAATGACATATGTTTCACCTTCTCAATGAGCTCAATGCAGGCAGCCAAGTCCATACCAAAGTCAATGAACTCCCATTCAATCCCCTCTTTCTTGTACTCTTCTTGCTCAAGGACAAACATGTGGTGGTTGAAAAACTGTTGCAGTTTTTCATTGGTGAAGTTAATGCACAGCTGCTCCAAGCTGTTGAACTAAAGAAATTTACATAGTTTACCATGAACAAAACATGAAGTGATTTGAGGTTTTAGCACAGATGTGTCTCTGATTTTGAAATATTGTTTATGCATTTTTTTAATGAAGCTACACCAGATGATATGGTAGATATGCTTACATCAAAGATTTCAAACCCAGCAATGTCCAAGACACCGATGAAAAAGCTCCTGGGCTGCTTAGTATCCAGCATCTCATTAATTCTGACGACCATCCACAAGAACATTTTCTCATAGACAGACTTGCAGAGAGCCATGACAGCATTGTTGACCTGTTTTTACAAATGGATGACATATTAATGAGGATGTCACAGTCTATTAGTTAATGAACAGCATTAATTGAGTTTCTTTGTGTACGTGCATGTGTGAGGTCTGTATTTCTTAACATTCTTTATACCTGTGGCACAGTTTGACCTTTGGTCACAAACTCATTTCCAACTTTAACTCTGGGATAGCACAGTGCTTTTAGTAAATCAGCAGAGTTTAGACCCATGAGGTAGGCAATTTTATCAGCCACTGAAAAAGCAACACAAGTCAACTGAAAAAAAATCATGGATTGATAAGAAACACAAAAATAGCTTTAATGACAAATTTAATTGATTGTAAGGTAAGTAATGTACTACAACATAGTGTATAGAGTTTTATACCCTCAGTGCCATCAGGTTCAGCCTGTTCCTCTCGCTGCTTCTGTTTGAACTTCATGTTTCCGTGATGCATCACAGCTCCAGTCAACTTGTACATGCTGTGCTTCTCTTCAGCAGTGAAGCCCAAAATGTCAATAGCTGTCTGTGATTGAAAAAGAGTGTGATGAACTTTGAAATACTCAACATATTAAAATATTAAACATTTAAATTAGGGTGATCAGCTGCAGAATAATTTAAGTATAATACACAGCCCAGCCAAAAAAAAGTCTGTCGATCTAATATTTCATTAGACTGTCTTAAGCTTGGATGATAGCATAGATTCACTATGGCATCATTTCGATAAACTCACAAAGGTTGTGACATAGGTTTCTTTCATCATTTTTTTGGGCACATAATTTTGCTGAACCTAGACTTGACCAACTGTAGGAACTCCTGATCATAACACTGCTTCCAACAGGTAGGTGTATGGAAGGAAGTACAATCTTAATGTTCTCTAGAAAATTGTTGGTTGTTGATGAGAAGCTGATCATAAATTAGGGTTACAGAACTTGTTGCAGCTAAAACATTTTAATCACTGCAGTAATTATCCAGTTGAAGGAACCTACCTATTTGCTTATTTAAATCCAGTTAAATCCTAATACAATGTCTCTGTAACACTTATAGTCTTAAACATTTCTATACAGTTTAATCAAACAATCACTAACAAAGTCTCAGCAAATGATAGTGTTTGTAAAGGTAGGATCAGTAGAAGCTGTTTATATGAATATACATAACTGTACTTAATTAAATGGCAACACAGTGTAGGTAGTATTGTGATCACAAGTCAAGCTTCAGTTAGATTGTAATTGCCAGTAATGTGAAGTGGTCCATACATCAGTAGCGATGAATTCTTCAACATCATTGATACTCTTGACAGTGATTTCACCCTGACTGACCATGGGATAGTCATAGGGGTTGGTGGTGATCAGCAAAGCCTCTGAGAACAGAATAAATATAAACATATAAATAAACCAAAATTTAGATCACACATTCTTCTTAAAATTTTGCAGAATAATATTTTAACAAATAAAAACATTGTTTACTTCTCACATACCTAGTAGCTCAGGTTTGTGGCCTGTCATAAGCTGATAGAAGATGTGGTAGCTTCTCTCAGCAGACAGTTGGAAGGTCACTCGAGACTTCTCCAGCAGGTCTGTAAAGATTTAAGGTGTAAAATTAAGCAGGAGAAGGGAAAGCCACACTGAAGCTCAGCTATTTATTCAGGAGTGTAGTAAACAGGATGATGCACAATTAGTTACAATTGTCTTACATGTTTCAATATCAGCTGAAGCCAACTTTCCGGTTGACCCAAAATGAATCCTGATGAATTTACCCTGTGCAAATACAGAATAACATTTCAATACAGCTTCCAAACAGGCGATGGTTGTCATGACCGAATTAATGAGAGAAGCGCTAAAAGGACTCACAAAACGTGAAGAGTTGTCATTCCTCACAGTCTTGGCATTACCATAAGCCTCCAACAGAGGGTTTGCTGCAATGATTTGATCTTCCAGTGACCCCTATAAAATATGTATTTTTCTCAGTACAACAACACATGTTTTAATTATTGATTTCATATTAATGTTGGTAAACACCTCATACCTGCATCTTGCCTGGAACGGGTTCTGCCTTCTTTCCTCCAGCCACCGCAATTGTTGCAAAGTACTGGATGACACGTTTGGTGTTGACAGTCTTTCCTGCACCAGATTCTCCGCTGGAAACAGGGGGTGTTCATGAGTATTGTTTGAATTACAAATACTGTTACAAATACATTACAAATACAAGGTGCTAATAGAAACACATTTTATATAAAAAAGCAAGTACTCACGTAATCAGAATTGACTGGTTTTCTCTATCTGTAAGATATCAACATTTTTGGGTTGATCTCAGTTTAAATTCATGTTCTGTATTTCCAGGTATTTAAAAGCATATACAATGAGTGATACCTTGGAGCATGAACTGATAGGCGTTGTCAGAGATGGAGAAGATGTGGGGTGGAGCCTCAATCCTCTTTTTGCCTCTGTATCCAGCAACGACCACTGCGTCATACACTGGGAGCCACTTGTAGGGGTTCACAGTCACGCAGAACAGCCCAGAGTAGGTCTGTCAAGACACACAGGATTATTACTGATACTTGTCTGTCAGCAAGCTTCGTCTTTCATCTGTTGATCTCTTCAAACTCACATAGATCATCCATGCTGCATAGCGCTCTTTGAGGTTATACAGCACAGCGGGTTCACTGAGGTGGGTCATCATGGCCATGTCCTCAATCTTATCAAACTTTGGAGGGTTCATGGGGAAGATTTCATCTTCCTTTACAGTTAAAGACTGCCAACAAAATAGTCATAAAACAGAAACAAACTTAGCCATTAATGTGGTCTTTAATCTATTGTTATACACATTCTGAAATATTCATTGCTGTTCTCAAATGAAACATCCATTCACAGATATTTTTGTATGGTATTATCAAAGAGTTACATGCCTGTGTCGTTCAAATTAAAAATACAGTTTAGCTTTGCATGATCTTTTACTCCATGCCCCTGTTCTTACCTTTCCGGTGAGAGTCTCTACAGTGGCTTTACCACCCTCCCTCTTTACGAGTTTCCCTTTGAGGTACATCTCACCTGGCTCCGCAACAAAAAAAGCTGTTTTGGCATCAAAGGGGGTGTTTTGAGCTTCAAGTCTTTCTTTTTCTGGCTTGCGGAGGTAAACGGCCGCCGGGCCAAAACACTCCATTTCTGGGTCCGAACTCATGATGACCCTTTACTGCAAGTAAGAAAATGAATAGTCATTCATTGTAAAAGCCTGTTAAATTGGTAGATACACAAACAGTGACTTTAACCGTGTGTGTACTCCTCACGTAGTCAGATGAGATATAGAATTATTTTTCAAACCTGGTACTAGAGATTGGTAGATTCTTAGTATCACAAAAATGTAGCAATCAGCCATGAACACTCTTGAGTAAATTACCGTGGAGGACACCAGGTGAGCAGAGGTTTTACTGGCAGACTTCAATGGAGACTTCTGAAAAACAATTTTATTGTATAATTGAGTATTACAATTAAAAAGAAGCGTTGAATTGTATAGAAAAGGATTATATATTATACTACTTCTATACCACTACTATGCCATTGACATCCTTATTCAGTTAATATTTTAAACACAATATTGACTTAATATAGGCTTAATAAAAAAAATATAGATTAACCTATTAGAACTATAATATTTTGCATTGAAACAGTTCAGTTGCTCGGCTACAGATAAACGTACCTTTGCTGGGTGTCTGTCCTTGGTGGAGGTTCGCTGTGCCTTTTATACACAGGGATGGGAGCCCATCACACGTGTGCAGCTCTATTTGGGCATGTCTCCTTGCATTATGCTTGGCCAGTAGTTCTTACCTCTGCCTGTCCTATTACATAGTTTATGTGATGCCTTCCACATCATGTCATCTGCAATCTTCAAATGTGTTGCAAATTAATGTTTTGTTTGGTTGAAATAGCTTTTACAAATTGAAATATTGTCAATTTTTTAGTAATTAGTCACAAATGTTTAGGCTGTCGTTTCTCCTAGTATTTCCTTATTGTCACTGTAGTAGTGAAAAGATTGTCTTGAGCTTTAGTTGTATTTCACATGCTTGCTTAATTATTATTTCATTATTCCATAAATAATATGGATGTGAAGTTGGTTCCACTTGTGGGTATAACCCTGTGTGCAAACACAGTATACAGATGTGAATTCGGTTTGTTTGGTGCTCAAGGTTGTTAAAGACAGTCCAAAGGTGTGACTAATTCATCTTTTTAATGCTGTCTGGCACAACAGTAGTCCCTTGCAATCCTTTGGAGAAGCTTTAAAAAGTCACTGATATACTGTTTCGGAGTTTTTACAAGTCAGAAATTGTTTAAAAAGAAATGCGTGCCAATGAGCTTTGAAGAAAAGGACGGATTGCCAAGGGATTATTCCCCACCACAGTGCCAACAGCTGTTCTTATTCTTGCTCTTAAGGGATACACAAGGGAGACTGAGACAATCCCTAAATCCAGAGCAACTGACCGATGGATTCCAGTTCAGCTTCCTTTAAGGTGTACCGCATCTTTCATAACCTCACAAACTACATTACTCTTAGACTTTTTCTGTGTATTGATGCTCAGTATGGTGTTGTTAAACACGGTAAGTGTTCTTGCAGCCAAGCATTTGGCCAAGAACGTGGCACTCAGCTGACACAATTTAAGTGTCGGTAGACAGTCATTAGGCATGGTTGCCATTGGAAAGAGGATCCACTTACGGCAGTGAATAAGATGAAGAAATTCTAAAGTGGTTACCACTCAAGATATAATGAGCTTCTGTCTTCAATAAACATGTGTTACATGATACCTGCCCTGTCGTATTAGGGCAAAACTCAAATATAGCAGCAGGCTTGTGATAATGTTCAAGCCAAAAGGCAAATGCCAGATGCTCAAGAGGCTTATTGTGTTTTTATGGCCTTTGATCTTCGTCTGTCAGTTTCTTCATTTGTCACGCAGCAACAACTGCGGATAACAAACCAAGGTGAGTGTTGAGTAACATTCCAGTCTCTGAGATGCCCACAAAGAGCCTGGATACATTTACGGTAACAGTAACATCCATGTTTAACATTGTAAGTACTTGTATTTATCTCATGTATTTTTAGTGTACTTCAAACATTTTATGTATTTGTGTTTCATCTGTAAATTTGGAAGTAAATTGTGACTTTTTTCAGTTGTTTAGAAAAAACAGTAAATTCTTTACATAAAAAGGACCTGATGTTACATGTAAGTTTGTTGCTGTCTTGTTAACCTCAACCTCATTTTATGATTTGCCTCTTGTGTTGTGGTATGATAGTTATTTTGATTGTTTGCAGTTGTACTTCTATTGTTGACAATGATAAACAAAAATCATAACCTTTTTATAAAACCTATGTTTCTGGCGAGGTGTGTGCAGCATGTCAAACTTATCTCTTTGGTCATGTAATTCTCATATAGTATTACTCATTGTTACTCATATTTTTAGCTCTGTTGCTGCCAGAAGACTGAACATCAGAGTATTGTTTTGCAATGTAACGAAGAATACTCAGGGTTTTTGTGTTTGAAGTTTCATTTAAACAACCTGTTCCATGATTGTGGTCATGTTGACAGTTGGCAGAATATTTTGAAGGCATTATCAACCAAAGTTCAGATTAGTTGATTGGTTAAAGGATTTTTGGCCCTGGTTACTTGTCTTGTAATTGATTTCATGAGACTAGGCTGTGAGAAAGTGAAATGTTGGAGGGGACTATGGACTTTACCCCCAACAGGGTCATCCATTATGTTTTGGAAACTTCTTCATGCAGTTAAAATTTGGCATCATAATTCCTTCAAGAAGGCCATGAGTCATGTTCTTCTTCTGCAGCTACTGCCTTTCCTTCTCTGGCTACTCTCCTCTTCTTCCTTTTTGAAACTTCATTCTCTTCCCTTACCTGATGGCCATCCCCATCTTCTAGCCTCTGTCTCCTCCCTGCAGTAATCTCTCCACCTGTTTCCTCTTACCTGCTCCCCATATAACATCGTGCACAAGCCACATATAAAAGCCTCCTCCCTGCTTCTCACCTCTTACAGATTTTTGTGTACTAGCACATCAAACCCTCTAACCCTGTTTTCCTGCTGGAATACATTGTTGCTTTGTCTTCTACGCTACCTACCTACGATGCTCTTCATAACCGAACCATTCTTGAGTGAGTTTCTCTTCACCTAATTCTCAAAGGAGTTTATCACATTAGTCATACTTATTTTGGATAAGTCTGACCCACTTGACTGTTCAAACAGTCCTGGACAATGTATTTGGCCAAGGGCAGGTAAACTGTCGGGCTAAACCTTAGTTAATGTTTTAGAAAATTATCTGAACCTTACAGGCAAATTATGTAATATTTTCTTTAAAAATGCTATGTTTAGACTCAGATAATAATAATCCCTCTTAGTCATCACTTTTTACCCTCTTTACATGCAGAGTCCCCTGTCCATTGCCTGCTAGCTGTTTTGGTCAGGATGTTCTTGGAAAAGACATTTTTAACCTCAGCACTAAGGTCCTCACTTTCCTGATTAAATAAATGTTGATTTGTATAATTTAAAAGAATAACTTCTTTACACTGACTTACAGCAGTGAATTTCCCTTGTTAATCAATAATGTTCATCTTTATCTGTATCTGTATCAAGACGAAAGTGATTGCTTACTAGTAACTCATTTGGCTTTATTAGGCAAAATCTGTTGAGAAATTAAAGTTTACAGGAAAATATTTAAAATATATACTAATGGCTGTGGTGGCATATGTGGTATCAAATCATTTAGGCATATGCCACACAATAGTAGTATAGTAATAGTAATACAAAAGTAGCCATGTAATTATTACAGTTGCAAAAAACATATTGACCAGAAACATATCTAAATCCACCATAGGGTATTCTATCCTCTGTTTTAATAATAAGTAACCATGATTAAAAATGCATTGTATAGCATTGTTGTGTGTTTGTTAATGCATTTCAGACACTATCAAAAAAGAAAATGTTGTCTATGTGTTTAGTAGTGGTACGTTTTTGGGTTTTTTTTGTATATTTAAAGCTACAGTACTTGATCATATTTTAATGTCACTTGGCAGATATGCTATATTACCATTCAGCACACTAATTCAAGTGGTCTGCAAGGACATGAAATTTGTGCATCATCTCCTTGCCTGTGCTTTCATGTGTTCAGACAGAGAGGTGAGTTAAATCTGTCTGACTGCTGCAATTACTAAAGACTGATCTGAATCTGTCTTGTAAAAAGTGAAAAAGTGGCTTCACTTTTCCAGTGTCAGGTAATCTGTATTCATGGTTTGTCCTTTGATTTGGGCTAAGAGGAGAGAGTTGTGAAAGGTGCTGTAATGATATTCGCAAAAGGTGTTTTGCACAGTGTTGAGGACTACCTGTTGAATGACATTAACTTGTAATGTGTATTATGTTTAAGTTCCGTTTATAAAGTTAATCCTTCAAGTTAGTACGGTCTGGTTTATGAAGAACCCACTACAGAAACATTACAGGTTCAACTGTTTTTTGAAATTCTGGTATTTTTTTCTCCCTGATTTCAGCTCCTGTGGCTTTAAATAAAGGTCTTTAAATGAGGATCTGAATACAGGTGATTAGTTTTTGTCAGTCATGGTGTGTCGTGTCCTTTCATTCATGAGGTTAGGGATGAGGGAGGTGTCAAACTATGCAGAGTATTTCATAGGGCAGCTGATTATCCCATGGCCTCATAGGGATTATCATAAACACAGTATCTACTGCCCTCACAGTGATACAGTTTGCTTCTTATTACCTAATGTATTTCATTAAACATTAGGATACAGTGGGTAACATGCAACATGATAAAATTAACTATAGACATAATTAAACAGAGCATTGACTGGGCTTGACCTTCATGGATGTGCTTCAGCCTGGACTGATTTGGTAGGTTCAACCATGTCAGGTGCTGCATTTTAATCTCTGCTTTACTTAGAGCGCTATATGGAACAGGCCCCTGGTGTGTTTACATCCCCGATCTACTGACCTTTGCTCAGTTCCGACATAGTTCACACAAAAAAAAAATGTTTTAACCCGACCTACTTCAGAAACATTCTACATTTGAGTCCATATATAAAAATCCCTGTTCAAATAGTAAGACAGATTCTGACTTACTTCTTCTTTCTGTGGTATTTGACAGCACACATTAACAGATGATACTAAATGTATGTGCAGAAACTAGACACCAACACATCTTTGGATGTCCACATCAAGAATAGTGTGTGGGGTGCTGTCAGTTGCCACTAGTGATAATGACACTCATGAATGTGTGCATATAAGTGTTGGTCTGGAGGTCAGTGGCATCTTATAAACACCAGAGGGATCCTCAAGTTGCAAAGGTGCCAACATTGTCTAAGTGTTACCAGCCTCTCAGATGATCATCATCATCCTCCTATCGTTTCCTATCATTGTAACATGTCACCAACTGATACTTAGCATGGGCATCAAATAATTATTTCATACGTACTGAAATATAATTACACAAGAAGAAACATTATATCACTAATGCTTTTCTTTTTCAATATTGTTTCTATTTAGGCTCATTTCCCATCATGCATTGGGCAGTAAACAGGCAAACCTCCTGGAGAGTTCATCACAGCACTCTTAACATGGTATGACCTTTTCATAGAATTATCTGAATCATCTCTTTGTTTTCACTTTCCACTAAAGTTTGGTTCATGTTTTGCTTATTTGCTATTTTACACTTTTGCATGAAACCATTTGAAAACAGTTAATTTCTTTATAACCTTATGCTATAATCAAAGCACTTTATTGGCTATTTATTCATCACTGCATCAGTAGTTCATTTAACAAGTGTGTTGAAATGAGTTTCTCAGGTCTGTCCTTTGCCCATCTAATCTTTAAAGGAACCATTTTTTATGCAACAGTACACTTACCTCACCTTGTAGCCAAAAATTTAAGCAGTCACTACAAGTATGTTTTCATCAAACATTTAACAATTTTCTGAGTCATAACTGATTTAACTGCATAATATGCGTTCTTCCTATATTCTAAATATAAAAACATGCAATATCTTACATTGTCATGAATCAGTTGACTACATATGTTCAATCAAAATAAAATGAGGTAATACACTGTACCTAAACTTTCTAATAGATGCTTCAATATTTCTCAGTTTATGGAGGAAGAAGAGGAAGAGATGAACCTGAATAAAGTGGAGCTGCAGCTAATCCATGACAACTGCCGCATCTTCTACCTTCTGTTGGAAGGTATACAAGTAATTACATGAAACCAGGTACTTAACACCACATAATGCTGTAAATGTTATGTACTGATAACACTAACAGCTAATTATTTTGTATGTTATACTGTACATTGACCCTTAAAGTTTTGTGAGTTAAAAGTTTACATTAGATGCTAAAGGTAGTGAAAGAGTGTCAGGGATTCTCAGTGACCAAATGACTTTTATTCACCTTGGTGATCACAGTTAATAGAATTAACAAATTAAGTGGGACTATTAATTTGTGTAATGTTTACAACACTGGAAATCTTTACCAGAAGGGAGGAACTGGATATGTATATGCAATACAACCTATAGGAGACAGAAATGACCAGAATTAAAACATGTAATAGAAAGAAAATCACAACTGCTGCACAAAAAATATAAAGAATTGACATAAAACATGACTATGAATTCAATATTTCCAATTAGCTGCAAAGATGTGAG
This sequence comes from Sphaeramia orbicularis, assembly GCF_902148855.1. Taxonomy (NCBI): domain Eukaryota; kingdom Metazoa; phylum Chordata; class Actinopteri; order Kurtiformes; family Apogonidae; genus Sphaeramia; species Sphaeramia orbicularis. Next base: position 32,087,463 of record NC_043961.1, on the reverse strand, counting down.
ACAACAAATGAACTTGTTTCTATATGTTCACAAATAATTAGTTAATACTGATATGTAAAACAATTATTAAGTCATATTATACATTTTACTGATGCTGTAAGAGACTACTGTGTTCTCTTAACCAGAAAGTTAGAAGACATAGCAGAAGTTGTGTACATATGCAGTATTATCTTGATACTACGTTACTCCTACTTCAACTTGTCATGTCACATGTTACCAATGAATGTGATAAAGAATCATTAAATAGGCTGTATTGAATATAAAATAACTTACTTAGCGCTTAGTTACACAGTTACTAGTACTCTGATTATTAAAAACAAATAGATAAATAGGTAAAGTATTTCCACTATATAAACTTACCAAGTGTCTTCCTTTGGTCAGTGGTACACATTCTCACACACCGGTTCAAGGAGTTCTTGAATTAGTTGGAGAATTACACAAATGGCATAGCATTCCTAAATACTGTGTAAATTCTCAAAAATAAGACCTCAAAGTATGGCTCACAACTTGCTCTAAAGTAATCAGAACATAACGTCGATTCATGCCTGATAACTTCTACCAGATTTAGTGAATAAACTTGAACCATTTTGTCCTTTCTATTAATTTACCAAGTATAAAATTCATAGCAGTGCACATACTCAAACTTATCATCAGATATAATACCACAGCTGGACTGATAGTGAATTTTTGTGACCAAAATAATATGGGGTTGTCCTTAGGTGTCTGGGGGTGTAGGTGCTGTGGTGGCTGATGGGTGGGGTTGTATGGTAATGAGAGTTGTAGGGTATCCGCCAAGAAAACAATGTTATTGAAAAATATACATTAATCTTAAAACAGTTTCAGACAGTTACAATGTCTGAGGTTTGGTTTCAAGACTGATCAAAAATTGGTACATTTTTCAATAAAAAATGTATACTGTCACATCATTTTTGACCATTGTTATCACCACTGAACACAATTTTGCAAATGCCACAGCAGACACTTATAAACAACACCCAAAAACCTTAAAAAGAAATCTTGCTGAGGACCACTTACGACCAGGTGTACCCATTAGATCGGGAAAAAGTCATTTTGTTAGTTGCTCTTCACATTTATTTATTTTACATTTGGTTTACGTAGAGTCCAGAATGCAATAAACCTAAGCCTTGTAACAAAAGGGAAAACCCTGAAATAAGTAGTTTCTCACAGCAAAAGCCTATATCCAATTAATCCACCAGAAACACTACCCTGTGAAAAAAATTGCTGTTGTTTCTTCTCAGTTTCCTATTTCTCACCTCCTTGATTCATAAATTGCCTGTTTTGACCCAGTAATCAATCTCAGCATTTTGAAGGGTTTGTCAATTCCCTAAAATGAACATCGAGGACCAAGGAGGGTGTTGGGAGAAGCGAGCTTTGTAGAGGTCTTTTTTGGTGACTGGACCCTTGATGTGTAAAAGATGGATTTTAGCGGCCACTGTAGGAGCAGATCTTGAAATTAAAGTTTTCCTCAATCTGAAGTTTTATTACCTCCGCCAAGGAGGTTATGTTTTTGTCGGTGTTGGTTTGTCTGTCTGTCTGTTTGTTTGTCTGTCCGTGTGCAAGATGACTCAAAAAGTTATGGACGTATTTGGATGAAAATTTCAGGAAATGTTGATACTGGCACAAGGAACTAATGAGTAAATTTTGGTGGTGATCGGGGGTGGAGGGGCCACTGATCTGCCTTGGGGGAGGTCTGGGCTCTACGAGTCCTTTTCTAGAAGAGAAAGCAGAGACCTCCCCCAAGGCAGATCAGTGCCGCTGCCCCCCCCCGATCACCACCAAAATTTACTCATTAGTTCCTTCTGCCAATATCAACATTTCCTGAAATTTTCATCCAAATCCGTCCATAACTTTTTGAGTTATCTTGCACATGGACAGACAGACAAACAGACAGACAGACAGACAAACATTGGGGGGGGGGGGGGGGGGGGGTGCACTGATCTACCTTGGCGGAGGTCTTCACTCTCCGAGTGCTTTTCTAGTTAGTTATTTAAAATAATCAAATGTGCAATCAAACTTGTGTGTTACTTTAAAAAAAAATTAAATGACGTCCCTACATCACCTACTAATGCAGTATGCCATATTTGAATTGAATTAAATGGTAAATGTACATCCACATTCAAACAGGGATCCTGAAAGAGATATGCATGTCAAATTATGTGACTTTTATTTAAAATGGCAGCTTTGTCTTGAGGATCTCTGTTTTATTAAATGACTGTTACCTCAGCTCCTCTTTCCTCATGTCTTTGACTTAGCTCCTCTGCTCTCATCTTTGGTGTGTGTGTGTGTGTGTGTGTGTGTGTGGGGGGGGGGGGGGGGGGGGACTAAAGCTTGAGAGCTGAGAAGAGGAGCTCAGTTAACTTTATTAAAAACAGGTGCTCTGAAGGCTCACCTGGAGTGTGTACAATACGAGGCGAGACCTGATCGCAGTGACCTTGATTCCATTCCTGTCACAGGTACATTGCTAAACCTCATCTTTTCTCTCCCCCTGTTTCTAATAACAGCTAAAAATGTCCAAAAATATCTTAAAAAAACACTAAAATAGAAACTACATAACTGCTCAACATCTTAGTCACTGTAATACACAAATGACCTTTAACTGTATTTACCTGAACATCAAATTCAGAGCAATTAATCAATTAATCTGGAACTAAACACCAAACAAACCACAAAAATCTGTATGATTTTTTAAGCCATTATCTTCCCTCAGTCAACAGCTTCACTGTTGTTGGCAAGTTGTGCATATACCACCAGATTGTAGAATATCCTGTTAGCAAGGATTAATTGCTCTAATGCATTAATCTATTAACATCTCTTAAACAAACAACTAATAACTATAATGAAAATTAAGCTTAGTTACCATAGCTGCCCTGATATTTAGCTCTGAATGCACCATGCATTTCATACAAGCACACAGAATATTGTACTTTGAAACTGAGAAAGGAAAAATAATTGTAAAAAGACATTTGATTTCAAGCTACACCATGTGTGGGTCTGCTGTTTACCACAACATCCTACCTTCTAGCTAAAAACACTTATGTTATTTAGTGTTACTAAAAAAAGTGTTGCAGTATAGCACATTAAACAGATTTTCCCAAAATGCATCAGGAGGAAAAAAAACCCGCTTTCAGACATTTCTGTGATCTCTAAACTACATCTCTACATGAGCACTATTGGCAGCATTTATCTTAACAGACACAAAGTGCTATATTAGTTACATCTCACAACAGTGACATTGAAATTGTGGATTATTTGTAAGTGTTCAACTTACCAGGTAGCAGTGCTTTCAGTATAAAAAGACATTTGTGCACATAGTGTCCATATCTTCTGAGTAAAACAATGGAGAAAAGCATCACTGTCACCGTCTCTTTTCCTTCTGTACTAATTAGATTTTCTCTCACATACAAGAGAAAATGGAAATACACACACACAGACACACTTACTCACAAACGTAAACAGATTCTCAGTGTGCTGCATAATGCCTGCTCAGATTTACTTTATTTATTACACACAAGGGAATATTCACTGCTTTGGAATTCAGAAATATTTTGGCCACCCTGAAGAGCTGACAGTGTTTACCCAAACTCAACAGGTGGTTAATCTATTATGTGAACAAGCTGATAATTTGTTTTCACTTTGACAAATATTTGTGGCTGATGATATGATTTATTTTGATTGAATAATATATTGAAAGCATGTAATGTATAATTTCAGAAAATAGAGTAACCTTCTTGACATTACAGATACATCCATTTATGTTTCTGTACCAACTTAAAAAATGTTTATGTGTAAATAATAAAAAAGGGTCAGATAGTACATTTATCTGACTGCGACTTTCCAAGTTTTAGTGTGTTTTACATTATTTCAACTCTGATAAATTAAATTTTACCTTGCTAATACACAACTATAAATTTAGTGTAAAGTAATTATCATGTTAAATTAAGAAACAAGAAGAGATGCTCATCAAACAGTCACTGATTGCAAAGCTTGATTGATTGACTGATTGATTGTTCTGACTATTGCTAGGATCTGACCTATGATCCAAGCGATCATGGGTCAATGATGCCAGTAATTTTTTCATAAAAAATTGTAATTTTTTTTATCTTAACAAATAGTAAATACTGTAGTAAGCATCATTCAACTATCCATACCACATTTGAACACTACAGCCCATGCACTTGTAGCATCACTGACCCCCACAGGAACCAAACAACAGACAGTATCATTGAGCCATCAAACTCACATCAAATATTTAACAGAAACAGCCACAGATGTCTTTCGAGCTGTACTTACCACATCACAGAAACTTAACTAACTTCATGAGTTTTGACTAAGTGACATTACTGACAGTCTGAAGTAGGAGTAAGGAGCTTCACACTCCATTTTTGTCTGATATGCTTTGTAACTGGATGCTGAAATGCATCTGACATGTAATTAACTGAGGCGTTCAGTGCATTTGTCAACAATTGCAATAGTAAGAGCCTGGGAATTCGAATGCTGGAGGCTATATTTGCTTTATGTCCAAATAAGACTATATAGAAAGGCCAGACATATTGAATATCGCCTTTTATCATAACTTAATCATACCACAAGAGAATACTTTCACAGCATCTTTGGTTTCACTTTTCTTTTGGAGAGAACACCCAACAGCATAATGGACCATAATGGAGTCTTAATTTAGCTTTAACTAAACACTCGGCCCTATTCATGATGGATGTTTGAAACAATGTCACTGCCAAAGCTCTGTTGGATGGAGTAACCAGTCACAATAATGTATGTGCATGACAACAGACCACATGTAGAATTAAAGACTCTTTGCACATATAGTCACATATTCTTCCCTTTAATTTTAATGTATACAAAAGCATCTGTTAGTGTCCTGAAAATGAGTATATTCTGCTTGATAAAATGCTGTGTAGAAATTATGATACACTAAGATACTTGATTGCATAGCTGGTTAGTTTTTAGAAAAGAATTTGTAATTTTGATCTGGGATTTCATTTAATGTTTGTTTTGATTATGCAGGATAAGCTGACACCAGTGGTGAGCGAAGATGCGGCTGGGAAGCCATCTGATACCATTCTTTCAACGCTAGAGCTATGACCTAAAGAGGAGAGCTGCTTATGCTTGGTGGTCAGAGATTTCAGTATAAAAGAAGCACTCCCATACTCCTCAAAAGTTTTGGTCTGATAGGCAGCCAACAAAGGTAAGTCACCACTATAGCAGGGATCAGAGACTATAATTTATCTGTTTGTTAGAAAATGTTCTTTAACATGAGTGAAGTTTCATATTTCAAGTTTGGTGCTGATGCTTCCAAAGTTTTACGTCTCTAATTTAACTTATTGTTTTCTAGTGTCCACACAACCAGTTCCTGAGTTGGCAACTGAAAGGTAAACAATATGTATATAACTTGCAACTGGTCTAAAAATTCAATTATATACATCAAAATATAATCATATCAACTCTTTTGTTAAATACAAGTTATATGATCAAAAATAGATCTGTGACGTGTCTTCTTTGTATCACATGCAGAAAAGGGTCATCATGAGCGTGGACCCAGAAATGGAGTGCTTTGGCCCAGCTGCCATTTACCTCCGCAAACCTGAAAGGGAGAGAATTGAAGCTCAGAACACCCCTTTCGATGCCAAAACAGCTTATTTTGTGGCCGAGCCCACTGAAATGTATGTGAAGGGGAAACTAGTGAAAAAGGAGGGTGGCAAAGCCAGCGTTGAAGTTTCAGCTGGAAAGGTTTGCATTCATTGACTAACATAATTTAAACAAACTTACACTTACTTACATGTCGTAAATCTTTTCTGTATATTGGTGGTTGTAATCCTTTACTGTGTTGATACAGACCCTCACTGTGAAGGAAGATGAAATCTTCCCCAGAAACCCTCCAAAGTTTGATAAGATTGAGGACATGGCCATGATGACCCACCTCAGTGAACCTGCTGTGCTGTATAACCTCAAAGAGCGCTATGCAGCATGGATGATCTATGTGAGTTTGAAGAGATCAACAGATGACAGATGAAACTTGCTGAGAGATAAGCATCAGTACTAATCTTCTGTGTCTTGACAGACCTACTCTGGGCTGTTCTGCGTGACTGTGAACCCCTACAAGTGGCTCCCAGTGTATGACGCAAAGGTCGTTACTGGATACAGAGGCAAAAAGAGGATTGAGGCTCCACCCCACATCTTCTCCATCTCTGACAACGCCTATCAGTTCATGCTCCAAGGTATCACTCATTGTATATGCTTTTAAATACCTGGAAGTACAGAATCAGAAAAAATAGATGAACTAAAAGATCTATGTTGATATCTTACAGATAGAGAAAACCAGTCAATCCTGATTACGTGAGTGTTAACATTTTTATATAACATGCATTTCTATCAGTAACTTGTTAACAGTATTTGTAATTTAAACACTACTCATGAACACCCCCTTTTTCCAGCGGAGAATCTGGTGCAGGAAAGACTGTTAACACCAAACGTGTCATCCAGTACTTTGCAACAATTGCGGTGGCTGGAGGAAAGAAGGCAGAACCTGTTCCAGGCAAGATGCAGGTAAAAATGTAATATACTGTACCATTGAGTGATAACTTGTCAAATGTAAATTACAAACTCAAACGTGTCATGTTACATTGTTCAAGGGGTCACTGGAGGATCAAATCATTGCAGCTAACCCACTGCTGGAGGCTTATGGTAATGCCAAGACTGTGAGGAATGACAACTCATCCCGTTTTGTAAGTGGGGCTGCACAAAATCCTACAGTTTTAGCGGTGTTTTAAGATTGTGGTGGTCCTTATTTTGGTGGCACTTATTTTTTTAAGTAAAAAAAAATGTAGCATAGAATCAAAATGTAATGGCATTATGCATATTTTATAGAAATATGTCACTTGATTGTATTCTGTATTCTTTTTTGGTAGTCTTCAAGTCTCATAAATATTCCCACACTGACAACTTAATTCCTCTTTAGGGTAAATTCATCAGAATCCATTTCGGATCAACTGGAAAGTTGGCTTCAGCTGATATTGAAACATGTAAGATTTCAGACATTGACATTATCAAGGTTTATTGACATACAAACTGCAACCTTTTTAATTTATTCCATTGTTTTACAGATCTGCTGGAGAAGTCTCGAGTGACCTTCCAGCTGTCTGCTGAGAGAAGCTACCATATCTTCTATCAGCTCACAACAGGTCACAAGCCTGAGCTATTAGGTAAGCAATTTGACATTCATTCATTTTGACTCTTTTCCATAAATATGTGATATTCGTGCTTTACCTTTGACAAACTAAAAATCACTGAATATTTTTTAGAGGCTTTGCTGATCACCACCAACCCCTATGACTATCCTATGGTCAGTCAGGGTGAAATCACTGTCAAGAGTATCAATGACGTTGAAGAATTCATCGCTACTGATGTAAGTAGACACTCATTCCAAGTCAGTTACAGTTTAAAGGTACCAGATATTCTAGGAGAGCCCTTGTTTTTAATTTACACTATAAAGGTTTCCGTTTTATATGTTCTATAAAGTAGAAAATTTGTGTTCTTTGTTTTTCTATGTATTCTTCAGACTGCAATTGATATCCTGGGCTTCACTGCTGAAGAAAAGATTGGCATTTACAAGCTGACTGGAGCTGTGATGCATCATGGAAACATGAAGTTCAAGCAGAAACAGCGAGAGGAACAGGCTGAACCTGATGGCACTGAGGGTAAATGGTGCTTCCACAGTTGTCAGTAATTTTTAACGGGGTTTTTAAGGTAGAGAGTCTAGATCCACTTTATGGTGGGGAAGATTATTTCAGAAAACTTGGAGGGTATCAATTTTGATACATTACTACTTTGCATTACCATGTAAGACTAATGTTTGTTTTTCTGTATTAATCAGTGGCTGATAAAATCGCCTACCTCATGGGCCTGAACTCTGCGGATATGCTCAAGTCCTTGTGTTATCCAAGAGTAAAGGTTGGCAATGAAATGGTGGTTAAAGGTCAAACCGTACCACAGGTAATTTACATAGAATATTAGCTAATAACCACAAATATGGTAGAAATATAGCAGCAGCCCTTTATAACCAGAACTTCAACCTCTCAATTTTCAGGTCAACAATGCTGTCATGGCTCTCTGCAAGTCTGTCTATGAGAAAATGTTCTTGTGGATGGTCGTCAGAATTAATGAGATGCTGGATACTAAGCAGCCCAGGAGCTTTTTCATCGGTGTCTTGGACATTGCTGGGTTTGAAATCTTTGATGTAAGCAAGTCTACCACATAATCTAGTGTAGCTTCACTAAAAAATGCTCAAACAGTATTTCAAAATCAGAGAAGCATCTGTGCTAAAACCTCAAATCACTTCATGTTTTGTTCATGGTAAACTATGTAAATTTCTGTAGTTCAACAGCTTGGAGCAGCTGTGCATCAACTTCACCAATGAAAAACTGCAACAGTTTTTCAACCACCACATGTTTGTCCTTGAGCAAGAAGAGTACAAGAAAGAGGGAATTGAATGGGAGTTCATTGACTTTGGTATGGACTTGGCTGCCTGCATTGAGCTCATTGAGAAGGTGAGACATATGTCATTGTCTAAGAAGTGCACAGAATATTTGATCACATGAAAGTTTGCTTTTTAAATATCATTATTCTTTTTGACAGCCAATGGGCATCTTCTCCATCCTTGAAGAGGAGTGCATGTTCCCCAAAGCCAGTGACATGACCTTCAAGAACAAATTATATGATCAACACCTTGGTAAAAGTGCCCCCTTCCAAAAACCAAGACCTGCCAAAGGCAAAGCCGAGGCTCACTTTTCTCTGGTGCACTATGCTGGTACTGTTGATTACAATGTTCTCGGCTGGTTGGACAAGAACAAAGACCCTCTGAATGACTCAGTTGTTCAGCTCTACCAGAAGTCTTCAGTCAAACTGTTGGCTCACCTCTATGCAACTCACGCCTCAGCAGATGGTACTTATTTCACTATTTCAGGAACTTCACCAAATCAAACAGAATGTCCTGTATCAAGTGAATTTTATGTGATCAGAAACATGTTCATCTGATGTATGTAAATTTTGAAATTAGTTTTAAGTATAGTTAGTAGGATCTTATCAGTTCTATAGAGTTATTATAATTGAAAAATGTGTATATAAAATTTTAAATACTGGATGTAAAATGAAAATAATAACTGTTAACGCTCTTTATAGATGCCAAAGGTGGAAAGAAGGGTGGCAAGAAGAAGGGTGGTTCCTTCCAGACAGTGTCAGCTCTCTTCAGGGTGACTTGTTTTTTTTTTTTTTTTTTTTTTTTTTTTAAATAGTTTAGCATCTTTAGCTTTCAAATAACAAATTATCTGTATTTACCTAATCCTAAAACACTAATCAAATTAAATATGTAAATGTATTTTGAATTTGAAGTTCATGAATTTATTTGAAGTTGTACCTCTATAAATTACTGAGCTCATTTACCACCCTTTCACTACTGAGTGTTTTCTTTGCTTTTACAGGAGAACTTGGGCAAGTTGATGACCAACTTGAGGAGCACTCATCCACACTTTGTACGCTGTTTGATTCCTAATGAATCAAAAACACCAGGTAAGCCTCCTCAAAACATTCATTCATTCATTTTCTGAACCCGCTTTATCCTCACTAGGGTCATGGGGGTCACTTGGAGCCTATCTCAGCTACATACAGGCGAAGGCGGGGTACACCCTGGACATTTCGCCAGTTCATCACAGGGCTGACATATAGAGGCAAACAATCCCTCTCACATTCGCAGCTATGGGCAATTTAGATTAACCAGTTAACCTATCAGTGCATGTCTTTGGATGGTGGGAGGAAGCCGGAGTACCCGGAGAGAACCCATGCAGACACAGGGAGAACATGCAATCTCCATAAAACAGATATCTGAATATATTTTGCAACAAGTCAAACTCATCTCAGTATTTTTGCTAATACTTTCTAAATCATATCTCATGAATCCATAACACACTGATATATCTGTTCATTCATTCACCAGTTGTTACATAGTTACATAAGTGCTTAAGTATCTTCAAATGACACACATTTGAACACATATAAGGTCATTAACACATATACTCTGCAGTATCATAGAACTGTGCAGGTGGCCTTATTTCCATAACACTGAACTATCATTGTGGCTGCTTTAGGTCTTATGGAGAACTTCCTGGTTATTCACCAGCTCAGGTGTAACGGTGTGCTGGAAGGCATCAGAATCTGCAGGAAAGGTTTCCCCAGCCGAATCCTCTATGGTGACTTCAAGCAGAGGTATATACTTACATAAATTCTCTTTTTTTTTAAAATATGGCCAAGTAGCTTACTCATAAGTATTCAACTTCCTTCCCACTAGATACAAAGTATTGAATGCCAGTGTCATCCCTGAGGGACAGTTCATCGACAACAAGAAGGCTTCAGAGAAACTGCTAGAATCTATAAGTGTTGACAAATCTCAATATAGATTTGGCCATACTAAAGTAAGTAACATAGGCTCAAGCATAATCACTAAATAATAAAGTAGTCTGTGGGTTAAAGCATGATAAATATTTGTAGTAATTCATCATTTTTATATCTTTAATTAGGTATTCTTCAAAGCCGGTCTGCTGGGTACTCTGGAGGAGATGAGAGATGAGAAGCTAGTTGAGCTGGTCACAATGACTCAGGCTCTCTGCAGAGGTTATGTTATGAGAAAGGAATTTGTCAAGATGATGGCGAGAAGGTATGTTTATTTTCTATTTTCTATCTAATGTAGGGAGTGTGAGAATCCATATTATGCCTTCAGAGGTAAAAAAGACCGGTGACATATAGACCACATCTGTGTGTTTTTTTTATGTAGAGAAGCCATTTACTCCATCCAGTACAACATCCGCTCATTCATGAATGTCAAAACGTGGCCATGGATGAAGCTATACTTCAGGATTAAGCCTCTTCTGAAGAGTGCGGAAACTGAGAAGGAGATGGCCCAAATGAAAGAGGACTTTGAAAAGACCAAAGAGGAGCTAGCAAAGGCTCTGGCTAAGAAGAAGGAACTTGAAGAGAAAATGGTTTCTCTGTTGCAGGAGAAGAACGACCTGCAGCTTCAGATTCAATCTGTATGTAAAACAGAACAATGGATTTGAATTTGCAGTGATTGTGTATACGTGACTAAATGTTTATGTATTTCATTGCAAAACTAGGAAGGTGAAAACCTTGCCGATGCAGAGGAAAGATGTGAGGGTCTCATTAAAGCAAAAATCCAGCTTGAGGCCAAAGTCAAAGAGGCGTCCGAAAGACTGGAGGATGAGGAGGAAATCAATGCTGAGCTGACTGCAAAGAAGAGGAAGCTGGAGGACGAGTGCTCTGAGCTGAAGAGAGACATTGATGACTTGGAGCTCACCCTGGCCAAAGTGGAGAAAGAGAAACATGCCACTGAGAACAAGGTTAGCAGACTGTTCATCAGGCCTAGTGCATACAGGCAATCAACAGAATACTGACACAATTACTTTATATCTGTAGGTTAAAAACCTGGTTGAGGAGATGGCATCTCAAGATGAGACAATTGCTAAGCTGACCAAAGAGAAGAAAGCCCTCCAAGAGGCCCATCAGCAGGCTCTCGATGACCTTCAAGCAGAGGAAGACAAAGTAAACACTCTGACGAAGGCCAAGGTCAAGCTGGAGCAGCAAGTGGACGATGTAAGATATCTGTTTGGTTTAATAGGCAAAAATGCTTCTATTGCAATTCTATTTTATGTCTTGCAATAATTGTTAAAAGGGGTTCATTACATTATAAATAGATTGAAGGTTCCTTGGAACAAGAGAGGAAGCTTCGTATGGATCTTGAACGCTCAAAAGGAAGCTTGAAGGAGATTTGAAACTGGCCCATGAATCACTAATGGATCTGGAGAACGACAAGCTGCAATCTGAGGAGAAACTCAAGAAGTACGTACATCAGAATAGGAAAATTATTCTTTTCATTGGTCTGACTATGAAAATGTTCAACTTACACTTCTCATTATATTTCCTATTAAGGAGGGACTTCGAGATGAGCCAACTTCTTAGCAAGATAGATGATGAACAGGCAATTGGTGTTCAGCTTCATAAGAAAATCAAGGAACTGCAGGTAATGTGTAAATACAGTATGTTTATCTTCAGTGTTTTAATTTGGTCACAGGAGTTTTATTTTTCTTCCCTGTCATGGTTAGCTTTGTTAATTTACTTAAATCAGCTAAACTGCAAGATCTTTGATATTATTTTGTTTGAATTTTTGTACTGCAACTCATTGCCTTATTTTTGATCAAATGTTTTAAAATTTGGATACGTTATCTGGATACTTAAGAACTATTTGTCATGCCTCCCTCTACCGTTTATAGCAAACATACTTAATTAACCTGGATATATAGTTAATTTGAATATCGCTATGTGGTTCCATTTTTTCCAATCCAGGCTCGTATTGAGGAGCTGGAGGAGGAAATTGAGGCTGAGCGTGCAGCTCGGGCCAAGGTGGAGAAGCAGCGGTCTGATCTCTCCAGGGAACTTGAAGAGATCAGTGAAAGGCTGGAAGAAGCTGGTGGAGCAACATCTGTACAAATTGAAATGAACAAGAAGCGTGAGGCGGAGTTTCAGAAGCTGCGCCGTGATCTTGAAGAGTCCACCCTACAGCATGAGGCCACCGCTGCAGCTCTCCGCAAGAAGCAGGCCGACAGTGTGGCAGAACTGGGAGAACAGATTGATAATCTCCAGAGAGTCAAACAGAAACTGGAGAAGGAGAAGAGTGAATATAAAATGGAGATTGACGACCTTACAAGCAACATGGAGTCTGTTGCCAAATCAAAAGTAAAATCCACAGTTGTTTCCTTGGTTTAATAGTTTTAGTTGTTGTAGTCTATGTTTACAAAGGCAGGGTTGTTATACTGCAATTACACTGCAGACATTTTTGTTTGTAGGGCAATTTGGAGAAAATGTGCCGTTCCCTTGAAGATCAACTAAGCGAGATGAAATGTAAGCATGATGAGCATGTCCGTCAGCTAAATGAAATCAATGTTCAAAGATCAAGACTGGCTACTGAAAATGGTGAGTGAAACATGGGATCAAAGTAATGGAAAACCTGCAGTCTTTTATGAAAAACAAAGATGTCAAATAATTTTTCTTGTTCTGTCAGGGGAGTTTAGTCGTCTGTTGGAAGAAAAAGAGTCTCTTGTGTCTCAACTTACAAGAGGAAAACAGGCTTTCATCCACCAAATTGAGGAACTCAAGAGGCACCTTGAGGAGGAAGTTAAGGTACTGCATCAAGCTGTTCTTATCTTGATTCATGTTGAAATATTACTGGTGAATCTTAAGAAACATTACAATTATGGTCTACTTCTTTTTTATTATGTCATTATTAGGCCAAGAATGCCCTGGCTCATTCGCTTCAGTCATCGCGTCATGACTGCGACCTGCTCAGAGAGCAGTATGAGGAGGAACAGGAGGCTAAGGCTGAGCTGCAGCGTGCAATGTCCAAGGCCAACAGTGAGGTGGCTCAGTGGAGAACCAAATATGAGACTGATGCCATTCAGCGCACTGAGGAGCTGGAGGAGGCCAAGTTAGTCATTTTTTATCGCCTTTACCTATACATTTTAGCTGTTGTTCTGCAGAACTGTACATGTTTTGTTGAGAATATGAGGAGCAGGAGTAGTATTACTGAAATTACACTATATGCATTTGTTTTGTAATTGATTGTTAAAGCAGTTGTTGATGTGTTTCAAAGGAAAAAGCTTGCTCAGCGTCTTCAGGATGCAGAGGAATCCATCGAGGCTGTGAATGCCAAATGTGCCTCTCTGGAGAAGACCAAACAGAGACTGCAGGGCGAAGTGGAGGACCTGATGATCGACGTGGAAAGAGCTAATGCTCTGGCTGCCAGCCTTGACAAAAAGCAAAGAAACTTTGACAAGGTAATTCTTTTTTGTGTGTACTTTAACCTGTAAAATGGCAGGAATCACTCATTTATTTGGTGCACTTTCAGGTTCTTGCAGAGTGGAAGCAGAAGTATGAAGAGAGCCAGGCAGAGCTGGAGGGAGCTATGAAGGAGGCCCGTGGTTTAAATACTGAGATATTCAAAATGAAAAACTCTTACGAAGAGGCACTGGATCATCTGGAGACCCTGAAGAGAGAAAACAAGAACCTGCAACGTATGACTGCAAATTCTAACCTTTATTGTGTATTTTTGTCTTCTAAAAAATATTCACTATTCTTTGATGCTTCATATAGGTTAACTTAAATCCTTTTTGAGGATGCATTGCCTAAATATTGAAGTTCTGTGGTTTGCCTCTTCATAATACAAAAAGTATATACCATTATTAAAGAAAATTAATTTTGCTTTCAAAGAAATACTAATACTGTGTGTGATTTTAATGATGATTCTTTTACTTAACAGAGGAAATTACTGATTTGACTGAACATATTGGCGAATCAGGAAAGACAATACATGAACTGGAAAAGGGAAAGAAAGCAGCAGAGTGTGAGAAAGCAGAAATCCAGACTGCCTTGGAAGAGGCAGAGGTATGTGCATCACTATGTTTGCAAAAATGTGTAGACAAGGAACTAGAGCACCACAGATCTTAATTTTACAATGAGTTCTGTCTAATGTACGGTTCATACTTGATTTATGAAAAAGTTCCCATATTTTTCATGCTTTAGGCTACACTAGAACATGAGGAATCAAAGATCCTTCGTATCCAGCTTGAACTCACTCAAGTCAAAGGTGAAGTTGACAGGAAAATTGCAGAGAAGGATGAGGAGATTGAGCAGATCAAGAGGAACAGCCAGAGAGTGATTGAGACCATGCAGAGCACTCTGGATGCTGAGATCAGGAGCAGGAATGATGCCCTGAGAGTCAAGAAGAAGATGGAAGGTGACCTCAATGAGATGGAGATTCAGCTGAGCCATGCCAACCGACAGGCAGCAGAAGCCCAGAAACAGCTGAGGAACATCCAGGGACAGTTTAAGGTAATGGACATAGTGGTAAACACAGAGAAATCATCATGAAATCACAACTTAAGGCTTCTTAATACATGAATATTGCTGAATTATCTTGAATTCAGGATGCCCAATTGCACCTTGATGAAGCCATAAGGGTTCAAGCTGACATGAGGGAGCAGGTTGCCATGGTGGAGCGCAGGAATACCCTGATGCTGGCTGAGATAGAGGAACTGAGAGCTGCACTGGAGCAGACAGAGAGAAGCCGCAAAGTGGCTGAACAGGAGCTGGTTGATGCCAGTGAGCGTGTGGGACTGCTGCACTCCCAGGTACTATAAATCTATTTAATAAATACTGATAAAATTCAATAAAAAGGTCACATTGAGAAAGTTGTATATGTCATATTTGTTTCCTTTTAGAATACAAATCTCATAAACACTAAAAGGAAGTTGGAGGCTGACCTCTCCCAGATCCAGGGTGAAGTAGATGATGCTATCCAGGAAGCAAGAAATGCTGAAGAGAAGGCCAAAAAGGCCATCACTGATGTGAGTCCTGGCTTTCTGCTACTAATGCCTTATTGTAAATATTAAAATATATATATGTAATATACATGTAATATCTGAGCTTTTAGTAATGTGTTCAGATCATTTCAGTGTTAAAAACAGAAACAGAAAATATTTAATCTGAAATGCATTATGCATCAATCATACAATTTTAGAAATGTATGTAGCAGTTAATGTAAGTTTGTTACAAAAGCAAAAAAAATGTTTGCACTACTTGTCCAACATGGTGTTAGATAATCATAAGCATAAAAAGTTAATGTGTTAATATGCCTTCAATTTAAAAAAAAAAAAAAAAAATTGTTCATTCATATAATTCCACTTGTAGCAAATTATATTTTACATTTAGATGTTATATTATTCCATTTTATTCTTAGCCATTTTACTCACACTGTGTTGCTTGTGCAGGCTGCCATGATGGCAGAAGAGCTGAAGAAAGAGCAGGACACCAGCGCTCATTTGGAGAGGATGAAGAAGAACCTGGAGGTGACAGTGAAGGACCTGCAGCACCGACTGGATGAGGCTGAGAATCTGGCCATGAAGGGTGGCAAGAAGCAGCTGCAGAAACTGGAGGCTAGAGTAGGTTCACTATATAAACATAATTATTAATTTATCGTTAAGTTAAGTGTATTTGCATTCATGTACATCTAATAGATGTATTTGTACTTAAAGGTGTTAGAGTTTGGGCACAGATTGATGTAAAAAAAAACAAAAAAACCAAACTGAAATAAAAAAAAAAGCCTAAGATGAACTGTTATCTTTATACTTGTCAGTTTCTTGTTTGGAGATGATCACTGCTGTCTCTGACAAAAGATCTGGACTTGTTATTGTTAAGGTTCGGGAGCTGGAGACAGAGGTTGAGGCTGAGCAGAAACGTGGAGCTGAAGCTGTGAAAGGCGTCCGCAAGTATGAACGCAGAGTGAAGGAACTGACTTACCAGGTACAGAGAAATGAAACCGAAATGTTAAATCTTATGCCTGACATTTAATTTAGCAATGAGACATCTACTTATTTTTTATGCTGTCTTGTAACCCCGTGAATGCATGACAGTAATAACGGTAAATGAAAAAATAGGAAATAAAGCTCACATATTATTAGTCATTAAAATTTTTTTCTTAAAATGTCCATTAATTTTAATGACTTAAAACAGACTGAATGTAGAATGTGTTTTAAACCCCTAGAGGGCATGAATCACCATCATATGGCTCCAAAAGTGCATGACATACCTAAGTATCATATAGAGCCCCTCAGAACCAGACAAGACATTCTGCAGTTGGTGCTATAAATACGTTCAGCTGCTTATTACTGGTGCACTGCAAGTGTGACATCTATTAAGATGCTTAACACATCTTCACTATGAAATGTTGGAAAGAGGAGGAACTCTTACATGAACACATACTTTGCACTTGCAGTTTTATTGACATGAAAATATTTGTGCAGCGCTAAAAAAAAAACTCTGGAGACCTTTGTGTTGCATTATCTGATTTTGAACAACAAAAGGAGACAATGGAAATCTTGTTAAGTGTTTAGTCTCACAGACTTTACTGTGTAACGCCTCTAGACTGAGGAGGACAAGAAGAATATTGCTCGACTTCAGGATCTGGTTGACAAACTGCAACTGAAAGTAAAATCCTACAAGAGGCAGTCTGAGGAGTCTGTGAGTGCTCTTTCTTTATGAACTATTTGACATATGTACCACAGTTTAACATACCAGGACTATGTGGTTTGTATGTGTAGTAAGACATTGCTTTGTGGTCTCCAGGAGGAGCAGGCCAACACTCACCTGTCCAGGTACAGGAAGGTTCAGCATGAGCTGGAGGAGGCTCAGGAGCGCGCTGACATCGCTGAGTCCCAGGTCAACAAGCTGAGAGCCAAGAGTCGTGAAATTGTCAGGGTACGTAACATCTGAATATTTTTCTTTTGTGAGATTAATAACATGATTCCTAAACACTGACTCCCCGTTTTCTCTTTTGTATCAATTTAAAGGGAAAGGAGGCTGAAGAATGAGCATCAATCTAGACAAGACACAGAACAAGAAGTCATACAATATGGTCTTTTTGTTTGACATGTCACATGTGTGACAAAAATAAAGCACAAGCAATTCAAGGTTAAATTGTTTCAGTTAATTCTTAATTCAAAAGATGTGTGGAAAGTATTGGAAAAAGAAGCAGCAACGAAAGTATCATATGTTCAACTGTAACAGAGATTTTTACACAAATTGGTGCCTTAACTGAACTAACAGTCACTCAGTTATCTTAATTTACATTCACAGTGTCAGCCTTAGTGTTCCCAGTTCTGATTTACTACTCAGATCTGATTTTTACCCCGCCCCCTGAAGGGGAGGCAAGGGGTATTGTTTTTGGTTCAGTTTGTTTGTTTCTTTGTTAACAATCTAGCAGCAAAATTATTGGTTGAATTCATACCAAATTGGGTTTATAGATTGCCAGTGACCAAAAAAAATCTCATTCTATTTTGGGAAAAGTAAGTCAAAGTCCAAATTTTTTATTAATTTTTAAATCTTTTTTTTCTCGCATTTACTTATAATGGGCAAAATTTAAAATGTCTATAAAAACATCAATTTTGTTTCAATTTACTTCAAACTTCACTTATATATAGAGGCAATTAATATGTTGACATCAGCACATGCATAGACATGATGACATCAGCTGGATCGATGCCAAAATAAGCTACAATACGTGCAAGGAGTGGGATTTGTTGTGTCTGGCACCACTTGTGTACTTTTGCTTTGCACAGTATCTTTTAAAATTTGGCCAATATCAGATTCCATGGTAGAAATCACTAATTTCTCCACAAAAGCAATGGCATTAAAAGAGTTCATATCTTTAGTAAAAATGAAAATACTCCACTACAGATAAAAGTTGGGCATTCATTGCCTTATTTTTAACCTATAATATACTATGAAAATTCATTTGCAGTAAAAAGGTCCCTGTTAGTGTTTTGCATTCATGTATGTGTTGCATTTGAACAACTTTGAGGCTTGTGAGTGACCCTCCAGAGCAGAGTTGTGACAAACTTCATTTAATGTGACGAAAAAGTCACATTAAGTGTGACTTACCTGTTCAGATGGGGCTCACATTGAAAAATACCAGATCAGTATCTGATTCAGGACCGGACATAGAAGAGGCCCAAAACAGAATCCCAAAAGATCAGGTTGCATCTGTTCACAGTCATGAAAAAAATAACATGTCTGAGTTACATATGTATGAAAAAATGAGATTTTAAACAATTTTCCTGCAGTGTGTGACTATATCATATAATGGACAATCCATTCCAGTAATTCGCCACTTACATGCAGATATTTTTATACATGTAAATAGTTTACATACAGTTATATGTAATTAATTATATAATTTGATTTTAGATTATTTGAAATAATACATGCCTTCATTTTAGAAAGATAGTAAATTATCCAGCTTATAAAAAAGGACCATTCAGTTAATAGTACATAGTAAAAGCAACATTAGGGTGTGAATTTGTGAAGGGCATCATATGACTACACGCGTGAAGTGTTTCCTGTGCCTGTTATTACCACATACAAGTCCTTTAGGTTATGATAACTGCAAATCTTTACCTTGTGGTGATAATGTTACTGACAGTCTAGTGACCTAACAGTGTTTTTTATGTGCTGCAAAACACATGTTGCTTCATGTCATGTTATGGTTCTGGGATGAAAATAGATCATAACACACAGCAATACATTCACCCATGGTTAAAAGGAAACAGTAGGTGAACATTTATTTGAAGCCCAATGGGTTCTTGTAATTAACTTAATTAGCAAATAATACAATTAGTAAACAGCTTTTTATGATCAGGATTATGACTAATTCCAGGGGGAAAAAAATGAGAGAATAGAAAACAAATAGAACCTAGTTGATAGTCATTTGTTTATGTAAAAATGACACTACTGTCTAATCCTCTTGATTATTGTCTGAAACTGTATAGGTTTATTAATACATCTGCTCGTGTGTGATTAGAGGATATAAAATAATTTATAACTATTATATGTGATCTTTCCCACAAGAGAGTAGGACAGCTTTACTAATATCCTTCTGCAGACAGAATTCTCACTCCATCACAAAACATATTGATTTTACAATTTGAGAAACAAACCATGATAGATGATTTCATCCCCTTTACCCACCCAAGTCAATTTACAATTTGCTATTGATTGCTTTATGTACTGTGTCTTTATAATCCTATGCTCTATCTTTTTTTTTTACTGTAGGATAATTATAGAAGTGACCAAATTATGCAAAGGTGATTCATCTTATTGATTATCTATTGTCGATATTTCAGTCATCTTTCTCAAAACAATAGAGTTAATTGAAGCATTCATCAGCAGTCCAATTATTTGCATTGCGTTTTGCCTCTATAACTGTACTCCCATCTTGTGTAGTTGTTAATAACACTGACCTTTGTAACACAGAAGACTTAAGACCATGAAGGAAGTACAATTTTTATATCAAAGGTTGTTCCACAATAAGACAGCTGATAAGGCAGCTGATCTCTGAGAACATTGTGGAGGAGCCAGCTATATTTGTATTTCTTCCAAATAAGCACACCCAGGAGCATAAGAGATCAAGTATCACATTTTTATTGAATATATAGGCCGATGTTGTCGGGTGTGAAGTCCTCAGTGTTTAGCTCCTTACGCCGTCTGTTGTCTTTGCCAGTGCAGTGTCATCTTTCAACAAGGAAAGAATGCAAACTACTACACATCATATAACATGATCCCCATCTTACAGCGTATGGGGAACAAACACTTGACTTAGATGGAGGTCAAGCTACGAGCCTGGCCTTGTCTTCAGTTCATCTGTCAGGACACACAGAACAACAAGGCCATTTAAAGAAAGGGTTTAAAAATACATCAGCGCCCTCGAGACAACACAAGTGCCTGTCTTGAAAAACCTGGAGACACAAATCTGATCACCTGTTCCCCACAGATTCCACATCGGACATCGTTGCAATAGCCAGAGTTTATAATCCAACAAATAAATAAGCCATGACATTTATGTAGTTTGACACATACAGAAGGGCTTCTAAAGCAACCAGCTGTGTTATATGCTGGTATAACAGGACAAAATACATCAAAAACATCCATTATCCCTGATACTGACAGTTGACATGTCAACAGCAGGGGATTGACCTGAAGATAAAGCTGTCTGTGCCTTCGAACCTTTGACTTTTAGCAGTACAAAGGGGAGATGACTTGGGCGCTGTCTGAACCCAGTTATTGTATTCTGTCAGTGATGGAACCTGATATTCTGACAAGTGAGAGGAGTGAAAGTCAAAGTTAAATGAAATGTGTCAAAATGTGTGGAAATTGAAAGTAGTAGTGATGAAGTAAGACACATTTTTCAAGTGTTTTTTGTCTGTAACACTATGTTGCAAGCATTGGAGGCTTATTTGCTTTCATAAACATAGATGGAACAATATTCATAGATCGAAGTGCACAATATCAATATGAAAACAACTAAGAAAGGAGCTCAAAAGCAAAATAATTTCTGGGTTTTTTTTTATGATTTGCGCTGATAAAAAAAAAAACCATACCATATTCAGCATCACTAACTTGTTTATTGGTTAATTACACTGTCATTTCTGTACGACTACTATGACTACTGCTAAAAATAATAATATTAAGATTTATTTGTAAGCGCCTTTCGGTAAGCTCAAAGACTCTGCACATCAAAAGGTAAAAATACAATAAATAGATACATTTCCTGTTGTTCTAATATAAGAAGAAGATATAACATATAGTCCTTAAATGTAAATTTCAATGTGTAAAATATACTATAACAGTCATCACATATTAATGAACAGTAGATGTTACTTCAGACTGATAAACTATATAATAATGCACTATTTTTCTCCATTTTCATCTAGCTTTTTAAGCATTTTCCTGTATTTAGATGAGATAAGGCAGGATAAAATAGTGTGGTATGTATCAATAAGGTTGGGTGTTGTACTTGTATGTATAGGTATATCACTAGACCACCAAGCCTCTCAAAAACATATTTTATTATCTTTTTATTAGAACACTGCCACCTCAAGTCAGAACCTCAGAACAACATAATCAAATGATGAAATAGGTTTATGTTTCACAAAATGTTTGACCAATTAAAAAAATCAGGTTATTAAGTTATAAAATATCTGTAAATAATGTTAACAGATTTAGCCTTTTTTTTTTTTTTTTTTCAAAATTCATAATTCAGAGTATGGCTGTAGCTTCTAGAAATAAGAAACCCTTTCACCTCTTTAAACTCAGCGAGACGGGATAAACATCTGTCATCAGTGTGAACTCTAGGATTAACACACTGTCATGAACCATGACACAAATCCAACACCTGATCCCATACATCACAAAATATTTGACATTCTGTGCATCGTAATACTTTTTACGGCCAACTTAGGGTCAGAATCTGTTATATTATTTTTTGCACTTTCAAATCACTGTGTGTCTAGTGAAACCTGATACTGTTTGACCTCCAGACAGCTCCTAGAAGTCTGGAAGGTCAAAGGTCAGACAGGGTAAACATGGCAAATACTGTCTTTAACCTTCCACTTTCGTTTGTGGGTGCCAGATCATTGTCATGGTTTCATTTTTTAACAAACAATCAAACAAATAACTTTTTCATCATTCATTTATTATTTAGTGAGAACAGGTTTAGCACATTTGATGGGAATAAATATTGCAAGAAGTGGGATTTTACTACATCCTAAAATAACAACTGTATTTGTACATTGACATAAGATAAAATGACATTTTGTTTGTTTCAGTTTGGTTTATGTAGGTGTTAAATCTTTAATTAGGCTTCTACATGTGTCTCATATATCTGTGAGATTATGTCAATATATTATAGTTTAAACAGAGTTAAATAATTAAGACATTATTTGTAAAAATAAATAAATAAATAAATACAAATTAAAACAAAACACAGACACAGTTCAGAGAGTAACAATAGGCTCTTAATGTCCACAGATTCCCATTCCACCACCTCAGCTCAAATGTAATGCTCTTCAGGTTTATTTTATACAAAAAGAAGTTGCTTCATATGGTGCAAGCGTTTTACTTCTGATAGCCTAGCATAACTAGCCTTGCCAAACTAGCAAAACAAATGACATAATTAAAACTGATACATATAATGACAGCTGTAAGTACTGAATGGCTACCAGTATTAGTATACAAATACTACATGACTCAAACTAAGTTAAGGAGTATTACTATAAAAATGAGATGTGATACGATACGTCAACTACAATGGTATTACACCTAACAATAACAGTCCATAACAGAGGTGCTACCACTAAGAGAAGTGCAAGAAAATGTGCCAGAATAAAGGAAACTGATCATTTCATCTGTATTTTTTCTGTGAAATCTGATGTTGTTGCTGGAATAACTCTTAAAAGTTAAATATGTGAGGCGTTGTTGAGAGGTTCTTGTGTATTTATGTACTTACATTTATGTTTTGTATAAAGAAACCTTAAAGGCACATACCACTACAAATTGCTTGAGCCGTTACTTTTCATAGGATGCATATGTTACGTTTAAGTGGAAACATAAATAACTCTGGGGTGTATTATTGAACCAGTAGATACTGAAGTGCTATAAATATGAATATTGTTCTACTTTCTATTGTCCTTCTTCCCTAATGAACAAATCTAATTAAGTTTGGGATTTTATAAAATGCAGACCTCAGCGAGTGTTTCAGCTATCATGAGGTATCATCATTTCCACAAGTTCTTAGATTAGCAACTGTTAGTCCCAATTCTGCTCCTTTGTCATGGGAAAGACTTGCAAGGCTTCTGCAACAGAATACCAGTGACATATGAGAGCTTCTCCACGGCTAAAGTCGGATCCTCTGCAGTGCCAAGGTGCATTAAAGAGATTAGTGCGAGGACCAAAACAATGTCTGAACTTCAGTAACCAATACGCTACAATATTTACACAAGAAGAAAAAATGCTGCTTTACATGTGCCTTTGTCTATTAATACTTTTAAAAGTTTTGTCTCAAGTTTAACAGTGTCTATTGTGTGGCTCCGTTAGTCTTCCAGCAAAAAAAAACTGTTTACATACTTTAATGAGTCCTCCCCACATGCTGTAGTCCTAGAGGATATTAGGATGTCTATTGGAAATAAATAAATTAAAATAATAATTTTTCTCACAAATGACAGGGGAGGACATATCAGCACTGCTCATGTATGATTTAATCAGTGAAGCTGAGTTAATCAAGTGATGAAACATATTTTGAGCTTTTGCCATTTATACACTTGAAACCATTCTGTCATCCAAAGAACAATCTCAATTAATTTGCCATTAAAATACTTCTCATTGTTTAAAACCTGCCTCTCATGGCCACTAACTTTTGTTGTGTAATAAATTGAAGGCGATTAGGATGAATGTCCATGTTGATCAGTGGTAAGAGATGAAGGAGGTCCGATCAGAGGCAAAAATACATGACCAAAGACCATAAAACTGCATGACCAAATAAAGCAAGTCCTTAGCACAGAGTGAACGCTGATCTCTCTATATAAGAATGAAGGCTGGGCACCCCCAAGGACTGACAGGCAACGAGTCAAGGTGAGTGAGTTACAGTCTTTTATTAGCAGGAGGAAAGCCAGCAGCTTAATGAACAATGCAGGGCATGGCCACTTACTGCCAGACAGACACCACAAAGTGAATACTGAGCTTTTGTGTTTATGCTAGGACTTCAAGTTACAGTAAGTTTTTTTTATATTACATACTTTGATTTCAGTGGTTATTAACTCAAACTATTTGTGCTTCTGTTATTAGAGCCCTCATCAAACCATCACTGTCTCTTTGTCTCAGGGTTGAAGGAGGTACTTTATTTTAATTTACATAGTGAAAATGTTTGACATGTTTAATCAATATTTATTAACATCAATAGTGTTAATATTTATGTTAAGTTAAGACTTGCTGTGTGGAGAGTTCAGTCAATTAACAAGTGGGTTAATTAACAGAGATGTGCATTTCTTCTCATGAATAACATCTGCAGCTGCAAAAATCACAAGCTATCATGCCTGCTCTTAATTGTTAGTGTTCCTGACTAATCATTTGCAAATTTCTTAGGAACTTTCAACACACAACAAAGTTATGTACAATTAATAGAGACATTAACCAGAGTAATGCAAACTGAATTATACTAAAATGCCTTGGTTCTCTGCTCTTACTTGAAATGTGAAGTTAGGTTATCTGTGTGGCTCTTGTTAATTATTATCTCAGAACATCATAATCAATGAGCTGAGGCACAAGTGAAATAAATGACTTATTTTTACTTACTTGCAGTAAACCGCCACCATGAGTGGGGACGCAGAGATGGAATGTTTTGGCCCGGCGGCCATTTACCTCCGGAAGCCAGAAAAAGAAAGAATTGAAGCTCAAAACACTCCCTTTGATGCTAAGACAGCTTACTTTGTGGCTGAGGCTGGTGAGATGTACCTCAAGGGGAAGCTTGTTAAGAGAGAGGGTGGTAAAGCCACCGTGGAGACTTTCTGTGGAAAGGTGAGACTGGCATTGGAATTTAAAGTGTAACACAGTCTGTCATTAGACATGTGTCAGGTGTAAACATCTGTCAGTGTACATTAACATTCACCCTATTGGTTTGAATGTAAAATGATTGACATTTTGTTTTTTGTTTTTATTTTAATATGTTAATTAGTGATAACTTTTTTCTCTGATGAAGTTTATTTTACTTTGTACGGTGGTGGTTTTGTATTAAATGCATCTCAGTCTGTGGTATAGATTATAATAAATAGACCACATCCGTCTGTTCATTATCATTCTATATGTCAGCTAACGTATAGTTCATTTTATTGTCTCTGTGCCAGAGCCTCACTGTAAAAGACACTGAGGTCTTCCCCATGAACCCTCCGAAGTTCGATAAAATTGAGGACATGGCCATGATGACCCACCTCAGTGAGCCGGCTGTGCTGTATAACCTCAAAGAGCGCTATGCAGCATGGATGATCTATGTGAGTTTGAAGAGATCAACAGATGAAAGCAGATGAAACTTACTGTGAGACAAGTATCAGTAATAATCCTGTGTGTCTTGACAGACCTACTCTGGGCTGTTCTGCGTGACTGTGAACCCCTACAAGTGGCTCCCAGTGTATGACGCAGTGGTTGTTGCTGGATACAGAGGCAAAAAGAGGATTGAGGCTCCACCCCACATCTTCTCCATCTCTGACAACGCCTATCAGTTCATGCTCCAAGGTATCACTCATTTTATATGCTTTTAAATACCTGGAAATACAGAACATGAATTTAAACTGAGATCAACCCAAAAATGTTGATATCTTACAGATAGAGAAAACCAGTCAATTCTGATTACGTGAGTACTAGCTTTATATTTATTTATTTATTTATTTATTTATATAAAGCTGTGTTTCTATTAGCACCTTGTATTTGTAACAATATTTGCAATTCAAACACTACTCATTAACTTTTTTATATAACATACATTTCTATCACCAACTTGTTAACAGTATTTGTGATTTAAACAATACTCATGAACACCCCCTGTTTCCAGTGGAGAATCTGGTGCAGGAAAGACTGTCAACACCAAACGTGTCATCCAGTACTTTGCAACAATTGCGGTGGCTGGAGGAAAGAAGGCAGAAGCTGTTCCAGGCAAGATGCAGGTATGAAATGTCATCCATCCATCCATCTTCTGCTTTTGTGGGTCCAGGTTACAACCTAAGCATAGAATCCCAGACTTCCTTCTCCCTGGCCCCCACCTCTTTGTCCCCCCGGGAACACTGAGGGGATCCCAGGCCTCCTCCCAGTAGGACACCTCACCAGGAAGGCGTTCAGGAGGCATTCTAACAAGATGCCTGAACCACTTCAACTGACTGCTCTCAATAAAAATGTCAAAGTGTTAATGTGAGATCTGTAATCAAAAGATTCTGTGTGTTGTTACTTTTAGGGGTCACTGGAAGATCAAATCATTGCAGCAAACCCTCTGTTGGAGGCTTATGGTAATGCCAAGACTGTGAGGAATGACAACTCTTCACGTTTTGTGAGTCCTTTTAGCGCTTCTCTTATTAATTCGGTCATGACAACCATCGCCTGTTTGAAAGCTGTATTGAAATGTTATTCTGTATTTGCACAGGGTAAATTCATCAGGATTCATTTTGGGTCAACCGGAAAGTTGGCTTCAGCTGATATTGAAACATGTAAGACAACTGTAACAAATTGTGCATCATCCTGTTTGCTACACTGCTGAATAAATAGCTGAGCTTCAGTGTGGATTTCTTTTTCCTGCTTAATTTTATACCTTAAATCTTTACAGATCTGCTGGAGAAGTCTCGAGTGACCTTCCAACTGTCTGCTGAGAGAAGCTACCACATCTTCTATCAGCTTATGACAGGCCACAAACCCGAGCTAATAGGTGAGACATTCTGAGTTTTTAAAGGCTGGTAGCTGATATAATACCTGCTAGAATTAACCATGTATTATGTTTTTTTTTCTCAGAGGCTTTGCTGATCACCACCAACCCCTATGACTATCCCATGGTCAGTCAGGGTGAAATCACTGTCAAGAGTATCAATGACGTTGAAGAATTTATTGCGACTGATGTAAGAAATATGTCAAATTCACACATTCATAACTCATTGTAGAATATCTTAATTGCCCCCTAAAACTTTGTGAATGAATGTCCTTTAAATATGTAGACTGCTATTGACATCCTGGGCTTCAACGCAGAGGAGAAAATAAGCATGTACAAGTTGACTGGAGCTGTGATGCAGCACGGAAACATGAAGTTCAAGCAGAAACAGCGAGAGGAACAGGCTGAACCTGATGGCACTGAGGGTGTGTTGAGCTTGCTACTTCCTCACAGCAATATGTGATAAAGTATTATAAAACATTATTTTCTGTTCATTTTTCAGTGTCAATCTTATCAGTGAGTATTTTCTTCCTTGTAGTTGCGGATAAAATCTCATATCTCATGGGCTTGAACTCAGCTGATGTGCTGAAGGCACTGTGCTACCCCAGAGTCAAAGTTGGAAATGAGTTTGTGACAAAGGGTCAGACTGTACCACAGGTAAAATGTTCTCATACAGCTTTGTGAATTGTACTTTTCAGATGTACTCAAACATACTTTTTTTTATCTTGTTAAAATGTGTTTGATCTATGTGTTTGCCTTTCATTTGTAAAAACAGGTCAACAATGCTGTCATGGCTCTCTGCAAGTCTGTCTATGAGAAAATGTTCTTGTGGATGGTTGTCAGAATTAATGAGATGCTGGATACTAAGCAGCCCAGGAGCTTTTTCATCGGTGTCTTGGACATTGCTGGGTTTGAAATCTTTGATGTAAGTATAGAAATAGTACATACGTTCTCTAATGTAAAATTAATTTAAGAATGATTGTAATAAATTGTGTTGTTATTTGTCTTTCTTTTAATTTTTAAAAAGTTCAACAGCTTGGAGCAGCTGTGCATTAACTTCACCAATGAAAAACTACAACAGTTTTTCAACCACCACATGTTTGTCCTTGAGCAAGAAGAGTACAAGAAAGAGGGGATTGAATGGGAGTTCATTGACTTTGGCATGGACTTGGCTGCCTGCATTGAGCTCATTGAGAAGGTGCGACATATGTCATTGACTAAGAAGTGCACAGAATATCTGATCACATGAAAGTTTGCTTTTTAAAAATCATTATTCTTCTTGACAGCCAATGGGCATCTTCTCCATCCTTGAAGAGGAGTGCATGTTCCCCAAGGCCACTGACATGACCTTCAAGAACAAACTGTATGATCAACATCTTGGTAAAAACAAGTCCTTTGAGAAGCCAAAGCCTGCCAAAGGCAAAGCCGAGGCTCACTTTTCTCTGGTGCACTATGCTGGTACTGTGGACTACAATATCTGTGGCTGGCTGGACAAGAACAAGGACCCTCTGAACGACTCCGTTGTTCAGCTCTACCAGAAGTCTTCAGTCAAACTGTTGGCCTTCCTGTATGCTTCCCATGCCTCAGCAGAAGGTACCATTTATCTGTCGCTCGACCTCATGAGATATAACTTTAATTTTTATTATAATGTTTTTTTTTTAGTTTAAGCTCTAAGTTCTGTATCTATTCATTAAATTGAATGCTTTATTGTTGCTCCACTGACAGCTGAGAGTGGTGGTGGTGGAAAGAAAGGTGGCAAGAAGAAGGGAGGTTCCTTCCAGACTGTATCTGCATTGTTCAGGGTAAAGTGTGGGAAAAATTGAACTGAAAGTTTAATGGCAGTAATGTATTTTATTACACCTATTGTCAAATGATAGCCTTATGTAAATTTCATGAAATTTCCTTCGTTTAGGAGAATTTGGGCAAGCTGATGACAAATTTGAGGAGCACTCATCCTCATTTTGTGCGCTGCTTGATCCCCAATGAGTCAAAGACTCCAGGTATCTGCTCTTTATCCCATTATTAATAAAATCAATGATAAAAGTTAAACAAATGTTTTTACTGTGGCTCTCTTAATAAATCATTTAATCTATTTTATAGGTCTAATGGAGAACTTCCTGGTCATCCACCAGCTCAGATGTAATGGTGTGCTGGAAGGCATCAGAATCTGCAGAAAGGGTTTCCCCAGCAGAATCCTCTATGGTGACTTCAAGCAGAGGTAGCAGAAATATTATTGTGATAATTTAGTAAGTAGCTCTTTACTCATCCAAAGACATTTTTTAGTGTAACTGAATGAAATCGTTACCCCTAGATACAAAGTACTGAATGCCAGTGTCATCCCTGAGGGACAGTTCATCGATAACAAGAAGGCTTCAGAGAAACTCTTGGGCTCTATTGATGTTGATCAGACTCAGTACAGATTTGGTCATACAAAGGTAGAGTAGCAATACTTAAAGACTGCAAAGTCTTTGTACAAACAATACAGGGGATCACCAGTACTAATAGCACAATAATTATTGTCATACAGGTGTTTTTCAAAGCTGGTCTGTTGGGTACTCTTGAGGAGATGAGAGATGAGAAGTTGGCTGAGCTGGTCACAATGACTCAGGCTCTCTGCAGAGGGTTCCTCATGAGACGAGAGTTTGTCAAGATGATGGAGAGGAGGTAAAATATTACATATGTAGTCTGAAAAAATGCTTTGTATTTAATAACTCAAAGTAAGGTTTAATTTTCCCTGTTCAAACTTTCCATTTTTTTTTTTCCAGAGATGCCATTTTCTCCATCCAGTACAACATTCGCTCATTCATGAACGTCAAAACATGGCCATGGATGAAGCTGTATTTCAAGATTAAGCCACTTCTGAAGAGTGCGGAAACTGAGAAGGAAATGGCCCAAATGAAAGAAGACTTTGAAAAGACCAAAGAGGATTTAACAAAGGCTCTGGCTAAGAAGAAGGAACTTGAAGAGAAGATGGTTTCTCTGCTGCAGGAGAAGAATGACCTGGCATTGCAAGTGCAGTCTGTAAGTTGAATGACTAGTCTTTATGTATGATTTAGCAGATGTAAAGTACATCTGCTAAATCATCCCATATCTAATTGTTAATTTAATTGTGATATGAACTGACATTGTCTTTCAGGAAGGTGAAAACCTTGCTGATGCAGAGGAAAGATGTGAGGGTCTCATTAAAGCAAAAATCCAGCTTGAGGCCAAACTCAAAGAGACATCCGAAAGACTAGAGGATGAGGAGGAAATCAATGCTGAGCTGACTGCAAAGAAGAGGAAGCTGGAGGACGAGTGCTCTGAGCTGAAGAAAGACATCGATGACTTGGAGCTCACCCTGGCCAAAGTGGAGAAAGAGAAACATGCCACTGAGAACAAGGTTACAAGAATAGTCCTTTAAGAATGTTTTGTATTTCTCTCATAGAGTGGGTTAAGACCTTGAGTTAATTTAAATACATGTGTATTTTTTAGGTCAAAAACCTGACAGAGGAGATGGCATCTCAAGATGAGGCCATTGCTAAGCTGACCAAAGAGAAGAAAGCCCTCCAAGAGGCCCATCAGCAGACTCTCGATGACCTTCAGGCAGAGGAAGACAAAGTCAACACTCTGACGAAGGCAAAGACCAAGCTGGAGCAGCAAGTGGACGATGTAAGTAATAATAACAGATGGTCTGACTTCCCTTGGTAATTTAAACGAAAAAATAATGTCTACTTGTGGTCTAAAATAGCTTGAAGGTTCTCTGGAGCAAGAAAAGAAGATCCGCATGGACCTTGAACGAGCTAAAAGAAAGCTTGAGGGAGATTTGAAACTGGCTCAGGAATCTATAATGGATCTGGAGAATGACAAGCAGCAATCTGAGGAGAAAATAAAGAAGTAAGATTGAAAAATACTTGATATCCATCCATTTACTCTTTTCCATGACAGGCTAATCATTACTTGAATTACTTTCATCAACTCCAGAAAAGACTTTGAGATAAGTCAGCTCCTGAGTAAGATTGAGGATGAGCAGTCTCTGGGAGTCCAGTTACAGAAAAAGATAAAGGAACTTCAGGTAAAATACCAAGTATTGTCAGTCAATGCAAAAGAGCACCCTGGTGTTTTGACAATTTTCAAGCTAAACCATGTTGATTTCAGGCCCGTATTGAGGAGCTGGAGGAGGAAATTGAGGCTGAGCGTGCAGCTCGGGCCAAGGTGGAGAAGCAGCGGTCTGATCTCTCCAGGGAACTTGAGGAGATCAGTGAAAGGCTGGAGGAAGCTGGTGGGGCAACTGCAGCCCAGATTGAGATGAACAAGAAGCGTGAGGCTGAGTTTCAGAAGCTGCGTCGTGATCTTGAAGAGTCCACCCTGCAGCATGAGGCCACCGCTGCAGCTCTCCGCAAGAAGCAGGCCGACAGTGTGGCAGAACTGGGAGAACAGATTGATAATCTCCAGAGAGTCAAACAGAAACTGGAGAAGGAGAAGAGTGAATATAAGATGGAGATTGACGACCTCAGCAGCAATATGGAGTCTGTTGCCAAAGCAAAGGTGAGACATTTTCATGGAGCATGAACACAAAGAGACTGGTCATAAGTCATACTAATAGATGATTTCTGTCAACAGGCAAATCTAGAAAAGATGTGCAGAACATTAGAAGATCAACTGAGTGAGATCAAGTCAAAGAATGACGAGAACGTTCGTCAGTTGAATGACTTAGGAGTGCAAAAAGCAAGACTTCAAACTGAAAACGGTATGAATATCATTATCCTGCAGAGTCAAGGCTCCTGCATAAACAGATGTATTTGCATCAAAACATCTAAATATAACATTTGATTTGCTCAAGGATAGTGTAATTAGACATCACACCTCCCATATACTGTACCTTTGAGAGAAATCTGACCCCTCACACAACAGTTGTTCTGATGGATTGATGTACTTTTAGTTAATACCATGAATCCCACACTGTATTCATCCTTTTTTTATTATTATTAACTTCTTTCATAATTTTTAATTATGATAATTTGTTAGGTGAAATTACACGGCAGCTGGAGGAAAAAGAAGCTCTTGTTTCCCAGCTGACAAGAGGCAAGCAGGCCTATACTCAGCAGATTGAGGAGCTGAAGCGGCACATTGAGGAAGAAGTTAAGGTATCTGTGTAATCAGAGGGATAAACACAGCACTAAAATGCACCAAACAATTTTTATCAAATATTAATCTGATGTGCTGTTGGATCACAGGCCAAGAATGCTCTAGCTCATGCTGTTCAGTCGTCACGTCATGACTGCGACCTGCTCAGAGAACAGTTTGAGGAAGAGCAGGAAGCCAAGGCTGAGCTGCAGCGTTCAATGTCCAAGGCCAACAGTGAGGTGGCTCAGTGGAGAACCAAATATGAGACTGATGCTATTCAGCGCACTGAGGAGCTGGAGGAGGCCAAGTAAGTCACGGCAAGCTTAGCTTTGTAGACCCACAACTACTAAGTGTACAGTAAGTTTGAAAGAAATTAAAAATCAAATATTCTCAAAAGGAAAAAGCTTGCCCAGCGTCTTCAGGATGCTGAGGAATCCATCGAGGCTGTGAATGCCAAATGTGCCTCTCTGGAGAAGACCAAACAGAGACTGCAGGGTGAAGTAGAGGACCTCATGATTGATGTGGAAAGAGCTAATGCTCTGGCTGCCAGCCTCGACAAGAAGCAAAGAAACTTTGACAAGGTTTGTTTTCTATTCATGCATTATTTAAACAGGAATCACACAGAGTTAAACATTTCTGAAACACATTGGTCTTCTTGATGTTTTCAGGTTCTTGCAGAGTGGAAACAGAAGTATGAGGAGAGCCAGGCAGAACTGGAGGGAGCTCAGAAAGAAGCTCGATCTCTCAGCACTGAAATGTTCAAAATGAAAAACTCCTATGAGGAAGCTCTGGACCACCTGGAGACCCTTAAGAGGGAGAACAAGAACCTACAACGTATGAAAATAAACACAGCTCTTTTTTTTTTTTCATCCTGCTTTTCTATTATGTGCTTTCTTTCTTTATCTGGATGTCTCGTTTCCCACATTATTTAATATTATAACATTTATTCAACAATACTCTGCTCCAACAGAGGAGATCTCAGATCTGACTGAACAAA
This sequence comes from Sphaeramia orbicularis, assembly GCF_902148855.1. Classification (NCBI taxonomy): domain Eukaryota; kingdom Metazoa; phylum Chordata; class Actinopteri; order Kurtiformes; family Apogonidae; genus Sphaeramia; species Sphaeramia orbicularis. The sequence continues at coordinate 32,054,422 of NC_043961.1, read as the reverse complement.
TTGGAGAGACCGGTAAAACAATTCATGAGCTTGAGAAGGGAAAGAAGACAGTGGAAAGTGAGAAGTCAGAAATTCAGACTGCTCTGGAGGAGGCTGAGGTAAAACAGAATCATAGTATGGCCCATTATAACTAAAATAGTAATAATACAACATATTTGGATGAAATCACTTAGTCATTGTGGGCGAGAGGATGCATTGAAAATAAAATGTAAAATGTTCCAATTAAAGATATGATTCATGGATACAAACTCTCATACAAAATTCTGTACTGCTTAATTTTTAATTCATGATCCTACTGTGGCTGTGAGACTTTTTTTTTAGAGTTTATTAGAGTTTCAGTGCATGTCTGGTGTGAGACTCATTTTCCAAAGGTGCTCGACTTGACACCTCAGAGCTATTTTCTTGACTTATGTATTTTTAATGAGAGTAATGGCTCTACAGCTGATAAAGGTCAAATTTGTTCACAGGCTACGCTGGAGCATGAGGAATCCAAGATCCTCCGTGTTCAGCTTGAACTCACCCAGGTGAAGGGTGAAGTTGACAGAAAAATTGCAGAGAAGGATGAGGAGATTGAGCAGATCAAGAGGAACAGCCAGAGAGTGATTGAGACCATGCAGAGCTCTTTGGATTCTGAGGTCAGGAGCAGGAATGATGCCCTGAGAATCAAGAAGAAGATGGAGGGTGACCTCAATGAGATGGAGATTCAGCTGAGCCATGCCAACCGACAGGCAGCAGAAGCCCAGAAACAGCTGAGGAATGTCCAGGGACAGCTTAAGGTACACCCAAAGGAAGATTCTTGTCAAAGTTTCTTTCTGAAAAACATGCTGAAAGCCCTTATTGATACATGTTTCTGTGTTTTCCTGTTCAGGATGCCCAGCTGCACCTTGATGAAGCCATTAGAGGCCAGGATGACATGAAGGAGCAGGTCGCTATGGTGGAGCGTAGGAACAACCTGATGCTGGCTGAGATTGAGGAACTGAGAGCTGCACTGGAGCAGACAGAGAGAGGCCGCAAAGTGGCTGAACAGGAGCTGATTGATGCCAGTGAGCGTGTGGGACTGCTGCACTCCCAGGTACTCTTAAAGGCTAACACACATAAAATTAAGCTTGGCTTGTTAGAGCAGCACATGGAAATTCATTGTTGCTTCTTTAATTATAGAATACCAGCCTGATTAACACCAAGAAGAAGCTGGAAGCTGATTATGTCCAGATCCAAAGTGAAGTAGAAGATTCTGTTCAGGAAGCAAGAAATGCTGAAGAGAAAGCCAAGAAGGCCATCACAGATGTATGATAATCAGACATTCAATACATATTTTTATTTCCTTACTTGCAGTAATTGGAGTAATTGCCATAGTCATGAGTGTTGTATTTCAGGCTGCCATGATGGCAGAGGAGCTGAAGAAAGAGCAGGACACCAGCGCTCATTTGGAGAGGATGAAGAAGAACCTGGAGGTGACAGTGAAGGACCTGCAGCACCGACTGGATGAGGCTGAGAATCTGGCCATGAAGGGTGGCAAGAAGCAGCTGCAGAAACTGGAGGCTAGGGTAAAGAACACACATACCAATCACACATTAAACTCATTCCTCTGACTTTCTAGTAACAATTGTCTATCTTTTAGGTTCGTGAGCTTGAGTCTGAAATTGATGGCGAGCAGAGACGAGGAGCAGAAGCAATTAAAGGTGTTCGTAAATATGAGAGAAGAGTGAAGGAGCTCAGCTACCAGGTATGTGTTTAGAATTCATAAGTACAACTGTCTTATTAAACCACAAATTACTCAGTTTTAATCATGCTTTATTTGGATCTGCAGACTGAGGAGGACAAGAAAAATATTGCCAGACTTCAGGACCTGGTAGATAAGCTGCAGCTAAAAGTGAAAGCCTACAAGAGACAGGCTGAGGAGGCGGTGAGTCACAAGCCAGCGTTTATGTTTCTTACCAAACTGCCATAAATAAAGTTACAGACAGCTCACTGAGATTCTGGACAGAAAAACAATCTGTTACGTCTGTAAAATACTGCACAGTAAAAACAGTACTATGTTCTGTGCCTGAATCTGTACATGCTCCGTCTGTGGATGTTGACTCTGGTGTTGAATGTCCTCACAGGAGGAGCAGGCCAACACACACATGTCCAGACTCAGGAAGGTTCAGCATGAGCTGGAGGAGGCTCAGGAGCGTGCTGACATTGCCGAGTCCCAAGTCAACAAGCTGAGGGCCAAGAGCCGCGAAATTGGGAAAGTAAGAAAAAGACTTTAGACAGTTTTATGCAGTACATGTTTTATCATCACTGATTTCTACCCTGCAAAGTTTTCCTTTCAAAAACTAAAGTCAGTACATTTTGTTTTCTATCTGTTTCAGGGAAAAGAGGCAGAAGAATAAGCTTTAACCTCTGAGAGACACAAATGAAAATCATAAAATATGATTTCCATTTGAAACTCTCACTTATCACTGTAGATCTAATTAATAAATGTTGTTGTCAGTCTGATGCCCTTTGTTATGCTTTTTATTCAATGTTTTTTTTCCACAACAAAAAATGCAAGTTCAGGTGTTCAGCAAATAATGTGAATCCACACTACAAACCTTACTCAAATGCACTTGTTTAATTTTTTGGATGTTTAGTTCTTCAGACCACAGTGTGTTGTGCTAGAAGAGAAAAACATAGTTAGGATAAAAAAGAACAGCATTTTTTAAATAAAGTAATATTTAATTAGCTTACTCATTTCAATTAACTCGCAACATAAACTTCACATTAAATGTCATCGCATGTCATTTTGTGCAGTTTTTTTACACCTTGTGAAAATTCAGCAGACATTTTAACAACACATTCTGTAACATACTGAGTCAGTAGATGTAATATATCTGTGACAAACATTTCTTCAAAATTGTGAGGCAAGTGGGAGTAAAGATGATTTGTGTTTGGCACTGCTGACAGCAGAGAAAAATATATTCTTCAATCTTTTAGGGTGATTCAGCCGTGCAATGAAAAGCTTGAAAAAAGATCCCATTACTCTTGGCTTCCTCTTTGGGGAGCTGTTTCATTAACATTGTGACAAATGACAGCTGCTTAGTCCCACGTCTGGTGTTAGTGCAGCTGTTTGCTGCATCTGCGGTCCCATGTGAGAATGACAGTTCTATCAGGCACTTTTCAAGTATTTTTAATATTAAACATGACATTAGCTTCTTGCTTCCGTAGCATTCAGCAATTAAAAGTTTATGATAGTGGCATGTTTCCAAGCATACTGAATAATTATACTAATGCACTATGGCAAATAATTTCAGCTCAGATCCTTTATCAGTGTCAATCTCCAACAATTATGTTTGCTGTGTGGGTGTGACTTGTGGAAAAAAAAAAAAAAGTGTCCTAATTTAAGTCTCAGTCTCAGTCAGCTCATTTGACATCAGTGTATCTTAAAATATACCTATAAATAATTCAGAGCTAAAGGCCTGAATTAGGTCCAGTGTTTTTACAGTCAATTAAAAGTGTGTCATTGTTTAAGCATTCTGACCTACAAATGATCATAATATCAAGACGACAAAAGCCGCTTTAGAATGTCTGTAAACATAGAAAGCAATATATTAACACAGAAACATAGAAATATATTTGGAAAATATTCAACACCAATTGAATACTCACACAGACCTTCTGTGATAAAATGATTAAAAGCAGATTTCCTCAAATGGAAGTCCTGCACTGCAGCTACATCTACCCTTGTCTTCCCCGGAAGCTTCGACTGGTCTGTGTCTCTTATGTTCAGCGTGTGAGAGCTGTGGCTCTGAGGTCTGCTGGATAAACCTCACATGAGCATTAAAAAGATTTTAACATTCAAAGCCCTTTGCCAAACACCTACGGTCTGATATCACAGCTAAATCAGCCAGCCAATTTCTGTTTAAGCCACATAACAAGGCACATTGCCTGCTGGAGGGAGGGTGTCGCTTATGCAAACAGAACTATTGGAAGCAGCTGGACCGTTGGTTTATGGAATAAGAGAAGCCAAAACATCCCATAACCCCCTCCAGAGACTGAGGAGTGTTTTAAAGCATCGATCGTCTTACCTCTAGAAGGTCTCTGGCCTTTGTTTGACAGCCTCATTGACCGACGCTTCAAACAAATGCTCACAGTAACAATGCAAGCTGCTTAACTCTAGGATTTCTTTTTTGCTCCTTGTCAATCCACACAAAATTCCCATCCTAATCCTTTGACAGCTGCCACAGAAACACTCTCTCTGTGTTCGATAACTGGAGAACCTGCTCCTAGGAATAGCCTGGAATGGCTCAGCTCACCTTTCTGTGAACCTATAGTGCACAACACAGTTGGATTTGGCTGCAGTTTTATTAATATCATTCACATTTTTTGCATTTATCACTAGTATATTCATTTCATAAGTGAATTTAACAACAATAATGTAGTTGTAAACAACTCTTACAACATTTCTGGGGTGTATCTCTTGTGTTCAAGTATAATATATGAACATTCAGTCTACACACCAGCCTCTGGTCATAGAAAAGCAGTAGTTAATTTAGAAAAAAAAGTATTTCAAACCATTTATTATCAATCAATCAAACTCAATCAAACTTTATTTCTATAGCACTTTTCATACATGGTACATGTAGCACAAAGTGCTTCACAACAAAGCCCCCCACTGTCCCGCGGTTGCAAATAAAAATACAAGCAACAAAGTAAAGTTTACAGTAAGGGTTTAATTAAAAGCTAGACTAAAAAGATACGTTTTGAGTTTACTTTTAAAAATATGAACACTCGCACCAGACCTTTATTAGTGTGTTCCTTTACTATTGACAAAACATTAATATAAGGACTGTATTTCAACAAGTCACCAAACAAACAACTTGAAGGGCAAATATGTGGTTACGTAATATTTTTTTATTAACATGAATATTAGTGAGATATTAGCTCTTTTTTAGTCATTAAAATATGTATTAATGGCTTATTTTGCATCACTATAATCTACACCTGTTAGTCCATTAACCAGTTTTCCTCAATTTCTGCTTATTTATATCACATAAGGAGGTAGTTGTACATGAATCATGATCTTAATACGCTTTACTCAGTTGGCATCTATTAAGGTTGTAGTATCCAAAGTTATCCACTCTAGTTTGTCGACAATCACCCCTTTTTAACCCATAAAGACCCAGTGCTTCTTCTGTGGCAGTTTCCAAATGAATTTTTCTATCTATTTATTTCCTCTGCCAAGGAGGTTATGTTTTTGCTGGCGTTGGTTTATCTGTCTGTCTGTCTGTCTGTCTGTCTGTCTGTCTGTGTGCAAGATAACTCAAAAAGTTATGGATGGATTTGGATGAAAATTTCAGGAAATGTTGATACTGGCACAAGGAACAAATGATTAAATTTTGGTGGTAAGTATTTTCAGAATTTACTGTTTTTTTTTCTTTACACTAAAACAAAGACAAAAATTTGGAGTCGTCATTATTTATATGTTATTATGTTATTATTTTACTGGTCTGGCCCACTTCAGATCAAATCGGGCTGAATGTGGCCCTGAAGGAAAATGAGTTTGAGACCCCTGCTCTAAAGTCACTGAATTCTGCTAAGTTCTCTTCCGTTCTCCAAACCTTCATGCTTCCTTCTGCATGTGCACCGTTCTAATGTGGTAAAAACTAGATGTTTCAACAAGATAATGAAACACATCCAGGGCATGATATGTTGAAACTGTCAAGAGTTTTGTTTTATTTTTTCTTGTTACCAATAAACAAACAAGATGTTTCTGCAAATACTTCATAATCATATTTGAAACTGTTCAAAATTTTAAGGGTGTCCGAAAACTTTTTTCCACTACTGTATGTTAATAAGCAATTAGTTGTGTTTGATGGGACATCAAAATAGACAAAAGAACAATTCAGAGCTGAAGTGAAAAATATCAATAGCATTTAATCACCAAAGATATAAACATTTAAATATCCATTTGTAATGTGACTGACAAAATCTTTACAAAGTTTGCCTTCTTCTGCTGACTGCTTCACATCGTCTGTACAAAAATGAGGTGGCGTTGGAGACTGGCACAAAGAGAGGAAACTGTCCCGAGTAAACGACAACGTCAGCAAAATGGAAAGCAAAGTTACAGCAAAAAAATTCTTATCTTTTGTTACTCAGTAAATAAAAGGACATAGACATACAGGGTATATATATTTTTTGTCTGTTTTGCAATTTTTGTTGTAAACTGCGTATTGTGCCCATGTAAGCATCAAACACATTCAGTTCCTTTCTGTTCATTAGAAATATTATTCACAATACTCAAATAAATAAATGAATGAATAAATTAAACAGTTAATTCATAAATTAAGCAACATTTATATGTATTACTAAAACAAATTCTTTTATAAAGGGCGATCCATTCAAATGCATGCCACTGCCATAGTTGTTTATTCTACAGCCTTCAGATGCATAAATCATTTCCTGTGTTGGACATTTTTCTTAAATAAATGACAAAAGTTGAGTCAGGCAGTATGTTGCTCATAGCTCTAAAACTTCTCTGTGCTTTTCTTGCTGCAAAAGGTTACAAACACTGACAGATATTGTAGGCTTCACTGAAGTCAAACTTTCATTTTCATTTGTTTACACCCAGCAAAGAGCTCTGAGGCCCCCAAATCACCTAAAGTCTCCACATCGGGCACCTTCGCTTCTCCCCATCGTACTGGAGAGTTGGATGTGTTAAAGGAATGTAAAATATCCATCAGTCTATGTACAGAAATCTGTAAATTGTTCAAAATATCATGCAAATAAATACTGGTAATTTCAAACAAAACGTTTCCAACTACAACACTGACCTCAACAGTAGGAATATATTCTAGTTTAGAAAGAGTTTCACAAAATGTCCTCAATGTACAACAATGTGGTCTGAATGATGTGATAAGACCTAAAGTAATTACTGCAGGTTTTTGTTTGTTTTGCTTTTTTTTTCTCTCTTTTTTTTTTCTCTTTTTTTTTTTTTTTAAGAGCAGTATTTTGCTGAGGTCTCCAAACAGTGTTGAGCTTTGATCTGCTTCACCAGGTCCCATCATGCTCGGGTACAGCAGAGATGCACAACAGTAGTTACTGTACACAAACATTCACTCGATTCAATCTGTCTGAAAGGAAAAGTACATGTTTCTGACAGGCTTCAGAGATATACTATTCAGAGTGCAGATGAGACAAAGTAGAAACCTATGAAAATGGACAGTGTAAGTGCTTTGATTCAAGGCTGAACCACAGTGTAAAGATAAACAACACTTAGCAGAAGGGCAGCAGGGTACGCTCTCGCCGCTTTGACAAACATCTTTTCCATAAAATGACAGGACTGGAGGCCAGCTGCTGAACACACCGTTGTGCTTCGCTCTTTGTAAAGTTTCTCTAGTTCATGAAGAACATCTTTTTGTTCCCTGACCGAGTTGTCCTTCTCGAGTTGCTTCATGTCAACCCTTGAAGTTCAATAGTGTCTTTCGTATATATGGCCTGCATCTCAGTGTTCCTGCCATCCAAAGTGAGTGCGACAAGGCACTGCTGGGTAGAACACCAGGCAGATGGAGAAAAACAGCATTTTATAAATATTTTCTCAAAAAACATTTTCTAAAAATATTCCCATATCCTCTGTAAGCAGATCAAATTGTAGCGACATCAGGGGGCTGATAAATCACTGTGGGGAAACGTTTTCATCAGCATTCATTCATCAAGAATCAACAGTGGGAACTTTGTGCTACTGCTTCATCTACCCAAACTCATTTTGGCAACTTGTTATATTAATACCTTCAGTGTGTAAACCATCACATCCTGTGTCCTGTAGCTGTGCTTAATTTATGTCATTGTATACATTAAAAAAAATACAATTTGTAATAATTTGCGCTGTAAATAGAGGTTATTTTCTACATTTTGTCTATAAAAATTCAAAAAATGTCCATTCTGTTTTGTGCCACTAACCATTAATAACTCAGATGTACTCAGATGTAAATAATAATAATAATAATAATAATAATAATAATAATAATAATAATAATAATAATAATAATAATAATAATAATCATAATCATAATCATAATAATAATAAAATCAAGTTCTAGTCATATTTACGTTAAAAATGAAATATATTAACTGTACAAACATACCATATCATTAAAGCCTCATACTTTTATCAAAAGTCTTACACATGCATGATGAAATCTAAACATTCTCCCACAGTGAATCATCACTGTCAATGAGGCATCGAGCCCGTGTCAACAGAGGGTTAAAAGCATCACATATTGATAACATACGTATTGATAATATTGAAAGCTTTTCAGAAGCTACATTCCTCATACATAAGCATACATAAGTGCATAAATTCAATTTTGACAAGTAGGGGCAATACAGGACACAAAAAGGAGCGAAGAGCTTCAATCAGTTCGACAAATGAAGTCACATGTTTAGATTAACATTAGTTTCCTACTGTTAGCCGACAGAGATGACACGTAAAGTAAAATTATTCTTCAGTTAATCATAACTGTTGGAGTATCCAATCCTCAGAGCTGTTTAGTGTCATGTGATCGGCAGAGAACACATCAAATCTACTAAACTTTGATGGATTTGGTCTGTTATTATCTGATTTCACGGACTTCATACTGAACTGGAAGCACTTCATAACTGTAGCAAATATCTGTGGAAGCATTTCATCAAATTATTCTGACTTTAACAATCCTTGTATTTGACTAAGACTACATAGTTTCATCGCTGATATGTGTTACGAAAAGTCACAAAATCTTGCTTGAGGTCAAACATTGGTATTTTCAGTCATACTGATATTTTTTCTGACAAAGTGCTCTGAGAACTAAAAGATTTCTATTCAATTTTGTCTAAAACACAGTTGGATTTAAGTGATTTATGAGCATATTTGAGAGGGCAGGGGGGAAATCATTCTGGGTCGTGTGTCGTCCGATGTAATTTACAGTACTCAAAATGTCTTGGCAAAGGTCAAACGTAGATTGAAAGACACTGAAATAAATGTGAGGTTAAGGCCCAGATCTACCATCATCTAAAAACTGCTGTAGATGTTTGTGTGAAGACATCTACTGGGACCAGACATGCAGATGATGCAGATAGATTCAATCTGAATTTTACAAAGCCAACAAAAGCGGAAGCACAAGCAACATCTGTGCAAACGACAGGTGGGAGTCTGCGGCGCTCAGTCAGCAGCTCTTTCATCTTATTTATGTACATTTTCATGCTGTAGCGAGTAGCTTCATGTGTGGCCTGCACAATGTAAAACCAGAAAAGTACATTGGCTCTATTTACTCAGCAGCTGTAAAAAAACACCAAATCTGCAGCTGGAAATTCACGTAAAACAGCATATTCAGAAAGTGGCAATAAGACATCTGCACTTCATAATGCTGCTACGCCTCTTAGTTAATCCCAAAATATCCCCAGCTGTATCACTGAGCACTTTTGTGTAAAAGTAGGGCATCTGCTAATGTGTGAAGTGGTGTATTTTCCATAAAACAATTACAAATACGCTGACTTTTTAGGGTTTTGTTCTCAAATGTCAATCCCCACCATGTTTGTGCTTTATTTCAGACGATCTATGAGCTTGTTTAAAGTATTTCTCCAGTCAATTACCAGCCAATATTTCAAACATATGTGTCTGAGTTTATGTAGCATGCACACTTAACACATTCTCCCTCTATATTCAACACTTGAGCCCTGTAACACAAACAGATGCATAAGCAATAAGGCATAAACACGAAGAGCTTTTTTTTTTCCAGCACTATGCGCTGTGTGCTTTTTGTAGATCAAAAATGAAGAAATGTGCAGCTTTTGTTTGATCTAACCTTGAGTAGATCTGAGCCTAAACCCAAAGAGATGAAAGATGTCATTTAGAGTGTATGCACATGTCAGAGATGAAAGAGAGGCCGAAAAAGCTGAACGAAGAAAAGGAGTCCTATGGAGGCTTGCAGAAAATGACCCCGTCCACACTCTGATGTGTTTTCCTGTAACGACAATGACAAGTAAATCCACCTTTTCCACACCGGGTTCATAAGAAATAAGCAGGAAATCATCAAAATGTAGTAAATCCATACTCTCTCTACTTACTAAGGCACTATAGTCAAAGCAGGATGCTGGGCCTTTACGATATCGAGCGTTGCTCAATACTTCACACGGATTCTCCTCCTGGACTGTTTGTTGTTAGTTAAGGGAGGGGACTGAACCTAACTGCCACATATGATCGATGAGATGTCCACCATCAGCACAAACAGAATGTGTGTGAACACTAGAAGGATACACTCTGTCCTGACCTGGGTCAACCTCTCGATTTCACAGGAGCTACAGGGCAGCGTCTCAGCAACCACGAAAAGGAGGTTTGTGTTTTCTATCCGCTTCGCGTGGAACAGCCTGCGGGAGACATTGATGGATATTTAGCCAAGTATTTGTACAGAACATATTTGGGAGAAGTAGCGTACGCATGGTGCTGACATCTCGAGAAAACACACACCGTGAGCAGTTTCCACAGTCCTGCAGCACGTTGTAGGAGTTGGTGGTGTTTGTGAAATAGAACTGGCTTTGGATGGTCACACAGCTGCTTTCCTTGGTCTCGAAACCGTCCACCAGAACGTCATCTACAAGACACACATACAATGTGAATTTTTGCAAAGCATTTTAAGGGTCATTTTCTCTTTATCTAATTATATAAGTTTTAACTTCATCTTTTAAAAAGATTCAGCAAAGTAGCTCAGGGGTTGTTGGGTAGTAACTAGTTACATGAGTTTACAATTACAATGACATATCTAAACAATAATGTCAATGTAAATTTTAAGTAAAATACTTTTTATTTTTCTCATGAAATGATTGTGACAATGTGATTTATTCTTGACAAAGTGCTACTGATTCAGTATTTAATCATTGCATCTGGTCAAAGGTGATTACTGATGTGTATAAATAGGGATAAAAAGAGGAATGTGTTTGTAAACAAAATTAATCCAACTTTATAGGCAACAGTGTATATTCTTTTCATTAAAATCTTATAGGTACAATTCTGTTCGTTCTCTTTTACCATGCAGGGATGCCATTGCTTGGCAGATTTTTAGAGAACATGGGTATATTCTCAAAATGAGTGTTGTTTGTTGTTGAGTGGTTCTCTTGTTTTCATTTTCAGCATCTGTCATCTGTCAATTAAATCACTGACTACATTTACATGCACACTAATAATCCATTTTTCCCTAATTCCAAAAAAGATAATATTCCAAATACGCTGTTTACACTGATTTATACTGATTTAACATGTTTTTAAAAGTCTTCCACTGGGGGGAGATGGTCCGCTGTGGACTAAGCCATCCTCACTTGTTCCTTCAAACACCTTCTAGAAAAAGGTCAGCTTTTCAATATTTGCTTATATCCATAAACCTGTTGATAATGTTATGTCTGTTTCTCTTTCTGATCAGAAATGTGGACTTTTTGTGGTCTATGCTCTAGCTGACTGTAAACAGAGGCCTGCAACCCTGAAGTAAAACATGCAAATTATGTGATTTATGTGATTTATTCCAAACATGCAATGACATTTAACATATACGCAAACTAGCAAAACATACATAATAATACAAATATCAAGAATCATAACAATCTCAGACAGAAGAACAGCACAATAGTTCCATTTACATGCCCGAAAAGGGGTGGGAAGAAGTGCAACTTATTTAATCCCACCCCCTCTCCCTAAAATATTATTAATAATATATGTCCCTCTTCCTTTTACATTGCTCCTCTATATTTTTATATATCTATTCACACACACACACAAACACACAAACACACACACACACTCACACACACACACACTCATTCATCCATATACACATACACACATACAAATACACATATAATCTATTACCAATGCCTTTGTTAGTTGTGCTGGTGAATAAATAAACAAATAATAACCAACTCAAGATGGAAATATATGCATAAACAACAGTGAACATATGGTGACAATTCATAACCCTCATCCCTATATCTTGTGAAAAACATGTTCTTATAAGTGTTTTTGAATTGGCTTATGTTTTGAAATTACATTCATTACTCCGCCCCCGAAGGGGAGGTTTTGGTTTTTTTTGGTTCAGTTTGTTTGTTTCTTTGTTAACACTCTAGCAGCAAAACTATTGGTTCAATTCATGGGAACAGTAGGTCAAAGTTCAAATTTTTAATGAATTTTTTAAATCTTTTTTTTCTCCATTTACTTATGATTGGCGAAATTTCAAATGTCTGTAGCAGTAAAGCTAATGGTTGAATTCATATGAAATTAGGTTTCTAGATTGCCAGTGACCCAGAATAGATGTCATTTCATTTTAGGAAAAGTAGGTCAAAGTTCACATTTTGTATGAATTTTTAATATCTTTTTTTCTTCTTCCCATTTACTTCTAATGGCTGAAATTTGTCTATGTTGTCTATGTCTATGCTGACATCAGCACACGCATTGACATGATGACATCATCTGGATTGATGCCAAAATAAGCTACAATACATGTGAGGGGTGGGGTTTGTTGTGCCTGCCACCACTTGTTTTCTGAATGTGCTGTAAACATGTCCAAATGCTCCTCATAAAACAAAAATAATATTAATGAATTCCACATGTAGGAATCAGAAAATGCTGCATTGAGGAAATTTGGAATCTCCAAGTGGAAGGTCTTCTATATACGTGTCAAGTTGAGAATATGGTCAAATGTAGAATAATAGTGAAATAGTGTGCATGTAAATATACTCTATGTATTACTGTAAATATATTTAACAAATATTTAGATTACCTGTTACATTTATACAGTTTAACTAGAAATCTGAACTCTAATAACTGACAAGTAACTTTTCTAACACTGCTGATGGTTAGAGTTAGAGTGAGGTACGGAAATAATGTAAAAGAATTGTAGATACAGTATTTAAGTATAGAGTCTCAAACAATTCTGAAGCCATCAACCCATGTTAACACACACACACACACACACGCACACACACACACACACACACACACACACACACACACACAGTGATAAAGCTCATGTTCACCTTGGTAAAGCCAGCTGTTGTAGGCCAGTCTGTACAGTAGCTGCTGGGTCACAGACCTGGAAAAAAGTGATTGATTGCACCTTGTTAAAGAGTCTAGTTCATTCTAGAAAGATCAATGAATGAACAGTGACCTCACGTCAAAGTTACAGTAACACTGAGCTGGAAATAAGAGGGTGCAGTGCAGCAGCTGCACAGCCCAAACAAAAAAACCCTGGTTTCATGTGTAGAAGTCTGGACACAGTTGGAGTTGTTCTAAACCACACTTCACATGCTGCTGGTGACACCTGATTCAAAGTACACACAGTCTCACCATGCCACTGTGGACGTCCACCAGGCCAAACTGAGGACGTCAGCGATGGATGGCTGCAGAGACGACACAGTGGTGAAATCATTAGCATCAAAACAACAAACTAGACCAGTATATAATGTTCTGGAAATAATCTGTCTCAGAGATGGCAAGTGCTAAATCTTACATACACCATTGCCCATCACGTTGAAATATATTTATTTCTTCTCATGAAGTGATTGTGACAATGTGATTTATTCTTGGTAGATAAAGTGTAACTGGGACTTAGTCTGTATCATTGTATCTGGTCAAAGGTGATTAATGATGTGTATAAATAGAATTAAAAAGAGGAAAACTAAATATTCCAATTTTATGGGCAACAGTGTACTTTAACAGATGAATTGGAAAACAAAAGTGCTAGTTGGCTAATATTTTCAAGATACATGAGTGTTATTACATATATGCATAGGATTATGTGTATTTGTATTAGGGATGCACCGATACCACTTTTTTCCAGACCGAGTATGAGTACTTACATTTGAGTACTTGCTGATATCGAGTACCAATACGAGTATTTAATAATCCCATTCCAGGTCTTAGTTCCTTTTGTAAATGTGCTTTATTGTCGTTGTAATTAGTCTGACTGGAACAAAGTGCTGCTACTGACATTTAATGTGTTGGAATGAACGTTTCTCAGTTAATCCACCAGCGGGCACCACTCTGAATTAACCATACTGGACGAATACCACGAAGAAGAGTAAAGTTTTTTGAGAAGAAGAAAGTCAGTAACAAACATGGAGACGACAGAGGCAACACTAATGTGATACTAATATTACAGCGTTTTCACTGGTAAGGTTTAACAGCTTAGCTTCAGCAGGTAGAGAAAAGAGAAATGAGCGATACGTTTCGTTTTCACTTCCGCTGGCGGTGGTCCGCACCGCTCCGTACTCCCGCTGGTATTCTCATTCTAGGTACGCATCCGCCAGCACCTGGAAAACAGATAGAATGTACGCAGAGGACGGACAGAACATTGCGTCCGTATCTGTCTGTCTTTAACGTTACTTGCAGTCAGCATTACTTTTATCACCATCATTTATTTTGAAATCTCCACACTCTTCACACTCCCCACACATTATTCCACCGCCACGTACCTGCTGCACTGAACTGTGAATGTCAAACGGCCATAAGTGGTATCAGTGCATTTGTATCGGATATATTTTACGAGTACGAGTACACACACTGAGTATCGGAGCCGATGTCGATACTCGTATCGGTAATGATGCATCCCTAATTCATATGATAGACATACGAATCTTACACTTGAAGGAGTCTGAAAAGTGAATATAATCTGATGTACAGACAGTGTTTTGAAGTAGAGGTGGAGCTCAGAGTAAAACTCATTCATTAATTTATACGGTTTTGAATTTTGAACCAGTGATGCATCTTGTAAACTACACCCAACTAGCACTCTTGACTTAAAGGAGTTATATTTTGCTAAACCCACTTTTATTAGTTTTTGGTTCATTTATTTGTGTATTTGGACCTTAATAGTTCAAAAAGTTTGAATTTGAACCCTCCAGGTGCTGCAAAGCTATCTTTATATTCATTTTGGCAAAAATCAAGTGGATTTCTACAACCTGTTTTATTTCCTTCTTAATTTGTGACGTCTATAACTAGTTACATCGTAACATTTGCACATGTAAGGTCAAGACTTCTGAGGAACATTTCTCTGAGTACGACATGATTATTTATCAGCAGCAGCGGTTGTAGTCCACACTGAAAATATGTCCAAACTTTGAGCTGATTGCCTAAAATGTTCAGTTGTTGGTTGTATTAATGAACACAAGTGGGATGAACAGGACAGAGTGTGCAGTCAACAACCTGGAGGGGGCGGGGCGTGAAGTGGCTTGCTTGCATTTAAAGGGCCAGTGCTCAAAATTACCTTTCTGGTGTCATTACTCAAAAATATTGTCAAAGATGAACCTGTAGAGTTTAGTTAATGAAGAATTCAGACCCAAGCACAGCATTTATAGTTTATGTAGACCACAGGGAAACGTTTTGAAATGCAGAATCCCATTAAAAAAAAGCAAAATATCACTCCTTTAAATTTTCTTTGTTAGTGACCAAAATTTGGTGATTTCTGCCTTTAGACCATCACTATTACAACCAGTCCATAATCTAAAGTCTACTGGTTTGACTCTGGTTCTTACCACAAAGATGCCTCTGGGCGCTGCACCAGTGTGGCTGCTGCTGACTGGTTCACATGCAGACTGGTAAAGGAACGACTGACGCCGGGTGTAGATGGAGTTGTTGTAGAGGGCATACATCAGATACGGGTCCACATCACCGAAGAAAAGACCCACCTGAACGAAAGAGTGAAAAGAAAAGACAGACAATGTGTGAAAGTCAAACTGTACCACTGTGTTGAAACTGGAAAACAATGAAAATGATAGGATTTTTAATTCATTTAAAGCAAATACAGTATTTAATGAGAAGACTAGCAACTGAAAATACATCAAAGACATGCTACTGAGTTCTACATCATCTTCAGTATCTGTTATGAAACCTCTGCAGCAGTGAGAGGAAGAAGATGTATCATTAGACAGACAAACCTTTTTCCAGTGATCTCTCTGATTGGACATGACCAGAAAACCACCATCATCGATAAGATAACAGAGGAGGTCCTACAGATGACACAGTAACGTTAGCAAACGCAGAGCCCATTCATTCTGTAGTTTAACACATCATCAGCATTTATAAGACATTTTAAAGGCGCCTGTAGACTGTTAAAACAAACATCAGTCATGTAGTCACTGAAAAAACACCTGGGAAGGCTTTCATAAAGGTGTATTAGGTTTTTTCATTGTTTTTTGGGGCTGCTATTCATTTATCCAGCTGTAATTTACATATACAAGAATAATCTGTTTTAGAATTTCCTAATGAAATAGCCATCCGAATATCGAAGGCTCTTTTTAAGTTTTTGAACATTTGCTTGGAATCAGTTTAAATTTGAGCTGAACTGACAAACGTAGACACACTGTAAAAAAAATCCTGTTGTTTTTACGGAGAAAAACTGGCAGCTGTGGTTTTCAGAACAATACTGTAAAAAACACATCCAACTGTAAACATATTTGCGGAGTTACATGTAGATTTAACATTTTAAACATGTAGATTTAACATTGGATTTAAATGGTAAATGGACTGCACTTATTTAGCACATTTTCTACACCTTCATGGTGTCCAAAGCACTTTCCAAAACCACCAGGTCCAACTGGGAACAGTTTAGGGTTCAGTGTCTTCCATGTAAACTTCAACATATGTACAGTCAGAGCCAGGATTCGAACCACCAACCCTTTGGTTACTGGACGAGCCGCTCTACCAACCCATTAATTTACAAGTTTAAAATGTTACATTGTTAAATGTTTACTTTTACATATATATATATATATATATATATATAAGCAAATAGGTCGTTATTTCAACATTATGGTCTTGCAGTTTAAACAGGACCACACTGTATTTCAATTTACAGTTTTATTTTCTAACAATAGAAATACATCATTTCTACATACAAATCTGGTTTTGTTCACATACTCTTCCTGTAAAAACTACAACTATATTTGATTCGATCGTTAACACAAAAATCTTTTCAAATAAACAACTTTGCATTGTATTGTCACTTACAGTTTTTTTATGTTGCAATTTTAAAACTTTTTGGTGTTAATTCTACAGTTATTTTTTACAGTGCATCAATGTTTTTCTGTCCATTTATTTGGTAAATGGACAACTTGCTCTTGTTAATATTCCACTTGTTCATTCTCTCCTCTTGTCGTTTTTTTTTTAAGTGCACCTCAATCCTTGTGCAAAAATACAGTATCTTCTGCAGGTGGCTGTGGCTCCAATAACTAGATGGTTGGTGGTTTGAATCCTCTAGTGTCACTCACACTGGTCTATGAATGTTTGGTGGTGGTCAGAGGATTGGCGGATTGTCAGTCTGTTTCGCTAGAATATGAGAGTGAATGAATAATGGATGAAAAAAATTTGAGTGCCTTGAAAAGTCCTATAGAAATACAATTATTATTACATTTTATTAATTTTCACTATTTCATTTTGAACCTCCCTTGTTTTACTTGTAATTGTTTCATAATATCTGTGTTTTACATTTCTGTTTGTTTGTCTTCAGCTTTCTTTGTGCTTCTAGGTCGGTAAGGTAAGGTATTTTTCATTGTGAAATATTTAACATGGTCCAGGTAGAGCTGACAGTGTGACTCATCCTAAACACACCTCAACTCACACACACTGTGGAGTCACATTCACATTGTAAGGTGTATTTATTTGATCATCACCGTGTTCCTCTTATGTGTGAAGAGGCAAAAACCACTCTGTTCTGCCCTCGAAACTGAATGAAAATCTCCTCCAAGTAACTGACAAATTGAAGTGTCTTAATGTGCAAATTAAATCCATAATTACAGCAAAAGACAGTGGAATAAGTGGTTCTTACATCTGTGTTCACCTCACAGTCCATCTCACAGCTCCTGGAGGGTCCGCACTGTTTAACAGAATATATGCAAAGATGATATTAAAGGTCAGTCTCATCGGCTGAATAACGATCATCATAAGCAGTAACTTCGTGCTGTACCTTGTGTGAACCCTGTCGACTGTCTGACACGTTGCTGGCCAAGATCTTAAATTTGTCTACCCAGGCCTCCAAATCCAGCTTCACACCCACCACTAATGAGCGATTCATAGGGTCAGACCAAACAGAACAACAAAGGGCTCAACTTTATGCCAGTGACATTGTATCAAAGTGAAATTTTCCTTACCTGATGGTTTGAGGAGCTTGCCTCCTAAATTGACCTCCACAGCTGAACTAACAAGGATTCCAACTGTGCCGTTTTCTGCTCCTACAGGGTCATCCAAAGCTGTACAAACACATGATGAGTACAGTATGTAGATAAGATACTGAAATAATGTAGAGCAGCAGTGTCAAACTCATTTTAGTTCAGGGGTCACATACAGTCCAATATGATCTCCAGCGGGCCAGACCAGTAAAATAATCACATAACAACCTACAAATAATGACAACTCCAAAATGTTTTCAATGTTTTAGAGTGAAAAAAGTAAAATTACATTATGAAAATGTTTACATTTACAATCTACCACTAAACAAATGTGAATAACATTAACAACCATAAGCAATTTGAAATGTCTTATGAGTAATAAGTGCAATTTTAATAATATTATGCCGCAGCTCATCATTTATACGTGTGCATTACAACTTACAAATCGCAGTGAATCAACAAAGGCACAAAACTCTTAGTGATAGGCATAATATTGTTAAAAATGCACTTGCTTCTCTTAAGACATTGAGGGCTGGATCTACTAAAGGTTTGTGTGTATTAAAACATGTGCAAACTCATTGCACATGCAAAAAAACATACAAACTGATGTACTAACAGTGCGCAATATGGGTTGTGTCTTTCAAAGGTGCAAAATAACGCATCTGAATCCAGTTAGTACATTTGCCACAATGAATATGTAATATGGGGCGTTTACACGCAGTTGTGCATGTGCTGGCAGGAGAAAATGTAAATATATTAATTTAGCACACACAAAGTGATTTATAAAACCCCAAAGCAATTTTGCTCATAGAAACTGCGTTTAGATTTAACACATCTGAAAAGGAGGCGCAAACAGTTTGTATGCGTAATTGCGCACACATGGCTGTGGTTAGGAGACAAAGAAATGATGAAACAAGATACAGGAAACACATTTTTTACCCTGGTGAGAACATTTTTGGAGTGACGGAAGAAAAAATAATTGAGATGTATGTCGTCGTCGTTGTCGTGCCCCCCCCCCCCCCCCCACACACACACACACACACATACACACATACACACACTTTACGGGACTCTTTTCCACTCCTGATGATTGTGATTAAAAATATGCACTGACATTAGGCTACAGTGTGACAAAATTATGTGTGCCTGACAGTCATTCAATCCAACAACCCCCGCGACCCCCCCCCCCCCCAAACACACACACACACACACACACCTTTAAAATGAAAACAAAATGAAGAAATCAGTCATGCAATATCTTCTATGACAAAACTCCTCCAATGTTACATTTCCATGCATCTGGATCATTCAGCACACTGTTCCCATTAATGCTGTCATATCCCAGAGCAGTTTTTACAGCGTATTGTCTCCAGTAGCGCATGCAAAATCCTTATTTAAATAGGGTGGTCTGCAAGACTTTGCACCTGTTGATATTTGCGCAAGCAATCTTAGTAAATCACCTGCAAACCGAGGTTCAACCCCACACACAAAATTCTAGATTGCACAAGCAAATTAATACACGCAAAATGGGATCTTAGTAGATCCGGCCCTGAATGTTCACATGAGATCAGGTTACTCACAATTTTTCTAAAAGGACAGTAAATAAGACAAACAGTAAATGTAAAAAATTTTCATGTAATTTCGCACCCTAAAACAAAGAGAAAAATTGGGAGTTGTCACTATTTATGGGTTATTGTGAGTATCTTACTGGTCCAACCCAGTTCAGATCAAATTGGTCTAAACTAAAACTATTTTAACACCTTTGATTGTTAATATAGTCAGTGTAATTTTTGCTTTTCACAAATTCCCCCCACGGCCAGATTGGACCCTTTGGCAGACCGGTCATGACCCACAGGCTGTATGTTTGACACCCCTGATATAGAAAGAAGTCCAGCATCTTCAACTGAACTTCAGAGAAAATATGAACAACGGCCAAAAGTTAATTTTTTAATCTCATTTGAATTGTGTCATTATTTACATTTATGATGGTTGTCATTTTAAAGGATGACATTTTTGAGCCATGAAAGTATCGGTTGATGGGAAAGATAGTTAAGAAATATCCAGTTTGGTGAGGAATGGCTCAATAGACACAGCTCTTGTCACATTTCACCAACACAAAAAAAGCTGGTTTCATTGTACACTTGGTCTCATTCATTGAGATTTAGATGAAAAGTTATTAAAAGATGTAAAAATCACTACAGTCCAGTGATGTTGAAGCTGCAGAGACTTCTTCACTCGGAACAAACTGGGGAGCCAGAGAGTTATGATGTAGTCTTCCTATTTATGTATTTTCACTGATAGTTCAATAGTTTTACGACAAATTGCAACATTTTAGCCTTGTAAAATTATCTGGTATAGAAACATCATATGTAAATGATGCATAAAGCAAACAGGATAAAAAAAAATACTTGTCTCTTGCCACTGACTCTGATGCAAATTTGTCCAAAATTAGGTCCCACAGGGCACAAACAGAGGAACCAGGACTTCACCTCTCTATATTTTTCTCAAATTAAGGATAATTTTGCAGTAATGTGCCAAATGCATGATGATCATTGTGAGTGTATCAAAGTGATTGTGATGGTTTGGCAGTGGAAATCATGTCCTGTCTCATTAAGTCTAATTCATTATGATGTTTTTCCTCAGGTACTTACAGGACCTCAGCGGAGCTTGAAACATGTAGCCTCTGTTATCAAGACTTCGTCTGTAGTAATTTGAGTTGAAGGGTTCAGGATTCTCATCCCACATTTCAGCAGCGCTATAAAAACACAACACAAATGATTAAAAAAGTCAATGTGTGAAGGAAGAATATCTGTGAAAATAAAATAATGAAGATAGTGGGAAAAAAACATATTTATCTGACTCACATATTAGGAAATACTCGCGTAATTCCTCCATCTGTGGAAGCAAATACTGCCAGGAAGCCGTACCTGTAGCGAATGAAATTAACTGAGTAGGTTTTGGGCTGTTTTTTGTCATGTGTGTTTCTGAAAGGCTTGTTTAACTTACGAATTGAGGTCCTTGTTTTTCCACACACGTGATGCCAGCTGTCCAATAATCCGTGAATCCAAAATAAGGTTATGAATGAGGCCTTGGTCACCTGAGATTAAAAAAACACAAAGATAATAACCTGTATATCAGCAGTACATCCAGGTAATGTAAGATTCAGCTAGTGTTGTTAACACACGTGGAACTCACACTCGTCAGATTCTGGGGAAATGTCGAGCATCAGAGAAAGGAAGTTCTGCAGAAACTGGGTGTTGTTGTCAGAGAGATGCAGACGTTTGCAGTATTCCCTGCAAATATAGCAGAATAATAAGAACCTGACTGGGAGAAACAACCAAAAACAAAAGTAAAAGGTAACACTGTGGTCACCTTGGAGCCAGAAACACATGTCCTGAAGATTCAAAGGAGCTGGGCAGCAACGACTGCATATCTGTAACAAACACAGAGACAGAAATTTGATGTTATTTTTCTTAACATCATCACTGCGGTGCATTTTAACAAGACCTTTCTTTCATCTACTTACACTGAAGCTGCAGCATCACATCACTGAGGTCTGCCTGAATGTAGTACTCATTGTAAGGGGGTAATACCAAGCCCAGACTTCAGGTGGCGTCATCCAAACAGGAGGAGGCATGACGAGGGACGATGAGGAGACACAGATAGGAGGAGGTGAATTAAATCGTACTGACAGTGAATCTGTGAACCGTGTGGTCTTGATCAGGCAACAGCTGCTTGGGTATTATTTACACCAACACATACGCTCACCTGTAATCTGTACCGTTGATCGGAGTCCAGGTGTAGCCCCTGAACACATCATCAATGTATTGCTGCAATAAAGGAGATATTTTTATTTATACCAGCCACAGCTAATCAAATACTCACCTCTATTTTACATAAGTGTGTGTATTGTGATTACAAACAAACTCACTGTAAAAACACAATTACACTATTAGATGTGGAAAAATACCACAAAGTATCCTTTTTTTTTTTTTTTTTTTTTTTTTTTTTTACAAATACTGGATTCCGTGACAGTTTTTTACCCTACTGCTGTCAGACTGTTAAAGACACACAAATGTCAGAGATAATCCCAACCACACTGTCCAATATTGACTCTACCTGTCAACTTGGGCCATATTCAATGCAATACTTTTTAACATCGTACTAATATTTTTTTTTAATTTTTATTACAGATTTTATGTGCATTATTTATTTATGGGTTTTTATATATTTTTATACTGATTATTTTACTTTGTCTACAAGTGTTTTATCTGTGTGTTTTTAGAGACCTATGCATCGTCATTTCATTTTTACTTTTCATCTATGATGGGAATTTTTAATGACAAATAAAGAATCTGAATCTGAGAATACATTAAAATAAAACACAAAATATTATTGGTTATTATATGGTATTATAAAAATGCATACAAATTAAAAAAGAATGCAGCAGTATTAACATTTGCATTGATTTATATTTAATAGCAGACAGCAGGAACACAAGGTATTTCATGTTTTATCTGGTTATCCTTGTTTCCTCAAGAAAAACTTGAAACAAGTGCAAAGTGGAGTTCATAGCAAGAGATGCAAAAAGGTGAATACAGTCATAATTTGGAACAAAAGCAGTATCCAGGAAGGGTCTAATCCTATAAGAGAACAGATGGGCCAAGGACCACCAGTTTGTCAACATACTATATGTGTAAGAAAAGTATTGAAATGTTCAAAAGCAAGACAAATAGGAGGGGATTTAGATATTTGACCTTCAATGATGCAGAAAGAAGGATTCTACAAGGGTGCAAGGAATGTGAATGTTTTTCACTGTGTAATGGATAAGAACGCATACTTAAGCTCTTCTATTCTTTTTGATGCATTGAATTTAATACAAATGTGTTGCTGCATTTGTTTTAAAAGGTTCTCTGTAAATATAGTCACTTATTATAAGTAGTAAAAATTCATGAAGGGTTGGCCCATTAAAACAGTTTCCTCTGTCTCATAATTGAGCTCTGCATATCACACATACGTTATTGAATGGTTCATTACAGACATTGGAGCTGGGCTTATTTCCAAAGGGAATATACTCACTTCATCAATTGACTTGAGAAGGGTTTTGATCTGCATTTCACCTGGTCGTCCATCAATCATTTGTCTCCGGATCTAGAGTAAACAACGCACATAGAGGTTTTTATTAGTCACATGAAATGGTGTTAGGTGGGTCTTCATTTACCTGCACAGTGAGTACTACATAGTGGTACGTTCACTGTCCTAAGGCAGGTAATGATGTTCACTGGCCTGGTAAAAACTCTCAACCTGTGTGCAACAACTGTAAGGAACAAAAAATGCCTGAAACCAGAAATTTTTCAGTTTTACTTGGCACTAAGTGCTCACCTCTTCTTTATTGCTGTCCTCCACCTCTGCATCCAGAAAGTCGAGTGTCACAGGCTCAGGCAGGTTCACAAGCTGAGAGGAACCAGGAAAGGAGAAGAAATGTCCACAGTTTGAGAAACATGCAACTGTGCTGTCTTGTTTCCATTCTATCCATCTCCAGCAGTGTAAAGATTAGGGTTGTGTATTGGCAAGAATCTGGCAATATGATACAAATAACAATACTAGGATGACGATACGATATATATCACGATATATTACGATACTGTTAAAAGGGCTTCTTTTTTTTTTTTTTTCTATGATAATTTCCTTGAAGAATTGAATTACACCAGAAATCTGCACAAATACTGAACACATTTTTATTTGATCCCAAGAGGATCTAATGCTATGTCACAAAATGTTCCTGTGTTCAAACGGAAATTCTGTTTTACAGACATTACAGTTTAAGATCCTGTTCAAATGTTCATATTCTATTAGTTCAGAACTAACATCAGAACAGTATTTTAGTTCAACCCCAACAAAGGAACTAACATTATATAATAAAAGATTGTTAAATAATAATAAATAAAATATAAATAAAAAAGAAAAACAGACAAACTAAAATGAACCTTCGCAATATTTGCATTTGAATAAATACCTAAAAATATCGATACAGTACTTTTTAATATCGATACAGTATTGAGAAATGAAATATCGCGATATATTGCACCCTTGGTAAAGACAGTACATTTAGTCCATTTATATGTGAAATATACCACTGTAAATCACCTTTGGCTGAAGATTAGGATGAAGCAGAAGATATCCATTTGGATCGATTGCAAATATGTACCCATTAGCTCCAAGCTGTTTACAAAAAACAATCAAAAAACACAAGTGAGGACAGGCAGTGATGTGACTGCTTTATTTTTGACAAATACTACTTCAGAATAAACTTAGACTTACATTGAATCGTGGCGTCAGACGCTTTATTTCATCAAGATGCACGTCAACTCCCATAACACCTAATATCAACTGATTCTGGTCAAACAACACCAGAACCATATATTTAGTCATTTAATGATAGTTATTCAGTATATTATATTTATTCAACAGAACTTCCTTGTGTCCAGAAAACTAATGATAAGTTTTATCACCTGTGAGTTTCCATCCATGGTGAGGTTAAATACAGGTAAAGTTCCCGTTACTACCATGCCAAGACCCTACAAAGTGCAAACACAAAGCCCCGAGGCGTATCAATTATTAATGTGTTTGTAGCTCATATACTTAATATTTGATGCTGTTTGATCAAATCCAGCCAGTAGACTCATGCTGTCTCACCAAAGCATCCTGATACACATTGGTCCACTGAACCTGCTTGGCATCGCTGCCTGCCAAAACCATGGGGCGTCCCAACACATCGAGATACTCCTGACGAAACACAACAACACAGAAACCAGCAACAACATCAGGCCACGGGGACAAAGGGTGCGCAAACAAATGGAAGGAGATGCTTCTACAGAGTGGGCGCACGTCACAAGGACAACTAGAAATAGTGAACGGGAATCAGATGTGTGAGAGGCACTAGACAAACCCACCTGGGTGTTAATCCTTATAGCACAGATGGAACGGATCTCAAAATAGTAACCTGGCAAGCGACAGAGAAAAAAGACAAACAGAGAGAGAGAGAGAGAGAGAGAGAGGGAGAGACTGAGCGATGCTATTAGAAACACAGGAGTGGAGCTCATAAATATTCAGGATTTTACTAGATGTTACCAGTGACTCAGCCACTTAAATCCCACAGAAAAGAATCTTTAAAAAGAATATCAGTCAGCTTAAACCTGTATTAATGTGCACTTCAGTCAAGGTCATTACACCAGCTGTAGACCCCAGAACACTGCCTCATTATAAAAAAAATCCAAGATAAGGTTCCCTAGATATTTCAGGCTCCCACTGTATTTCAATGCAGCTGAAGGGTGCATTCATTACCTCTAGCTATCTACAGTAAGTACAGACTTCTATTTTCAGGCAGTTATCTTTAAAATAATGAACATGAAATCACCACACCAACTCATACAGAGCTATTCAGAACCTTAAATAAACAGCGCAGTATGAACAAAACTAACTCCTACTCTTATTCAGTATTTCCTGTGCCAGTAAATCCATATGAATAAGAGCAAAAATCAGCTCGCGGCCAAGATAATTTATAATCTACACAAGCAGAGCTGACCCCTTGTGAGCAAAACCAAGCCACTGAGAATCAACACTGGTCTGGATATGAAGCGCATTAGTAAGGTCACTGCATTGTAATCACTGTACATTAGGTGTAGTGATTTATTATTTGTTTTTGTGCAGTGAGGTGGTTTACAATCCATTCATTCATTTCTTGAGTTCAGCTGTCTTACAGGGCTGGGTGCGCCTGATGTAGCAATGAATTCTATCTGCAGTGCATCTGTTGTACAATGCAGAACAGCACAGCAGTTTGCTGTAGATGTTTCAAAGCCTATCACTAACGCTGGGTATTGTTAATTATTGAATAGTGTGAATGGTTGATCTTTCATTAATTTGTTGTATTAATAATTGATAAATGTGTTTGAGCATTATTTGTCAGCAAATTCAATGTATTTATTTGTATTCATGCTTATTTGTACACTGCATAACTATTAGGGTCAATATATAATTGAGGGACTTTTTGAGTTACCTTTACAGGGTAACATAGTCAACAGGTATAGTTGACATTTTTGCTGTTTTCAGGCATAAAATTAACATAACCATAACACCATATGGCATTTTTACCGAAAGATTCTTCTATATATAAAGATATTATAGTAACACTGTTGCCATAAGAGTGTGATAAATACTCACTTGACTCACACACTACTATTTTAATTAACTAAGAATGAGGAGAAAGAACAGATCTTGGAGTCTTGCCAGTGTTTTCTTCAGAAGGAGCAGGTCATATGATTTGGAATTAACACACTTCCTTGAGAGGTGTTTTTGTAATGTGTAACTTAGATGAAAGTGATTTCTTGGACACAGATACAATTTGTTATTTTCTATATAAAATTTGATATATTACCAAAAAAGAAATATCTGTCATGATTATCTCAACTTAATAAAAAGAACACAATCAAAACATTTTTTGAATAAGCTCATTTTATTATTGTTAAGCTAATTAGAAGGTGGTTGTTATTAAGTTTGGATGGTTATTTAGCTGCTATTTTAGTATATCTAGTTATTTATTAATTATTTATTAATCATTTATGTAATAAGTGGTTGTTTCCGTAATTAAATAATAATGGAATTTTGGAAGACATGATCATAATGAACATAAAAAACATTCTTTTTTTTACTTTTAATAGAAATGTATGAAAGATATATCCCATGGACTTCAAAAGTCCCTCAATTATATATTGACCCCTTATCTAGGCATATCTAAGATGTATGTATAGTACAATGTTGCCTATAAAGTAGGAATAAAATATATTTACCTCTTCTAAAGAAATGATTGTGATAATGCAATTCTAGATAGATAAAGTGTAAGTGGGGCTCAGTGTGTAATCATTTTACCTGGTCAAAGGTGATTAGTGATGAGTATAAGCAGGAATAAAAACAGGAATGTGTCTGAAAACAAAATTATTCCAAGTTCAAGGGCATCAGGATATTATTGCTGACATATTTTGTATGGTCCAGTAGTGGCTTTGCGTGACCGAGATAAATTCCCTTTGGAGATACTAACCTCTTTTCTTATCTTGTAAAAGTGATTCATTTTGGACACAAGAAAAAAAACGGAAACTTTTCAATATTATTTCTAGTAAACATGACACGTTGCATATAAAACACAGATTCTAACTTCTACAGTATAGGTGAACTATAAATCAAGTGAATAAATCTCATTAGAAATTCAACTCACCTTTATTCGTGCATGCAATCCACTGCAAAGGTGTGACATCATAGTTGTGCTGACCCACAGAAAAAGTGAACACTCGAACCTTAAGGGACAGATATAGAAAATGAAGTACATTTCATAGCATGCAGCAGCTGAGCATCTTGTTCAAAATCTGGATGATACTGAATATGAGAGGAAACCTACTGTTTTGTTGGGCCAGTTGTATTGCATGAAAACATCCTGAGCTCTGTCCTCTCCTCCATCAGTAAACAGCATGATTATTTTATTGCAGTTGGCCCGAGGAACATTTGTCTTCTGAAGAATCCAGGAAAATAAATAAATAAATAAAAGAAGAGAATGAACAGTTGGGTTTGTTGACAGACTGAAACAGCATGTGGACACCTCGGTTCTGATGTAATCGGATCAAAATCAATATGTCACTGACGTTTAACAGCTGGTTGAAGGCAAAGTGAAATCCAGACTTGTAGTCAGTCGTGCCTTTCGCCTGCATCTGCTGCACTGCGTCTTTAAAAATCTTCTTATTGCGCACATTTGCCTGGACTAGATGTTTAAAGCAAGGAACCACGGCCTCTGCTTTTTCATTAAACTGAAACACAGCAGGAGACACAGTGAGGCCTTGAATATGGAAATCACGCACTAAATTAAGGACACAAGTGCAACAATAACGAGATGCAGAGATGTGGAATGATCTAGAATGAGCTCAGAAGGTACTGACCCTGGCTACATTGACATAGTCATCATCAGAAAGAGTGTCGAGCATTTCCATCACTGAAGCTTTGATTAGTTTAAGGGTAAGTCCACTGACGCTGCCACTCCTGGAGGGAAAACACAGTTATCATTCTGGAAACATTAAGCAATCACAAGTAGAAACAAAACAGTACACACAGGGCTCCAAAATGATGCAGCAACATATTTAGTTTGGGTTATTTCCTGAGGTACAGTATGTATGAGCCGAGCTGCAGCTGAGTAAAACAAACAACATCTGATGTTGTGCTGCTTAAAGCACATTTTTGTGTGAAAAACACAAAACCATAACTGCTCTGTGCTGCTGAGAGAATACAAACCATGAACCAGATTTGTCATTTCTAACTAAATAACAGAATAAATAAATACGAAGCTCAAAATCTGTTGGTATTATAGTCTCTGCAGAAACATTTCTACTCTACGTGAATGATAATACAGTAAAATTATAATCACTAAAAATAACACTCATTGGTAATCACAGCCTGGGTCAAGACTAAACTGAAGTACTGAACATATGATGAACAATCATGATTTGTGTTGAGAAAAGGTCATTTAGAACAGCTACTCCTCTAATTTTGTCACTAAACTCGATAATGGATTCAACTGATAAAGAGAACCAGATAATAATGAAGAGCGTGTAGAAATAACTAGCTGCTGCAGTCGAGCATAACCATGAATCTAAATCAGTCAGAAAAAAACATATTACTCATTACTGATCTACAAGAGAAACAGAAAATTATGAAGCGTACACGCATTTTTCACTAAAACTGATGCATCAGCTTTATCAACTGTGAGGTGAGATATTCCTCCAGCTGTAGATAACATAACCTCCTGTCCAGGTTTTTAATATTCTGCTTTTGTCTGAATCATCTCGTTCTTAACCTTTAGGACGTCTGATAACTAGTATGAGCTGCAGTGTGGAGTGCACCATGGAAACGTAAACCTCACTAGTGTAGCTTCTTTCTCTATTGTTTCAGGCCAAAAGTGCAGAATGATGCTCATTTATGTGAAGCGACGCCATAAATGTTCTGTTTTTGAGTGCGAGAGAAGCGCTAGAAAGACAGAGAAGTCCACAGATGGATTTCAACACCAGATTAAAAAAAAAAACGGTGAGAAAATTCTTTTGATTAAAAAGACAAAGGCAGCGCAGAAGGAGATTCACACACGTACGGTGCTTCTACCAGCGTAACCATCATATATTCACTTTTAAGTTGGCTACTGAACTGAAGAGAATCCTCAGCCGAGACCTTAGAAACATGTTTAATGACTTACACATCGACAAGTATCACCATATCTTTGGGAGATGAGGCGCCCTGGATGTACCTGCAACAACCCCAGATAAGATGAACCCATTTAACAGCTTTTATGGGACATGTAACAGATAAACTTTATAAATAAATAAGCAGAAGAGTGTACCATGGCCTCCGCCTGACATCATACAGGTCAATTTTATCAGGTGCTTTCCAAGGTGTAGCTGTGAAAAGTAACACATTTATGCAATTCTGAGTTCGGCTTCAGCTCATTCAGATGATACACTCTAATTTAACGGTCATATCTAAGATCAATGTTGCATATTACAGACACGTAATTGGGGTTAAAACCGACCTGGGTAGTAGCGGGTGACTCCAGTGGCACTTCCAAACGCCTGCCACAGCAACGACGGATCCTCCCGACTGTTCTCCATGAACACCTTCTCCAGTGCCTGAGTCCAGTTTAACTCATTCAGAATAACTGGAGCTAATGGGAAAAACAGAAGAACGTCACATATTTGACCCATAGAATGTGTCCTTCATAACAAGGAACACACGTCCATCGACTAGATATTATTAATGTACATATTAGTAACGTACTGGCTATTTATTAGTACTTATTTCCCCATGACTGTACAGCATTTGTGTCAATCTGTCTGTGTGTAACTCAAGAACTATGGTGAATTTTGACTTGAGATTTTTTACATAAGGTAGGTCTGTCCTATATCTCAGTCCTTCTAGAGCACAGGTGTCAAACATGTGGCCCGGGGGACCAAATTTGGCCCGTCAAAGGGTCCAGTCCGGCCCTTGGGATGAATTTGTGAAATGCAAAAATTACACTAAGATATGGACAATCCTTTTAGTTCAGGTTCCACATTCAGACCAATTCAATCTCCAGTGGGCAGGATTCAGTAAAATATGATCATAATAACATATAAATAATGACAACTCCAAATGTTTCTCTTTGTAAATGTAAATATTTTCATGTATTTACACTAAAACAAAGTATAATTTCCTAAAAAAATGTGAATAACCTGAACAAATACGAACAACCTGAAATATCTTAAGAAAATTGCAATTTTAACAAGATTCTGCCTATTACTAAATGTATTTGTAGATCCACTGTGATCTGTAAGTTATAATGTACATGTGTAAATGATAAACTGAGGCAAAATATTGTTAAAAATTACACTTACTTTTTCAGTTTGTTCATGTTATTCACATCTTTTGAAAGGATAGTTCGTAGATGTAAACCTTTTCATTATGTAATTTTACTGTTTTCAGTCTAAAACATTGAGAAAAGTTTGGAGTTGACATTATTTACATATTATTATGTTATTATTTTACTGGTCCGGCCCACTGCAGATCAAATTTAGCTGAATGTGGCCCCTGAACAAAAATGAGTTTGACACCTCTGTTCTAGAGGATGGTCTAGGTCTGGATCAGGATTCCAGAAGTTTCACAGTGTAAAGTAGTAGAGTTGCATCGGACTGACTCTGAACAAGGATCAGTAATTACAGCTGCATATACAACACATAACTAACCCCCACCTGCCTCAAAACACCAAAGTCAGCATCACAGGGTATTTCCACACAAAAGTTGTTCCCTGTCCTTGAGTTATAATATCCATAATCCATAAATGTAATAATGGAATTTTGCCTAATGATGCTGTAAAACTATCACTGCAGATTTAATCACAATTTTCCCCAAATAACCTCCACATTATTGCTTTTTGATGGTAAGGACGTTGTTGTACATGAATAATAACCTTAACATACTTTGCTCAGTACAAGGAGGATGTATAGCCTTCTTTTTTAACATCCCTTAATAAATATGGCTTATTTTTATGTAACAAAAGAGTCCCAACAACTCAATATGAAATCTTTCTAGGTCAAAATACTAAATTTTTAACCCCCTCAAGTTCACTATTATCCATCCACTTTACACTAAATAAATACATTACAGTGCACAACTACTGCAATGAACAGATGGTTTTCTAAGGAGTTAATAGCTGAGCCATTGTAAAACATGGTCATGCAGAATAATACATGCTTTATAATAATTAACAAAGAGCCAATATGTACAGTATTGTGCAAAAGTCCTTGAGCAACATTAAGTTTGTTGTTTTGGTCAAGTTATAACAACCACAGAACTACATTTCTCAGTCTCTGAACTAAGATACAGTCTGAATATATGTGAAGTATATACAGCAGTAAAAAGAAAAGTTTCAAGGAAAAAAAAAAGTTTTTATTGTGACCTCCCTTTACATTTTCACTTAATGTCTTTAACCTTTTTGTTCAGATAAAATGAGATTAATTTACATTAAATTAATTATTTTCTGATGTTTTCTGCCTGGTTTCATTCAACACATCAGATGTTTCTAACCCTTAGTGCTGCTTCTTGTCAGTTCTTCTTCTTCAGTTTTTTTGTGTGTCTTTTAAGGCTGTGCACATATTCCCTGAATTTTAAGATACGTATGTTCATATCAACACTGCACAAACAACAATACTAAAGGTGACTTTTGCACAGTACTGTATATTTATAAGCAACTAGTGAATGTGTTCCTTAATAAAATGTTACCATAACATGTTATAATTAAGGCCGGATATGCCTTTTGTTCCACTTGCCTCCTTTATAAATATCTGTAGGAATCTGAACAGCAGTGTACGAATAATTGACATTGTTTTTGAAGTTTGGATCGTACACAAACTCCAGCTTGATGTGGGAGGGATTTTCCACTTCTCCTTCTCCGTCCATCGAATACTACAAGAATAAGAGAAAAAAAATATACACATTACCTGTTGTGTACTTTTTACTTTGATGTGCTCAGTTACGACATTAATTTTATTTCATTTTGCCTCTGAATGGCCTCAGCGCAGAAGAGTCAGTGTATTTGTCCCTTACTCACATAATCCAGCTCTGCCTTAGAGTCATAATACGCCATGTCCAGCTCCTGGAGGAAAAAGCAGAAGCAGAGATGGTTTGTATAAAGCTGCCAAGATGAGAAGGAAAGGCAGTAAACTGCTAGCATACAGATTAAAGATTTGTTTTAGAAATGTATCAATTCATCAGTGCAATGTGTAGAATTTCCACTGAAATTTACAATATTAGTTTTTCTGAAAATTTAACAAAATGACATTTGCTATACAATGATCATGAGTTAGAAAACCTCCAAATCCTCCACTTGAGAAGCTGTACACACCAAATGTTTGGTATTGTGCTCTGCTTTGTACTGCCACATTATGAATCAGGAGACAGCCTGGGTAGAGCATCGCCATCTGTTCATCTGAGTTTTTGCAGAGACCCAACATACTTCAGAATAAGCGTGACATCTACTTGGGAGCTGATATGATCCTATTTTTGGCCTGTTCTGATTATAAAATGTTGTCTCCAAAGAGTGCCTTTGCCTATATTAAAAATCATCCAAACATGACAACTCTCGCCCTGTCTGTGAGCGTTGTTTGTTTTCTTGTTGCTACTAAAACACATCTCCTGTCATCAGCTGAGTGCAGTTCTGAAAACACTGAGCCATTATCAGCCAGCGTTCTTCATCAGTCAGTCAAAGATCGCTTAGCCTCCAAAGAGCTCTGCTTCTTTATATCTGCGGATCAATCATCAAATAAACATTTACCTGTTTCATATATACAGCATAATCTCACAGGACGAATGAATAATATGGAGGTTTTAACTGTAGCTTCAGCAGTGGCAGCCCAAAATATTGACTCTCAAGCCAGTATTCCCAATGAATTCTTAAGGAGAAGAAATCCAGTAAGAATATGCACATTTAAAGTGATGGTTTGTAAGTTTAATATTCAGAGCTTTAAGGTTCAGTGTGTGATTTCTAACAATGAATGTGAAAATCGCAGTTGGAATGCCTCCTCACCCCGACATATGTTGGCTGCAAAAAATGGAAATCACTAGAAGCAATGTTTGTTTTGTCTCTTCTGTGCATTTTGGTTTCACAGATTTTAACAGGCCCAAAATCAAACATATCAGTGTGATGGTAATGCACCTTAAATAATCCATATCTAATATTTCTACTTTAAAACACTTAAATATGACCTAAAGTATCATCAAAATGTTTAGAATGAAGAGATGCCACAGTACGTCACCCTCTTCATTGAAATTCTACGGGATTGAGAAGATGAAGATGTCCACTAGTGGAGGAGATGTGTCAAACAAACTGTCCCAGAAGGAAATGTTTTGGACAATGAATCCAAGTGGACTTAATGATGACTCCAACTTTAAACGTTTTCTAGGTTTGAACTGTATGAAACCTAGTGATAATGAATGTGACTCTTAAGAAGTCATCACCAAGTCCCAACTGTTCCATACTGATGTATTACTAGACTATTACTGCACCGCTGCCATGTTATTACCAGGCTGTAATGTAAAGTGATGCCAATAAATGTTCACAAAAGGTGTCCTGAAATAGTTTTTGCTTGTGGTGTGTGACTGAGAGCTCTGAAGAAGAAGTGACAGCATCTACTTATACAAATTAACCCATAAAGACCAGTCACTAGCGACCAAAACCATCTACTGAGGTAAATGTTGACCTGTTGAGTCACTAATCCTATCAATCTGTGTAAATAATTGGTTTAAAATGCAGTTTTTCATCTTTTCATGGTCATCAAATATGCCCCATTTGGACATTCAGAGGCTCCATAGTGAACGTGGAAACACTGTCATTTTCTACAACACTGATTCACCAGTAAAACCCCTAGAGTTGGATCAATGACAGTGGATGGAGACACTTGGTTCATGTTCAGTTAATGATATAGTTTACTGAAAAAGACCATTTTTCTTCAGTTTTCTTTGTTTTGATTTAAGAACCTTTGAATTTACTCTGAGCTTTAATGAACATCTCTACATATGAATGAATGAATGAATGAACGAATGAAAGCTTTTATTACTGTGTCTTGCATACAGACATGCCCAGCCCTTACATGGGCTTATAAGACACCATAAATACAAACCAAAGACCAAAAACCAGACAATAGACACAGTATATAAACAAAACAAAATACTGACCTATTTAAAACAAACACATCTGCCGCTTTTTCCAGGCTTTGCAAACAAATAATGCTAATTTAAATACATTTGAACTAAACAACTACTTCAACTTGTCATCATCAGTGCTCCAGAACACATCAGGATTTCTGATAAACATGTCATCAAACCAAGAGGCTCTCAGTTCATCATATAGAGGACAATACAAAAGAAAATGTGATTCATTTTCCACTTCCCCCAACTCACACAGTCTGTTGTCTTCTGGGGTTTGGGTGAATCTCCCAGTTTCTAAAGCCAAGGGAAGGATGCTTGTATGCAACTGAGCAATTAGGGACCTTTGGTTCCTGGTCAAGTTTGCGCTGACATAAAACTCTGTTTTATATGTGTTTTTTAGTTGAATGTATGTCCGCAGTTTCGGCTTATATCTGACCTCTGCCGCCCAGGGGGACCTTGTCCTACCCCAGCCAAATACTTTTTTGGTTATTCGATTATCTGGCATATCAATAATTCAATTCCATAATCTAACCATTTCACATTTTCTTTGAACTGCACCAGGAACCCAACCCATGTCACCCTGTGCTGCCAAAACTAGGACAAACTTATGAACCCCAAGAAAGCAGCGGATGGCTCTGTTTTCAACAGCGTCTAAAGCTGGACATTGTTTGGCCCCCCATACACCTGCAGCATAGTTTAGGACAGGACATACAGACACGTCATACAACTGTGAATATGTTCCAAAACCAAGGTCTTTACTGACTTTCTGCTACATAATCAGTGAATTAAATACAGAAAAAAACAGAATTTATCCTGGAAAAAATGCCAACTTCCGACGATAATATTACAATAAATGGTGATAAATCACTTAGGCAAGGTTAAGTATAGAGAAAAATTAATTTGGGAACTGCCACAAAAGTACCACTGGGTCTTTATGGGTTAAAGTGATGAATATACTTACTAATGTAATTTTCTTTTGGAAATTTGCAATTCCTAAGAAACTTGAAACTGATTTTTCATATACACATAAAACTGGAGAGCAGAAAATCTCTTTAATAGCCTATTCTTTGGAAAATGGTTGACTGCATTTCAAAGTCTGTGCAGTATTTTAGTAAAAGGACTAAAACATGCAAAAGCACCAGTGGTGTCTCTTAAAACGAGTAGGGGATTCAATGCCTCGGAAAAGGATGTGAGGCCATGTGAGAGGATGAGGTTAACCCCGTCTCATTTTGTCGGACAGATGAACCCGACCAAGTGGAAAAGTAGAATGCCAATGTGTGTAGGACTCAACGGAACCACAGCTGAGAGCACTCAGTCATCTGTTTCACCCAGTCGAGCATCAGGGGAGCTGCTCGGCTTACTGGTGCAAGGTCTTTCTCACATCGTCCCATTTAGAGTCACAGCGCTGACAGAGATATGCAGACATACCCAGCTCGCAGGATTTTTTTTTTTTTTTTTTATCAGTAGTTAAATTTGATCTTATAAAACTGTGTCTAAGGAAATTTGTTCTTTTATTCATTTTTGGTCAAAAATGACTGTACTTGATGTAAAATAATGCACTGTGTATTCACCATTACTTTTCTGCAGGTATATACACTCCCAAACAATGAATATAAAGACATTCATTACATACTATTAAACCTCATACCAGTGATAATGCAAGAACTATATGCTTATCAATTGCGGTCAGTTATTTAAAATTATTAGCATTACCTTGATTCCATCCTTCCACATATGCTCTCGCTGGAGACGCTCCGCTTCACTGGCTAACCTCTAAATGGTAAAAACAGAAATGCATCCACATTAGAGGAGCATAAATAAATTACATGCATTGTTTCACTGATCAGTGGAAAAAATATTGTGGGGAAAAAAAGATGTGTTTCTCTAAACCAGATATCTGCAGCTCTGTATGAAAAAACAACAATCAAAAACAATCCTTGTTGTTGTCTTTGCCAGTTTAACAGTAACAAAAGGGCATTTTACATGTATTTACATATAGTATTACATATGTTTTAACTTATATTTATAGAGATATTTTGATCTGAGCCAATAGAACATGCCATGGAAATAAAAAAAAAAATTGTAAACCCAGACTAAATAATTAAATGAGAAATATTCTACATTTACCTACATTTGCAAATACTTGAAATGTAAAATTAAACACACCATGGAAATATATAGAGCAGGGATGAGCATTTGAATTTATTGTTGAAGTCAAGTAACCAAACCGGTTGTAGTTGAAGAGTTGTGACGGGGTCATTACGTCACCTCCAGCAAAACCGAAATAATAATAATAAAAAAATTATCATACACCATTTAAAAACACACTTTTTCAGACATAACTTCACATAAGCAACAGAAACAGAGCCATTAACATTACCTCTATATCTCTATGAAACAAATAGAAATCTCTTCCCATTCCAAATAAGAATGAGTCAGCCTTAAACAAAAGAAGTCAACTATGCTTTCTTTTTTGGCTACTCAACCAATCAATTATCCATCCAAATCCATATTACAGAGTGTAATGCTGAACAGAGTAAATTTCTGACAGTGCAGATATACTTTAAGTATCCGAAAATGTAGGTTTTCACCAAAACCAGCTGTTAAAATGAGACTGGAAATTATGTATTGGAAATGTTAGACTAGGGATGTAACGATTACCGGTATAACGATAATCCGCGGTAAAATTGCAGATGGTTAGTATTATCGTTTAAATTCTAATTATCATGATAATCGTGTTTGATTACCGCACTTTTAGGGGAAAAAACGGCTATGTAAAGCTATGCTTTTATGTTAAATATTTGAGTATAGTTTTAAGTCATTACAATTTTCATTGTATATACCTAATATTAGGAACCAATATTCACTTTTAAAGTCTTTGAAAAGGTTCGTTAAGCATCTGTGTGTCATTTATGCAATAAATTATATACATTTTTAAAATTGGATTTTATAAATTTTTTTGTGTTTTCGGGCATTTTATGTTGATATAGTAGGTTAAAGTGAAAAAAATAACAGGCAGATGATATAGATGAAGTTGTGCTGAAAAAAAAAGATACCAAACGTGGGTATAGTAAACATTTCTGTATATAGTATATAAAGGTAAACTCAAAAGTACTGAAAAACGGCCAAAATAGGCTCAGACCACTAAGGGTTAATATTTGAATGTCTCTGCCAACAGAAAGTACATTGTGCCAATTATTTTATTTGTTTGTTTTTTTTTTTGTTTTTTTTTTAAATACAACTTGGTTAAATTATTTCAGTGTGTGTATTAGTACTTTTTGAACATTTTGAGCACAATTTCAACAATACCGCCATAATAATGATAACCGTGGTAATTTTGGTCACAATAACCGTGATATGAAATTTTCATATCATTACATCCCTATGTTAGACATAAAGTAACTATAACAAACCTTTTTCACCATTCTGACTGCATTTGGTGCTCTGTATATACTATTTAAATGGGTTTTTCTTTACTTAATTTACGAAAGGAAGAAGCGTTTGTTTGCAACTGTGCTCTTGTGTCTCTTGTAAGAGTTTAGAACTATATAAAAATATACAACTGGCAGAGCATACTATAAAATGAAGCATAAAAATAAATTGCATGAATACACTATGAAGCTATAATAGTATTTCAGAAATATTAGTGTATCCATAAACCTGCACAGTCGGTGGTCCAACACAAGTGTAATAGCAGTGTTTTTTTCTACTTGTCAACTTACATCGAGGGCTTTGCGCTTCTTAGCCAGAAGTTTCTCTATATCTGACGCCACCTTCTCCACAATCTTCCGAGGCTGATTCTTCACCAGGCTAAACCGCCGCCTTTCTTCATTGTAAATCTGTAAATTTTTAATGGACAGTGTTAAAACCTATGAAAGCACTAACAGCTGCACAGTCATTCTGCATGTCTGCTGACCTCACATTTTCACAGACAATTTGAGACCTTTATGTTTTATTGTCTGAGCTGACTTTGCAGTGTTTTATTGTACATGTTTTTGTCTATATGGTGATATCATATTGTGTGAAAAGAACACACCTCAGATCTGAATGTCCTGAACAAAAATATAATAAAACGCATTCTAAAATGTCTCAACATCTCCAAGCAGACACATCATTTTAATTCAAAGCTCATGAATTTACAAAAGCAAATCTTTTTATAGTTAAATATTAAGGGACCAAGGGAACAGTAACTTGTTGCAGGGATGAAACCTAAATATGGCTCCTTTCATTCTATCTACCCATACAAAATGTATGCTCTCTGGAGAAGTTTTCAGCAGGGAATCCTGATATTTTCTCTTCAAAACAACAGAAATCATGAAAAAAATATTTCCACAGCTCCAATCTCAGCTTCAATTTTAAGATTAACTCTCATAAAATCAATGTATATTATATGTTTAAAACTATGTCCCTATATGTAATAAGAACAGGATAGTAACAACAGATATGGAACTGTGGTTACTAGTGATGTAGTTCTCAAGACCAGTCTTTGTCTCGAGACCAATTTTTTGTGGTCTCGGTCTTGTCACAAACTCAGCTCATTTGGTCTCGGTCTTGTCTTGGTCTCAGACATAGCGGTCTCAATAGGATTTGTACAAAAACCGTATCATCACAGAGTAGTATCATTATTTATAACTCTCTTCAAGACATAAGAACAATATAATAGAAAAGATGACATGAATCTGATTTAACTAGTCATGTCAATTTACAGCAATGCCTTTTGCTCTACAATTAATATGAGTAATCATGTCATATCATGTTGGTTCTAACTCTAGTCTGTTTTCTGTCTTGGTCTTGGACTTGGTCTCAACAAGGCTTGATCTTGGTCTCGCCTTAGTGTGTCTTGGTCTCGGTCTAGTTGGTCTTGACTACAACACCAGTGGCCTCTGCATATACTGTACATAACTATGCAAAAGTCATAGGCAGCCTTTAGCTTTGTTTTGTAGGTTTGTAATGAAATATGCAGGAAATATATGCACAGTATTGAAACGCACACATATAAACACACACAAACACCAAAAAAAACCAAAAAAACAAAAACAACTTCTGCAGGTAAAGTCAGAATTTAGAGTAGCTTCCATTTTCATCCAGCAAATCTTTAACTGTCTTGAATCAACTGTCTGGATGCTTTCTTAAATCAGTTTATGTTATATTACACATCTTCAGAATGTCCCAGAAGCTTCATGGCCTTTTATCCTATTCACTGTTAGGATGATCTCATACCGATTCTATAATATGCATATTTTTTTTCTGAAATGCATGACCACACACATGAATTTCTCAGTAAATATGCACAGAGTATTAAAAACAAAAATGCATTTCAGAAAAAAAAAAAAAAGTATTTGATGAATATTTAAGAATATGTCCAGACAGTCGACCCAAAAGAGTTTAATATTTACTGTATCCAAATGGAGGTCACAATAAATACTGACTTCACCTGTGGAAGCTGTTTAATTCTGATTTTGTGTAATTCAATACTGTGCACATATTTCTTGCCTATTTCTTGTTAGAAATAAAGACACACAACCACTACAACCCTGCAAAAACAACAAAGCAAAAGGCTGCCTAAGACTCTTGCACAGTACTGTACAACTGGATGAAACACCTACACTTGAACACTGTAAAATAGTTTCTTTGAGTGAAGTCAAATACTGTATGTTACCGTACAAGTGAGTACTGTCTGGTTTTAGTGTCTAAATTGATATTCAGTAAAAAACCTTCACATGCTCCTTTCTTGCTGAGCTGGCCACTTTATGTAAAGACATCCAGGTTAATATCCTCTGCCAGTAATGACTTCCAGTAAACTGCAGCCGTCTGTGACTTTATATTATATGAGAAGCTGATTATAGTACCTCATTAATTTTATATACTAATAACCTCAAACCTCAAACTAAGAGCCTGTTTATATTCTTCCCCAGCCAAAGTACAGCAATCTAATCTAATATGATCAGTGACGACGAAAAAAACTCAATCACGGGTTAAAATTACTGCATGACCTTTTCTTTTCATTTTGACCTAGATCTGGATACTCAAACCATCTGTAAACTCAAAGAAGTAGATTCTCACAGATCATTTTCTTAATGATGTTCTCCGGAGAGTCTTAAGTTAAAATTACACCACACACTGAAACACATGACTGTTGACTTCAGAGAAGCTGAAATATTACACAGATGACTTTATGGGTCATCAGGACACATCTGGGAGTCACAACTTCTTCAAATCTTTGTCAAAATTTGACCAAGTCTTCTAAATTTTTTCTTCTTCATTCAAAATTGAACACTTGTCCAGAGATCTAATAATGTAAGTATACATGAGAATTATCCACAGTCGTTTAATAGACAATGATGACAATTCCATGTTAAACACTATTTTACCATAACACAGTATGTAACAGTAGCAACGATAGGTTTCTGTTTCAGTCAGTGCTATAGTTGACATTTAGAACAAAAACCTGACTTTAAGAAAAAAGAATGACAGATCAAAAGGCTGCACTTAGTTCATGTTCAGCGAGTCAAAATCAGTTTTTTCAGGTATTTATTACTTTGACCTTGATATTCAGTTCAATATTTATCTGGTTTAACTGAAGTGAAGTTAAATGCAGACATTCCCTATGTGATTTATGGGTCACATGACACATCTGTTTCTTGTATTTTACTCATTTCTCCTGCTTTTCTTTTTTTTCAACTGTGAAAAGAAACAAGAATAATAGATAAATAGATGCACTGTTTACATACATACCTATATAAATACACAGATTTATATATACAGTACATAGATTGGTAAATAATCTCTAGCTATTATTATT
Organism: Sphaeramia orbicularis; assembly: GCF_902148855.1. Lineage (NCBI taxonomy): Eukaryota > Metazoa > Chordata > Actinopteri > Kurtiformes > Apogonidae > Sphaeramia > Sphaeramia orbicularis. The sequence continues at coordinate 32,013,216 of NC_043961.1, read as the reverse complement.
TGTTTACACAAAACAATGTTCAATGTCAATTTTTTAAGCATATACAGCATGAAATGCCATTGCATACTGGCTCCAAATAAAGCACATCAGCTACTACAGGGAGTGAAACAGTAAAGCATAAACCTATAGTGGCCATCAGATTCTCTACTCCTTGAGGGAAAATGTCAGAAGATGAATGCAAACCTACACACAAACAGCACCATATGACAGTCCCAGTGCTATAAATGGAATTTCCAGACGTCTCTCAAGTTGTGTACTGACTGAATACTTTAGTGGCCTCAGCTGACATCCAGCATCGATCACAGATGGGAACATCCAGTAATGAACACAGTGGCTCTGTCAACTTTATGCAGTCTGATGTAAACTAAAATATATTTATGATCCAGATGTACGACTTCACGAAATTACTTATTTTTCACCAAAAGGTGTTAGGAAACGACTTTTGTATTTTCAATCACACATTTGTATCTCAGGCACCAATATTTGTGGAACATCAGACACTTTCTGATCCAAAAAAGACAACCATCAAACAGTTGAGAAAGTCTTAAAAATCTGCAGGCTTTTAGATTTGTAGGCAAGTGAAATGAGACCCTTCATTTCAATGACGTATATTTCCTCGCCAAAAGAAGATTGCACCAAGAATTTCAGGCAGAGTGGTACGTAATTTCTTTAACAGATCCAGACTTTTTCAGAAGGGATTAATGAGGATTGAATGAACAAGTAAGTCTCACATCAAGGCATTACTGTGGGCTGCAGGCTGGCCATCTGTTCTGCTGTGACACAAACAGAGAGGACACGTGCCGCTGCTCTTTGCCGAGGGAACGCCCCCACACATCTTCCCAGAGCAGGGCTCTCTTGCCCCCTACAGATGATCCTTGGTGCCCTTTTTTGGCATTTGCTTTTTAGGGACAACTGCACATTCCCTGCCACCTGTTACAGCCAGGATGTGAAATTATTAACTACAGTAAGAGGTAATAGCTTACATAGATCCCAGCATGTAATTAACTTCTGACAACTGGTGATACGACAAATGTGTACACAAGAAAACTCCCTGTGAGAAAAGGGTTTGTTTTTCTTGTAATGTTTCCTCCCAAATTCCAGTTTATATCTAATCAGACTTAAGTTTCATTGTTTTTTTGAGGAAAAAACACAATGGCAACTTTGAAGAAAAAAATGTACATATGGACAAATAACACATCAGAAATTTTGGTTCTAGTTCCCAAAAATTACTCATAAAAACATTTACATTTAATAACAAATAACCATCTTCAAATGAACATAGCAGGACATTTAACATTGTTTCTCTTTGGGGTTTATTTTCCTGCTGCTTTGATATCACCCCAATACAGTAAAAGTAAATGTTGTGTTTTGCAGTGCTGACAAAAATCCATTCACAAAAACTGAAATTCATTTGTCTGCGTTGCATGTGACTGGTGGTAGATAATTTTACAAATACCAACCAACAAAGCAGACAAGCTGTTTGTCCAGACACATAGAGGCGGTAAAAACTTGGACGAAATGTAATTAAAGAAATGGACATTGTGAATGTATTAATTCCAGGAAATCTAATCCAGAAAAAAACATGCTTCAGTTGAGTATAGTGTTGGATAATTGCCAGAAAAATGTGTTTTAACAGATTAATGATGTCAATGTGAAGTTGACCTTTTGGATATAAAATGCCACCACATTATCACTTTATCCTGTTACACATGTGTGAAATCGGGTTTTAATTAGTGTTGAAAATCTTTTGTCACAGTCTAAAATGCTTTGTGACCTTGACCTTCAGTTCATCCTTGAGTTCAAGTGAACAAGTGGCAAAGTTCCTCTTGAAGGCTTCTCTGAAATATCACATTAATGAGACAAACTGATGGACAGACAGACAACCTGAAAACATAATACCTCAAGGACATGATGATCACAAAAAGGCATAAGAAATTACATTACGAAATATTTTTATTTGATCTGATTAAGTGACTGCAAACATAATTTACTTCACATATGTGTAAATATTCTAAGAATCACTGTGAGGTTAATTAAATTCACTGTAATGAGCTATTTGATTATTAACAAATAACACCAATATGATATGATGTGTACAGAAAGACTCACGGAAGGTTGGAATTAGTATTCATAAATGTAGGTGTTGAAGCTCAAGACTTCACGCAACATAATACCAGATATGCTAAATCTAACCACTGTAGGCGTGTGTTCAGGCACTTAGTAGGATTCACACAATGTGTGCAACATTGATAATTAGTACTACACACTGGATCGCAGAATTTGTCTATATCTAAAAAAAAATGAAACAAAAAAAAAAAAACAGGGAATAGATTCTGAAAAGTGCTGAATGTGACAGCTATTAAAGAGAGTTGTGTGAGTATCCAGGGAAAGAAAAAACATTGTTATTGGCTGTTCATGGCTCTGCAAGGAGTCGCACAAATTCATAAAAAAGAAACAAAGTGGGTTCTATGAGGCAGACTGTAATTGTTTTTTATGTTTTATGGTCCTATTTAGCTTTAGCTCTTCAACGTAATGGGTCTGCAGGATTTTTTGCACAGTGACCTCTCTGCTTAGTGCATTTCTTATACCATTTATGCAGCACTCTGTTGAGTAAGACCTGTATACTATAAAAAGAGAGCTACACACTCACCCCTTTCAACTGCTGAGCTCCAGTGATGTGTTGAAAGACTCTGTCAATCTCCTGTTCGATACGCCTGGCCCAGTGCATTATCCTGTGGATAAACATCACAGAAAGACTGTCACACAGCTCAAACAAATGAAAAAGATATCTGCGTGTGTCTAATGTGTAGGTAGTGAGCAATATTTTTTTGGAATCTGTGCATAGATTTATGAAATAATCCTTTATTTATAGAAGACTGCAATAAGGCAGTTGAAATCCAGTCATTTCCTACATATGTAACAGGGCAAATAATGAAACGCATTTGACACAAGAAAAGCTGTCTGTCTTGGAAAACATCCGATTTTTTTGTTTATATTTTCCTCATCTCCATTCCTCTTCAGATATATCATACTTCTGACACCTGTAATTGTTTATTATGCCTACACAGTATCTCCTACTTTTTATATTTATTCAATGTTACAAAATAAATAAAATCTCTGGCAGGACCCACATCCAGCGCTTAAGTCAAGAGGAACTTTTCAGTAATGCTATTGTTTAAATTGTTGTTGATTTATCGTCATGAAAAAGGTGAAAAATTACAGGTTTCTTTTAAAGTGAGGGTATTTAGTTTTCAAAATGGAATGAACCAAAACAACTACAAAGTGGAGCAAAAAATATAGCAGATTAAAGAAAACAGAAACAACCTTTTTTCTTAAATGTATGCATATAATGCGCGCATGAAATCCTGCTGTTTCATTGGTTTGAGGACCCAATAAAAAGTCCAGTCCAATATTCCTATACTATCCCTGGTCAACAAGGAGAAAAATACTTGGTTTAACTTAAATCAGGGTTTCTGGTTCCAAATTTGAATGTATGTGTTGAACCTTTGGAGACCAAGGAGAGTAAAATTTGTGGCTTTTTTTACATTAAATAATTACCTTGACTGGAAACAGCATGATGCAACAGTTTTTTCAGATGCTTTTTTTTTTTATAAAGGAACGTCCTTTGCAGTGGACAGTGTTTTTTTTTTTTTTTGGTTTGTTTGTTTTTTAAATAAAGCTTTGAAACTCGTGTCCCTTACACAAGACAAAAATGCATTACTGGGTCTCAGGAGGATATGGCCATTAGCAACAAATCACAGAAGTGTTTAAGTTCTAGAAATTCTAAGAAATAAAAATTCAGATGGATTTCCAAACCTGAAAGAAAAATGCAGTGCAGTCCAAAACAACCCAAAGCTGAAAGTTAGAATTTTCACCGGACCCCAGATTGAGGAGCTCATCGGTGATCCAGTACTCCCTTCAAAGGTTAGTGCTCTAGAATTAACTTCAAACACACGATGAAAACATACGAATCGATGAGTGTCAGCAGAAGGTCACACTAAATTCATATCCTCTTTTCAATTTTAATCAAATCTGTCTCAAAATGGAAATTATTTACCAAAGCGGCTTGAACCCAAACCTGATAGTGATACTGTTGGTTCCTATAGCAGGAAACTATCACAACCCACAAGAGCAAAAGTCAGTCTCTGCAACATTTTTTAACAATTTTGGGCCAATTTCATGGGTTCTACTCAAGCTTATTCTTTATTAGGCTTGACGTCCATTTCTGTAAGTAAATTTAGTTTTTATTTTCATCAGATTGTGGAGACATGTTAGCACAAGATTAGAATATTTTCCCATAACTCATAAGTCACATTTTTTTTAAATTTCAGATTGTGTTCAGTTTTTCCTCCAATATTTTTTTTGTCCAGTGCGTTTATTCATAATAGAAAAGAATCACATTGATTCTTAAAGTCAAAGCAAATTACATAATCACAGGAGTCTATCCATCTCTTTTCAGGCCATTTCATTAAAAAAAGTATCAGACAGATCTTTCTTCCCTTTCCTTTTCTTGAAGGACATTTTGTTTTCCCATTAATATTAGAGTTAGCATTACATGCCATTTTTTGACTAATAAACAGTTACGTTAATAAATAATAAATGAGCATTAAACAGAATCATCTCTTTGTTAAATGTCAGCTCAGAAATAACACCCACCAGTGAACAGAGCCAATGACTACCTTTTACTGTATTAATACATGTGGCTGCAGCAGATAATTCCTGCCCAGCCCACGTCTTTGTTCTTAACGTAGCATTAACCAGCAACTGAGAATATATGGATCAGTGAAAGGATTCTGATTTGCATGTTTTATATTGGCTCTATTTTAACATTCAGATCTGTTGCAAGCCCAGATGAAATAACCTGGACTTCATGAATGTACTTGGATTTGGTATCTCTTTCAGAAACACAATCACATTTTCCTTTGCAGAATGATCAGTTTCATTATTTTTAGAACAGACCGTAACAGAGACAAGCATCAAGCTCATTTGAACACAAACAAACCAGCACAAAAGGAAGTCACACTGAATTTTCAGAGGCCGACTGCTTCCTTTAAATGTCAGTAAAAACAGAAATTAGCATTGGATAAGCAGACACTATTGTTTCATCAGGGTAAAATCTACCTTTTCAATGCAACTGCTGTCCAGCCTACAGTATTTATACAGTGTCCATACATTATTGAACTCTAATGCAAGGCAATTGATCGGAAGAAAGAAAAAAGAGGGTCAGTGATGTCAAACATGATTAAAGTTAGACCTTCATAAGCCACATATTTGTTCAGTATTCTTACTAATGAAACTGAGTGGAATAGCTTTCGATGAATATGTCATTTAGAACTATTTAACAGGGGACTTTATATAAAAAGTATCACTCATCTTCACTTAAATGATCATTTGACTTCCCTTCTAACCATCCTCACGTATCTGTGCTCTTTCAACTTGTGCTTTTAAGGCAGCACAGACAGTCCAGATCAATTTCAAAGCATCCTGCTGTAAAAGAACTAGAGCCTTTTATATTCACTGCAACAATGGCCTATTAAAGCATATGAGATTAGCTACGGCAAAGTACCTGATACTTCTAATGCAAAATACAGTCAAAGGCCGGCTTTCTTTAGAATTTCAGAAGGGTTATGTCAGATTTAGCATTTTCCCTAAGTTTATGAAAGACTTGGGTGCATAATTTGAGGGTCTGGGGGTCCACACAGAGGGCAATTTGATGCATCATTTTATTTTTATATCTGTATATAAAAGTTTGACAAAGATAGAGTAGGTAATAAGCATCCAAATATGAATTAAGTCCACTGGAGACCAACCAACTTTGGATGCAGCACTTAAACCTTGTAACAGTAAGGAAATCTGAACTTACATTGCATTGTGTTACATTCTGTTACGTTACTGATGGTAAAATACTGAATTTTTCACAAATGTATCCTTAATGATGTACATTTTTGTGTCACAGAAATGTGACGGCCAGTGGAACAAAGAACTGTTGCCTTATCGGTATCCCACACTCCTGATTACACTCAGTAGAAGTTAGTTTTCGACCAAGGTCATAGATAACTTTCTGTTGCTAGGCACAAACCATGATGTATTTTGGGTGCAACATGTACTGCCTTTAAACACTGATGTTCTCCTCTGTTCAGGGAGCTCTCTCTCCCACAATCCTAGAGTTGTGTTACATTGTGTGCACTGTTTGAATATCGAGACACTGACTTCCAAATCCTTGTTTTGACAGTGGTGATTTCTTCACCCACAGTTACATTATGTTACATTTCCTTTTCACTTTGTATTGCTTTCAAAAATGGAATCAAAATCAACATAATTTGTCTTTTATGACAAGAATTCATGAAAAAATTCTTTAATGTCAAAGTGAAAATAAATCTCAATGACGTAATGCCAATGAATAACACATAATGAAAAGTACAAGACTGCCTAAATATTCACCCCTTTACAGTGACTGACCTATTTCAGCTGAGGTCAAATCAGTTGGTGCGAGTAGTCACAATTATTGAAATGGAAATCACCTGCATGCTGTATTTGTGTCTCCAGTAATTATATTATAAAAACACCTGTATCTAGAAGGTCCAGTCATTAGTTTATCAGTATTCCTAGATAAAATTACACCTCAAAGACAAAAAGAACTCTCCAAACAGCTAGTTAAATTGATTGCTAAGAAATGGAAGGAATTTGGCATGAAAGCAATAAAAGGGGAAAAGAACCAAGGGTCAATTGTTCTTTAGCAACACTAAATGTTATGTTATGTTATGTTATGTTATGTTATGTATGCCTCACTTCATTTCACTGCTTCAGCCTTCATTGGCTGACCACACAGGTGATCCTGAAATGCAGCCAGACCAAATGGATGAGGGAAGACTTTGTTTGTGAAGGCAAAACATCTATCAGTGCCTTCTTTCTGAATGACTTCCAACAAGGAGAGAAATTTAAATAGCCAGAAAACCGCTCTGGATCTTTTAAAGTGCTCAGAGAGACGATTCATTATCAGTCAGACAGCTCCCAGCAGAATTACGAGACAACATCACAGCTTAAAGTCTTGTTTCTAGTGCTGGACAAACAACAAATCTTGACTCAACTGTCCATATTCTCAGATGGACACAGCTTTCCGAGCTTCAGTACTTTTCTCTTAAAATAGGTTAGGTTAAGAGCTGTCAACATGATAATGTTCAGACAACCTTAAATGCACGGCTAAGTTTTCAAACTCTGCATTTTTTGTTTCTGACATTGCCAAAAAGATGAAAGTGTACAGAAAAGACATAAGCTATTCAGCTTTTTTTCTTTTTAAAACCTAAAGACTCTGGGGGCTCATTTATGATACGATTCAGTACCGTTGACAATAAAAGCACTATTTAAAAGAGAAATTATTTTCAGCTTAAGGCAGCCATAATAGAGACAAAAAGTGAGGTGTGTTTTAGTAAAGTGTAACAGCAGGCATAACCTTTTCATTAGTGCACATTAACAACTGGGATGCAGTAACTCAGTGAAATCATTAGACAAACCCAGCGATCGAAAAGAAGACAATCAGACAAATCCTAATAAAATGATGTAAGTTGTCACATGCTGATGTATATTAAAAAGTTATCACATACACTCATCAGTAGAAAACATTTTACCTGAATCCAAACTCTCAGCACATATAAAATATAACAGAGATTCACTGGATCAGAAATTCATTTAAAATGCCAATATAAATCTATTCAATCAGCTCCGTTACATGACTGTCACAGAGGTGCAGAGCTGCTTTATATGTGTGAGTCAGTGCAGCCAAAGCACAATCCCAAGTTTTTTTTACTGTGTGCTCCATTTCCTCTCCTCCTCTCGAGCCCAGTGGGACATCAGAAAACTCTGTATGGCAGCACTGTGATGAAGAGGCTTGAACAGCTATACCCCGCTATATGCACACACCCCTGGGATGAGAGACACAAGCACTACATGATGTGACCCATATTCACTTACAGCACAGAGAGCGAGAGGTTGCAGGGAGTAGCAGGATCTGGTGGGATGTATGAAGAATGAATCTATCTATCTATCTATCTATCTATCTATCTATCTATCTATCTATCTATCTATCTATCTATCTATCTGTCTATCTGTCTATCTATCTATCTATCTATCTATCTATCTATCTACCTCTGCAGAGGCAAATTATGAGGAAGAAGAGGAGGAAATTCATCAGCAATGGACACAACACATTTGATTTATTTCCCTACAGCTGTAAGCATGTCATCTTTATGCATCTCAAAGACTTGGTTCAGATACGAAAAAGGCAATTCTCAATGCTGCTGATCTGAACGGAGTTAATTTGTAATGTATTCAAGTGATGTCTTATATCTATCTGTCTATGACCGAGACAAAAGAGGAGAAACAGAGAAAGCAATGTATCACTGCCAACACATTTTAATTATTTCTCCACAACAATAAACAGGGCTTCTTTTTGGATCTCCAACACTTAAGATTGGTAGTCAGACTATATTGCAAAATGACTTTGCAACACTCAGTGCTGCTGCTTTGGAGTTCATTTGTAATGCAGTAAAGTGATTGATTAGTAGATGTATTGAAAACTATCAGTAAATCAATCATTTCAGTGAAGCCAGCTCTCTAATATTTGCTATTTCCAGCCTCTCCAAAGTGGGAATTTTCTGTTCATTTCAGTTTTATAGCCTACTGATCTCTCTTTAACTATAGCCTTGGATATCTATCTATCTATCTATCTATCTATCTATCTATCTATCTATCTATCTATCTATCTATCTATCTATCTATCTATCTATCTATCTATCTATCTATGCATGAGAAAGGCAGGCTTAGACAGTAAAGACAGAGGAGGAGGAAGTGGAGAGGGCGAACTGAGAAAGGGAGGGATAAATCCTGGCTGCTGCAGTATTAATTCTTAATTGGAAAGAGATGCTGTTCTTCAGTGTAGCGATTCTGCTTCATTTAGCTTACATGAAGAGACCTAGGGCAGAGGGCTCTGTAACTGTTTCAGAGCACTCAGCAGAAAAAAAATATCAGCTGAAAAAAGACGGAGGAGGAGGAAGAAAAAGCAGCCACTACCCTACTTCAAATAACCCAATTCATCATAAAACACACATACACACACAACCACACCTCCATGATTTGAAGACCCCTTCCTAATTGGTAAATACGCTCCAGTTCTCCAGTTGTGATTGGATAGAAATCCTTCTCTGTGCCCTGAAGATGAGTAGACCATCTGGCCGATCCTCCCTCCAGAGCAGCCTGATTGCAGAGCCTGGAGGTGGGCCCGGATAACTGGAGTCTCGACTTAAGTAATGGGTTAAAGGTTGAAAATGAAAAACTAAACACAGGATTCATTACACGAAAGTGGGGGGGGGGGGGATGCTCAATCATATGGAGCTGAAAACCATCTGACTTCTTCTTCTTTATGCAGCGCAGTGAGGATACTGAACGTGCAGGAGACTCAGTGGCTGTGGAAGCATTGCTGTATCTCTCGAGAGGTTTCAAGAGAAGCAATCGAACAAAAGAAATGTTTGGCTTCTACTCTAGTGTGCGTGGAAAGATCTAGTAGTTTTGCACTAGAGCAGCAGAGGGAAAACCAACGCAGAGAAGAATTTTAGACACTTACATTTAAATCTGCCTCTGGTTCAATGACACTGTAATTATACCTTACTACAAACTTCACCTATAACAAAACTAAAGCACACCTTTGCATGCTGTATTTGGTGACAAAATGTTTCCACACTTAAGAAACACACTATTTAATGAACCTCATTTAATCAACAGTCATCTGACATGAGGAAATATACTCTGTTATGACTAAATAACCACATTAATGAGCAGAAAATGGAGAAACAAATAACAAAATTAATTACAGGGTAGAAGAGATGCTCAAGAATGGGCCAACCATTTCTCAACTGATCTCACAGGTTAACTTTTTAAAGAATTTAACAGGACCATATGGAAGAATAGTGAGTGCTTTGAATAGATTTTAGTGAATATGTTGAATTGCATGGTCAGTCATATAGTGTGTGGACGACACCTATCACAGCACTGAGCTTTAAATATGGATGCAATGCAATTATATAACAGCAGATCAATTAAAGTATCTGATCTAAGTATCTCTTGACACCAGGGCTGAGTGGACAAGCCCAAAGTTGTCACCCATCTGAGAGCCGCTATTTCCCATCAGTGGATCTGTGACTTACGTGTATTGCTGAGGAAATGTGAGACCCTCTGCTCCAGGCCACGATGCGCTGAAAATCAAGATAATCTGGATAGATACCAAGCAGACGATGCTGCAAGACCTTTTGCCTATCGCCATTTTCCATTAAAAATTCTCGTCACGGGCTTTCGGTGCGTGGATGAAAAGCTCCGGACTGTCTCCGGGGCATACAGCTCTCTGAAGGAAAACGTCCAGCTCAGTTTCCTGACCAGTTCATATCGGTGTCTGTTGTCAAGTGGACGCGGAGGAGGCTGGCATCGGCCGTGGAGGCATCGCGGACGGTGGGAGATGCACTAATGCAGCTGCCAAGACACTGCAGAGTCTCTCCTCCTGCTCCCACATACAACACCACCACCGCCGCCGCCGCCGCCACCACACACAGGCCGGCGCGCACACGACAGCGCTCTCTCATCAGCAGCCCGTGGATCAGGCGCGTTCACGCTCACCAGGCAACAGTGGAGCAGGAGGATCTAGTCTGGCTTTATTTATCTCTGCAGAGCCACGTGGGGTTTGCTTTTTCCACAGAATTTGAGGTTTTGCACAGGTCTTACCACTGCACTGTAAAAAATGACTGTAGAATTAACACCAAAAAGTTGTAAAATTGCAACATAAAAAAACTGTAAGTGACAACACAATGCAAAGTAGTTTATTTGAAAAGATTTTTGTGTTAACGATGAACCCTTTCATGCACGAATTATGGGAACCTTAATAAAGATTTTTTCCTGAGGGTTTTTATTCCTGTTTAGGCATGAAAAAAACACTGTAATTGAATTTTTTTATTAACCTATTTTCATGGAATTGCAAAATATATCCCCTCAGCTGGACACCATGTGTTTAATTTTTGAAGCAAAGAAACATGTGCTTACTGATATACTGTGTGAAAGCTATGAAATACATTTTTTAAAATGCTGCTAATCTGATGTTTTGTCACATTTCAACATACTATAATATTAATTTTGACTCACTTTATCGAGATAATATCGGGGAAAAAAAACCTTTTGTTTAAAATACTGTTAATTACAGTCTAATAACAATAACAAGGAATTCATTTACACTCAAACATGTTACTGCAGATCAGGTTTATCAAGAACAGCAAAGTTACAGTAATGGTATGAATGTCAGTGTATGAAATGGTGCATAAGCGTCCACTGTGTTGGTTGATATGGAACTAAAACAATAAAATCCATGAATATACAAGAGAACAGATTTGAATAGCTGTCCACTGTAGTGACCACTATGCATGAAAGGGTTAAATCAAATATAGCTGTAGTTTTTACTGGAAGAGTATGTTAACAAAACCAGATTTGTATGTAGAAATGATGTATTTCTATTGTTTTTACAAAATAAACCTGTAAATTGAAATACAATGTGGTGCCGTTTAAATTGCGAGACCATAATGTTAAAATAACGGCCTATTTGATTTTTTATATATGTATACAAAAGTTATAAAAAAAAGTAAATATTTAACAATGTAACATTTTAAATTTGTAAGTTAATGGGTTGGTAGAGTTGGTAGAGCGGCTCGTCCAATAACCAAAGGGTTGGTGGTTTGAATCCTGGCTCTGACTGTCCATGTGTCAAAGTGTCCATGGAAGATACTAAAACCTAAATTGCTCCCAGTTGGACCTGGTGGTTTTGGAAAGTGCTTTGGACACCATGAGGGTGTATAAAATGTGCTAAATAAGTGCAGTCCATTTACCATTTAAATCCAACGTTAAATCTACATGTTTAAAATGTTAAATCTACATGTTACTCCGTAAATATGCTTACAGGTGGATATGTTTTTTACAGTATTATTCTGGAAACCACAGCTGCCAGTTTTTTTTCCGTAAAAACAACAGGATTTTTTTTTACAGTGTGCATTTCTGTACAGGGTGAGGTGGTGTTAAAAGTCCTCCACTCACACCCCACTCTGAAAATTTGAAAGAGCAATTTTAACACTCAGAGTTAAAATCAACACTCTCCTATATATGGAAACCATTTTTGAAGTTAATATTTAACTCTCTAATAGTGTAAAATTGCAATTACATCACAGGCTATCAGCATTATTAAATTAATGGATTCTTTAGAGCAGGGGTGTCAAACTCATTTTAGTTGAAGGGTCACATACAAACCAATATGATCTCAAGTGGGTCACACCAGCAGAAACAGCCACCGGAGACCAAAACCATCTAGCCTACTGATGTAAATGTTTAATACCTGTTGATCCACTCATCCTATCAATCCATGTAAATAACTGGTGTAAAATACAGTTTGTCATCTTTTCATGGTCATCAGATATTTTGAACGTTCAGATGCATGCTCCATAGTGAACATGGAAACACAATCATCTTCAACAACATTGATTCACCAGAAAACCAATGGAGTTGGATCAATGGTAGTGGATGGAGACACTTGGTTTATGTTCAGTTAATGAGAGATTTTACTGAAAAAGTCACTTTTTCAGCAGTTTTTTCTGTTTTTCATACAATAACCCTCAACTTTACTCTGGTGCTTTAATGAACATATACATGATCAGTGAATTAAATACATGAAAATACATGATTTTCACTGGGGAAAAAAATAAACTACAGAGGATAATATTGTAATAAATGGTGATAAATCATTTAAGGAAAGTTACATCTAGAGAAAAAAAACGTTTGGGAACTGCCGCAAAATTACCACTGGCTCTGTATGGGTTAACAGTGGCATAAGTAAAATTACATTACGAAAATGTTTTCACCAAAAAAACAACTATCCTTTACAAAATCTGAATAAAATGAACAACTATGAACAACATGAATTTTCTTATGAAGAATACACACATTTGCATTGTAACTTACAGATCACACTGGATCTACAAACACACAAAACATTTAGTGACAGGCAGAATATCGTTAAAATTATTTCATAAGACATTTCAGGAGGTTCATATTTGTTCAGGTTATTTCCATTTGTTGTGAAAGGATAATTTTTGAATGTAAACATTTTCATGTAATTTTACTTTTTTACAATAAAACAAACAGAAACATTTGGAGTTGTCAGTATTTATAGGTCATTATGATAGTATATTACTGGTCTGACCCACCTGAAATCAGTTTGGGCTGTGTGGGGCTGTATGTTAAATGATTTTGACACTTTTGGTTGTTAATATGTACAGTGTAATGTTTGCATTTTATAAATTCATCCCATGGGCCGGACTGGACCCTTTGGTGGAACGGTTTTGGCCCACAGGCTGTACGCTTGACACCCACAGTTTACTTTGCTTTAAACTGCAGAAGGCTCTGACATATGTTGTGATGGTGCTATAAAAACATGGTGTTAGACATGAAGCAAGTTCAGATGTCTAATCGTGTCCTGAGTGGGTGTGGTGAAGAACCAAAGCCGTGACACCATGAGTGATGATCCCTGTGTCAGCAGAGGAAGGGTGGGAATAAAACATTTGTCAGATGTTGTGTCCTGTTAGTAAACGCAAAGTGCCAAGTCTTCCCTTCTTATAACATGTCATGTGGCAACCCACTCTTCCTGTTGACCACAAAAGTTCCAAAGTAGTAGTAGTCCAAAGTGTTTTCTTGGCTTCTGTAACACTTTCCTATATCGCGAAAGATGGTGCTGCTGCTCATATTGCAAATGTAGCCCTCTGCTACAAGAGCGCTAAGCTTACTAACTATATGAAGGCCAAACCTCTTCAACGCTGCAGGAGTGTAAAAACAACACCCAAGTCAACACTCATCAACTCAACTTTAGAAAATTAACACTTCTGGATTTGCTGTGCAGGGGCCTCACACCTTCAAGGGCACAGAAGTCTGAGGTCCACCATGTCAGCTGGTTTTGGACATGTGATAAGTTGTCATGTAATGAATCAGGTATCAGTAACATTAACAATGTAAAGAGTCATTTTTGAGTTGAGGTGTAAAAAAAAGATTTACTCCCCCTATGTTTCATGACAGGGTGGATAACAGTGGTCTACAATCATCTGCCTCAGAGGTTAAATGTGCTAAATCTTATATACTTTAATACAATGAATTGGAAAACGAATGACAAAAGTGCTGGTTAGTTGATGTTTTCAATGTATATGATAAATTGTAATTACACATATATTGGTATAATTACATTTCTAAAATAGATTTCTTAATCTTATTGTAATGTGCAGACAGTGTATTGAAGTAGATCTGGTAGCTCTGAATCAAAAATTCCTTTTGAGTAAAACCCATTCTCTTATTAATTCTCAGAATTTCACATTTTGACCAAATACTTTATCTAGGAAACTACAGCCAACCTGCATTTTGACTAATTTTTTCTCTTTGAGTGACTCAAACATGGTACACTTTCACTACTGTTATTCTGGAAGTATTTTACTTGTAGACCAGTGTTATCTGCTTTTGCTATTTATGATCTTATGGGACTTTAATAATATGGCAATGTTTGGTGTATTTTTAAACTTATACAAATAAAATACACATTTTTATTGGAAGATACCATTTCCAAAACAAAAAACAATCTACTGTGTAATGGAGAAAAAGATCCACTGATGTGTAGGTTTACATAGGAACAGATGAACAAAACACACATGCAGATTGAGATTAGGCTGTTGTTGTTGTTGTTGTTGTTGTTGTTGGAAAATGACACACATTTAGTTTGCTGGAATTTCAACAAATGTTTTATTTTGTGCAGAGGCAGCACATTTCTACAGATGGACAATATAAAATGGATTTTGGCACAATAAGCATAGTAAAATGTTCAAAAATAATTCTTCATGTTGATATACTCATTATATGTATTGGACAAAGCCAAAGGGAGTCCCATCTCACATCTTCAGGGGCCACAGTTTGAAGACCCTGCACTAAATCATAGTCATACTAGTCGAATACACACCAAAATGAAGCTGGTTTATAGTGTTCACAATTGAAAACTGATAACGCAACTGAGTCTGCATACTAAACAGTATATTTACCTCCACTGGGAATGTTGATGGTTATGTTTGTTATTATCACTCCCTTCTATTTGTGTCTGCACAATTATGGAAAAACTGCTGCATCAATTTTTATGAAACCTGGTGGAAGGGTAGAACATGGGCTAAAGATGAGACGCATGAAAAGGAGAGGAGGTTTGATTTGTTTCTTTCACACTGGAGAGCCCAAGGCTGACTTGATAACATTAAAACAGGCTGCACAATGTGAAGGTCACACAATAGTAGACATGAAAGGGTTCTTCCAAGAAAAAGCCCAGGAGGTCTAAGGGTATTGTCTCGATTTTTACATATTTTCTAAAATTCACCTTGTTAAGGTACTTGGAAATAACACAACACCCAAATGTTTTAGATCAAAAATTCGAGGAATGGTCTCAGCTTTATGTACACTGCAGCTCATTTTTGACCCAGAGAACTGTAGAAATAGATAATTTAGCCAAATTTTTTCAGCTATTATTTTCTGTCAAAGTTGGTAATTTTGGTTGATATTGCCATCAGCCACTATCAGAGCCAATCTGCTGATATCAATAGTTTGATCTGTCACTGTGAGCACTGTCTGATGATTATAAAACGAAAAAAAAATAAAGCACTGACTTCCACGGTAGTGCTAAGATCTTTGTTACCATGGTAATAGTCAGTTTAACTAACCCCTGGCTGGCACAAACTAACACAAAGGAGATCTAATACTGCAGAATGTGAAGGAGAATGGACTAGTCTTGAGTGTGCTGCCGATGTGAACTGTGTTATAAAAAGAGAAAGAGGTGCTGATTTCCTGGCGTACAGTTGATGGTTTCTGGGCATATACTGTCCAGTCTATTATAGGCACTGTGCTAAATGGGAGGCTGGAGGTGACAGGGTCTATACATGATGGGGTAGGTGGAGTGTCAACATGGGAACAGTGATTTTTAGTCGGAGTAATCAGGCCTCAGAGGTGAAGCACATAAAGCCCTCCATTATGGGCATGAGGAAAAAATACTATACTGTACACTGGTGATAAAAGGTGTGCAATATATTGTATGTATTGGAATGCTGCTTTACATAACCAGTGTGGATGCTCTCTACTTTCTCATTTACTGAATTTTGCATTTGTAACACACTCATAATAAATTGCATTAATGCATTACGAGTGACTCATTATTGTTTACCCACAAAAACTGGAGATAATGAGGAATCTGTTTTTTGTTTTTGTTCTTTTACAGCCAGTATAATGATTGTAGTCTATCACTTGTGTAGTCTATTATTGTGTTGGACAGTTATGCAATCGTGTTTATCAGCAACAGAAATGTTCTCGAACATCCCTTCTGTCTACTATTAACAATGACAGTAGTGAGTAAAACCTTTCATTATTTCTTATAGTATTTTGTTTATATAACGCTACATAAATGTGCTTAAATGTTGAAATGGGAAAAAATTCTTAAAATTAAATGTAAGATATAAAAAATCTCAGGTTTTGTGCTTCAGATTTTTCTTGGTCAAACTAAAAATTCCACTAAAATAAATAATGTAACAAGAAAACACAACCGACTGCCCACAGTACAGTAACTTCAGAATGGTAATTTGTGACAGACTACAATTAATCCTCTCTTCTGGAGGGTTTGGCTGTAATTAGCACCAGAGGATAGTTGTAGTTGCACAACAGGAGGGTGCAGTATAGAAGGAAATGCCACTCAGCCGGAAGATTTACAGTGTGTTCCTTCATTCACTGCAGCATTTGTGAATATTAACAGCTCTCTCCAGAAGCAGGAACAGCAAAGAACGAAGACTCAGCACTATGATGCTGAATATAAAGCAGCTCTTAGATCAGTCACATGAAGGCTGATTGTGTGGATACATAGACTGTATTGACTTTATTTTTTAATTTATTTTCTGATCAATTTTATTCCCGTTTTGTAGAAAATGTATGCTTTTCCCTCAGCCTGCCTTATGTTTCCTCACAGGAATTATGTCTGCAAGTTAGTCCCCTACCTGCAGTATGTCTTTAAGGCTGTTTGTGCACCACAGAGATATTGCTGATAAGATGCCAGTGGGATGTGGGGAAACAGGTGGGGTCGGGTTAAAGCTCCCCATGTGGGTTAGCTCCCTGTTTATATTACCTTGACCCAGACTTGAATCCTCACCTCACCCTGCCAGATCATGACCTCAGACTATGGGGAAAAACAGAGGGGGACTGCACTGCTACCATGTTATCAACAGACCAATAACACAAAGATATTGTACATTCCTCAGTCCCTGAACTGATGCATTTCAACATATGCAGCAGCAAAAGACAATACTAAACAGAAGAATATCACACCTTTCTTTCTTTCTTTCTTACTTTCTTTCTAAGACTGTTAAACAGCATTTGTTTTCCGCAGTCAAACATTCAGATGCTCGACAGTTGACCCGACAGGATGACTGCACCTATTCCTGCCCCCTCTGGGAGGAAGGATGTGGGTTCAGCTTTTAGTCATCTCCCTCTCAGCCCCATGTGCTAATACTGCTGTCATGTCCTGGGGAGAGAGAAGACTAATTACCGACTGCACGGCCTTCCTGCCAGTCCCCCTTGGAGAGTCATACGCTGTTAATTGGACGACAACTCCAAAGGGAGCTCAACTGTAGATGAGTCCAACCTTTACCTCGTGTAAACAGCATTTTCATTATAAATCAAAAGGAAACCTTTAATCTGTTGTTTCCTCCACTGCACCTCCATTTCATAATATCCCTCTTTAGGATTATTCTTTTTTTGTTTTACATTTAAACTAACCTCTCCTGCATAAATCTAAAATCTTTTTATGCCATTTGTTTATCATCGTCTGGCCAGACATGTTTAGTTATACAATATAAACAGAAACATATTAAAGACACTTTGAGATATTTATGTTGCTTCCACTGATGCACTAGAATAATTACTATTCACTGAATATTTAAAGACATATTTTGGATAAAATTATCTTTATTCCTGCCTTCCTGATTGTTGCCATTTGAGGAAAAGTGGAATCAGTGGTTTATGCTGAAAATCAGTGGGCCGTGGGCGTCCTCATTCACTCTCATTCAGAACACCACAGCAGTGTACCTGCGGATAATGTTGGAGAGCACTTTATGATAATATGATGGCTGCACTGATGGATTCAGTGTTTTCACTGATGTTTGGAAAGTGTTATTGATGTAGTTATGGTAAATTTAATATCCTGTCCTTGAAGCAGATGGTTGGTTCTGCAGGTTAAACGCCTTTGCTGTAGGCAGCAAGATCTCACTCTGTGTAACACAGATCTCATTTTGTTTCGCACTGATAGGTATTTTTAACTATTAGTGCGCTGAACACAGGCCTTTTCTCTTTTCATGTGAAAAACAAAATAATTCTCAACAAATACATAAATCTGTTATTTATTAATTCATTTTTATTGAATAAAATTCTTGAAAACATTTTCAAATTTCACTAAATTAAAAAAGTGTTTAATAATTCACATTTGAGTTATTCATGGATGATGATATAGATTTTTTCCTTATTAATTTAAACTACTGTTTTCACAATAGCTGATATTCCCACACATTCAACCAACAATGACATACACTGCCTAAAAAAACAGTTGTAATAATAAGTAATGGAAAGCTCT
Source organism: Sphaeramia orbicularis (assembly GCF_902148855.1). Classification (NCBI taxonomy): domain Eukaryota; kingdom Metazoa; phylum Chordata; class Actinopteri; order Kurtiformes; family Apogonidae; genus Sphaeramia; species Sphaeramia orbicularis. The sequence continues at coordinate 31,994,462 of NC_043961.1, read as the reverse complement.
TGTGCCTACATCCTGAGAATCATAAAAATAAAATTATAGTACCAAAGGTACTGCTCAGTTGGCTTTATTATACATGTGTTATTATTATTCTTTGGTAATCTATGCAAAAATTCAAGTTAAATAATTAGATCATCAGTGAAATGTGGTTCAGAGATCATTAGAAATAAAGACTTATCTAAGCCTCATCAGGAAAGGCAACCACGCCGGCCAGAGCTGGGATGAGTTTCTCGTACACACTGATGCCTCTCAGAAAGACCTGCTCATTCAGATACTCGTTGTGATCGTGCAGCAGGATTGGTGTCCGGTTCATTGGTGAAAAGCCGATAGCAGGGATCCCAACCTATAACCATTTCAGGATTTCATGATAGACGCTCAAATAAACATTCATAGTGGCCACCTGTAAATGTTTCAGTTGCTATAAACCAGGGGTCACCAACCCTGGTCTATGAGAGCCACTATCCTGCATGTTTTAGATGTTTCCCTCTTCCAGCACACCTGATGATCGTTATCAGGCTTCTGCAGAGCTTGATGATAGGCTTATCATTTGAATCAGGTGTGTTGGAAGAGGGATCCATCTAAAACATGCAGGATAGTACCTCTCGAGGACCAGGGTTGGTGACCCCTTCTATAAACAGTTCTTATACTCACCGCTCGGATAAAACGGCTATCTGTCGCAGCTGGAAAGATCTCCTTTTCCAAAGTCATGTTCCTACAGTGGAAATGTTGACACAACACTTGGTTTGTATCATAAAAAGATCAGACGCAGTAAAGTCAAGAACAATCTTCATGGTTCCCAGTGTGTGTGGTAAAAATGTTCAAGACACATTTTAAGACTTCTACAACGTACTGCCCTACTTCTTTCCAGTATAAGACATATCTATGTAGGATATGCAAAGAAGAAATTATTTTGCACAAGTACAGAGAATAGTGGGAACTGCAGGAACATTTACAGGAAAGGTGTGAAGAGTCACAGAATTTATTTAAAGAGTTTTAAACAACAAAAAAAGAGGATACAAGATTCTTATTTTATGAACCATTTGCACAACAGAGTGAATAAATTCTGGTCTGATAAATCTTCATTCATTGTAACAGATGTACAGTTTTCTACTAGGCAGTAAAATTACTCAGCATCATTAGAGTGTTTAGAATAAAGAATTTGTAGGTTATGTCAAAGATGTCGGTATATCGGACTGGAGACACATTCACTGTATATATTCTCACCAACGGGCTAGAGCTGGGGTGTCCCAGGCCACTTGAGATCCCACCGGGCTGTATGTGGCCCCTGAACTAAACCCAGCTCAATACCCTTGAGGTTTAATGTCTTCAGTGTAATTTTTGTGTTTTGCAAATTCATCCCGTGGGCCAGATTGGACCCTTCGGCAGGCTGGTTTTGGCCCCTGGGTCATATGTTTGACACCCCAGCACTAGAGGATTTAAGTGACCACTAGAGGGACCAAAGAATCATTAAACTCCTCTCCCAGACCATTGAAAACTAACACCATCAAGGTGTGAGAAAGTGACACGGGACTGTGACTGACTTTCAAAATAATCAACTGGATGTTTTTGTTTGAGGAAGAAAACTTGATTTTTCCATAATGCAGATGTGGTAAAAATGAGCTTCACACTATATTCAGTGAAGGATACAGTCTGTGGATAATTGATGTTGATTTGTTGGTAGTTGTGAGTGTGTTCTGGTTCACGACTTCCCACTGCTGTTGACAGTTTGTAATATCAATGCTATACTACCTTTGTACAGGTGACATTATGCAGGTGCATTAGATCATAAATACAAACTCTCTTTCACACATCCATCAGAAAAAACGCTTGCTCTGTTTGATGAGCTTGTGTGACACTGTGTAGGTGACTTTAGCTGCTGGATTATTGGCTGGACGACTGATTTGTGAAAATATTCTACTAAGAAATTAAGTTGGAAGACAATTTTTTTCTTCTTTTTCTCATGATGATAACTTTATGACAGTCAGCAGAACATAGGTTCTAATGCCCAGACAAAACATAATACTGCCTTTTTATCATTATATATTCTTATTATTTTCTAATTTGTTATTTTGTTTTCCTTTGAGGACATTGTGAGTTTGATTACAATGATCCGCTTTCTCCTTTTTACTGGATCGTGTGAACAGAAAGACATTTTGCATCTTTTGCATGTACTCTGAGAACCGACTGCCCTGTAGTTTCCTCTGTGTCTGCACTCTGTATGAAACAGCAAAGCAGTAGATACATGCACTACAGATGATGAATTACTGTGTGCTGGATACTCACATTTCCTTGCAGGCTGCACTAAAAGCACTCCACCATGGATCGCTCTCCTCTGTGGAGGTCACATTCTGGTTCATATGTTTCTACAAAGGATGACATCAGGTTTAGACAATATGACAAAAGGAATGCATTATAACAGAGTATGAGTACACCTACCTGAGCAAATTCATAAGTGACATCCTCCCCTGCTTCCTTACACCACTGCTGGATCTGTCCTTCAAACTCCTTGTAGGAAAATATTTCAGAGGTTAGTGTTAATATTGAGACTGTGGTGATTCTGAACAGGCTGGCAGACATAAATCTGTCTTATTCTAGATGTCTGTATGTCTCTTACCAAGAGGCATTAAGTCATTGTCCAAGCTTCACATAGGGGAGACTGGGGACAGTTGTAACACGGGTCAGATGTAACACTTGCAATTACTCCAATCAGGAACAAGTTAGGACTCACCTAATTCACTCTGCACATGCTCATTTAGTACTTAGTCCACATGGGAAGTTGTAGTGCCATGAGGCAGACACATCAGAATTTGTGAGGGAAAACATAATTTTGTAGTAAGAAAGTAATTTTTTTTGCTCAAATTACTTTTGTGATTACATAGCTTGCTTTGTAGTTGGACTCATGAAAGGTATATCATGTTGATTATGTGTCTGTTTAGCTATCTTTCATTCAGGTTATTTGTGGTAATGTTTTAGCTTCTAGCTGTAAGGCTAGCTAACTCATCACTAATGCACTCAGGGACAGTTGGAACAAACTTGCTTGGGGTAGAATGTAACACTTTCTAAAATGTTACGACCTACTCCAAGCTAAAATTCAATTGTTTTTCCAGGATTTCACGACCATGGGAACCCTGCAACTTTTTTTTTTTTTTTAGTTTTAACATGCCTAGGTCTCGGAAGAGAAATTCTGATGGGGGGGGGGGGGGGTGCCTCTGGACTTAAACTGATGTAAAGGTCCACAGAAAGTCAGTCAGATCTGTAGCAAAACTGTATGCCATGTCACTCTATACAGATTCTGCAAAGGGAGGAAGAAGTTGGAAGATCAAGCCAACTTCCACAAGTAGGCTACAACTCTGTCACAAAACGTGTTTACTGATCAACAAGAAAGGATTTTGGCAGAGTATCTGAAAGGTGCTGCTAATACATACTATGGACTGTGTCCCCGAGAGATAAGCCCATAAGAATTGAGGCTAAGCCAGGCTGGATTTATGAAAGTTATACTGGTGGCAATATATAAAATATATACTGAATAGAGAAATTTTTTAACATTTTTTTTTTATATGTTTAACATTACAGGTAAGAGAACTTGCATATCAGCTTGCAGAAAAATATGGCTGCAAACATCCAAAGTCATGGGATGAGACTTCAACTGCTGGTCCAGATTGGTTTTCCGTCTTTATGAAACGAAACCCAACTCTTTCCATTAGTCAGTCAATATCTTAAGTCATTGTCATGGTCCTGATTTTATAATGTTACATTTTACCCCAAAGTATGTTACAACCCCGGACTATGGGGTCAGTTGTAACATTTCACTCCTTGTGTTTGAGATTAAGTCATGCATTTTCTATTTGTGTTGCACAGACATTTTCTAGGTCATTTATTAGCAGACACTTGAAGCTAGTTTACATAACAGTTTGAAGACACTGGGTTAAAAGACCTCAAAGCTAGAGACAGAAATGTAAAAAATGTTACAACTGTCCCAGGTCTCCCCTACTGTACATCCAGACTCTACAGACCTGTAGATTTACTGTGGGTGGTATTCTCAGGTCAAAGCTGACATCCATTTCAGCTGGGATGACATTGTAGGCCACGCCCCCTTTCACCATGGTCATATTCACGGTGGTGACATCTCCGAGTGTAAAACACTCACTGGTATTTAGCCTGAAATCAACATTATATCTTTAGATTAGACTGTGATCAGTAGAACATCATATGCATATGGTCAACCATGAAAATCTTAAATTAAAGAGGGCTACACTGAAAAAGAAATTTGACCAAGTCCCTGAAGTCACTGCTTCTACTTTTACTGCTTTTACTTCCATAATCCAACATATTTATATCTGGTATTGTCTCAATACAGGTGCTCATTAATGTGCACTGTCCCTGCCAAATACACTAATAAATAAATAAACTTACACAGACCCTTCTTAATGATAGAGAAAGAGGACATTAATAATTCAAATGCCACACAACATGTTTTCTACATTTCCAGAGGTCAGGAAAAGAAAAACACTTAATGTACACTCACTAGGATATGCCACACAGCTGCAAATATGGTTAAAAATGAAAACACACTTTATTCAGAGGCTGCAGTACATGAAGACCTATTAAATATCCCTCTAAATATCAAGCAACACCTGAATAATAACATCACTAATTCCTGAATATCACTTCCATTTTAGTGGAATGATCCTGTTAAACATGCTTAAGCAGTGCAGATTATTGCCTCTACACGGTGGTTAATCCATAAATCAGAGACACTCATATTCTTCAGCTTTCAGCATAAATGTCACATTTTTAGTGTACAGTTGGTTTATTAAAACATTTTAGCAGCTCTACTCTTGCTGGTGAGAAACACATCCTCCAAAACCTTCAAGCCGGTTAAACCTGGTCTCTTGAGTGGCTTCAGATCAGAGGATTACACATGTGTCACAATTAACACAAATCATCCCAAAGTGACGCATTAAGGAGTAAATCTGCCACATTTCCAACATGTCCAGAGACAAACTTTATTTAAATCTCACCTGTGTTTCTCTTTCTCCCTGAAGTCAAGGAAAGAGTTGATGATTTGGCGCTGAAAAGGAAAAGACAATCATAACATTCCTTTTTACATGTGATTGTTTAATTATATTACATTATTATACGTTATTACATCAGGAACAATTGTCACATTCCATTTTAATACATTGTAATAGAGCAAAAAAAGAGGGGGGGGGGGCTGCAAACATTACATTTCAATGGCGGACACCTTTAAAAAACCCAGAGGAATGACCTCTTGATAATTAAGTTGAATGCATGAGTTAATTTTATCTGTTAGTTTACATAAAGTCTGATCATAATGATGATATTTATTCAGTCTGAGGTTTCCAGCAGTTTTCAAAATCCTCTCATTCCAGTCTTAGAATAAATGTTAGTTTCTCTGTTCTCAACCAGAGGAGTTTCAGATGTCGTCCATGACTATTTAATTTTTAACATGACTCACCAGCTTCTCAGCCGCAGTATTTTCCACAAATCTAGACCCATGGCCTGGACTGCCCGGGCAGTGGATTGTAATCCCTGCAAAGAAGCGAGAAATCTACTTTATTCATGATGGACCCATGTGTTTAAAACAACTAACATCACATTTCATCATCGTGGAATATGTCCGGCTAGTGGAAGTTTGTGTATTTTACTCACACCAGGGGTTCCTTTCTCCATAAAACACAGTGAAAGCCTCACTGGGATTGGCCAAACCTGCAGAACACACACAGAAAAATTCAATCACTTGTGTTCAGACTCACAAATCCTTAATGTAATAGGAGAAATGGTTTGTTTTACAACTACACAACAGACAGAAACACAAAAATGCATCTGTGTAACATGTAAAATACTATTAATAATTATACCATATGGAAAAACCTTTTTACAAATATAAATGTCTGAACAACTACATAGAGGAAACCAGTATTACTGAACATACAAAGTTAGTTTGCTCTGGTGGCAAGAGAAAGAGTGAGAAGAGTTTAGTAAAACATGTTATGCCAGTTAGTCTAAGGCTAACTGTGCTTCTCTGTCCACCCACAACACAGTGGAGTGAGTGATAAACATTGGCTGTTTTCAAAACTGCATAATTTCTGCTACTGGCAAACGGATTCTGATCAAAAGTGGTTAATGACAAATGTGAAAACCTACAGTGTGCCAAATACACCAGGATGTACTGTATACTAGACTGACCACAGCCTGCTACCTGGGCTATCAGTGTGATATACTGCATCCCATGATGCATTGCAGTCATCATCTTTGTCTTCTTTTGATCATAGCAGATGACAAATAGAGTTTAAGATGTAATGCAACCACCGACTATGCTTAAGTGTAGGAAAGACTGCACTACTGACAGATGATCAAGTATTATGTTGTTCTGAGCACCGATACAGGTTATCAATGGAACTGATCACTGATATATGGAACCAATACACACAGTACTGTGCAAAAGTCCTAGGTCCAGCATCAGGTTTGTTGAATTAGTATAGTTACAATGACACAAATTCATTTCTCAGTGTCTGTGTAAGATGCAATCTGGATACACAGGAAGTATACACAGCAGTAAAAACAAAAGTTTCAGGGAAGAACAGCTTCTAAACCAAAGTTTTAGTATTAAATGTGACCTACTTTTGCAGTTAACATGTCTTTAACTGTTTTGTCCAGACAAAATGATACTTATTGCATAAATTTTCTGATGTTTTATATCAGGTTTCATTCAACACGTCAGATGTTTCAAACCGTTTGTGCTGCTTCTTGTCATGGGGTCAGGGGTCACCCAAACAGTAACTTTAACCTCTAGAACCCATTGATTTTGTCCACATTGTATATTGTATATTTTGAAACTCTGTCTTTCTTGTTTATCTATTTTATTTCATTTTTTACTGCATGTTTCTAACCTATTCCATGTTCTATGTATGCACCAAACCACTGAAGCAAATTCCTAGAAATGTAAACCCTGTTTACATGGCAATAAACATGATTCTCATTTTGATTTAGTTTAGTATTTTGTGTGTCCTTAAAGGTTGTGCACATATTTCCTGTATTTTCTTGTTGTATTTGAAGAAAAGACAATGAGAAATAAATATGCATACTCATTTCAATACTGCAAAACCAACAAAGCCAAAGGTTGTCTAAAACTTTCACATGGTACTATACATCTGCAGTGAAGATATGAATCTTAGTATCGATGCACTGTCTTTCAAATCAAATAAAGACAAAAATGTTAGCTGTATGTATTCTGAATTTTCACCATGGCGTGAACCACTGATATTATAAATAAGTATGACTAGGTAAATAAAGGTTCTTCACAATAATTACTATCAGACAGAGCTGTAGGTGGGACATCACTCCTGAGTGGTAAACAGAGATAGCGAGGCTGTATCCAAGCCAAAGTAGAGAATATCTAAGCTATTTTTGGACTTTTGTGCCCTACCAGGCGAACTACCAGGGCACCACAAGCTGTGCATCTGTAAAAGGTTTGACTTGAACAGATAACAGATTTAAAGCAAAAAATACTGATGCCAATAATTGGCCAAATGTGAATATCAGCCCTGGTAATCAGTCATGGTCAATAAATGGTCTGTTCTTACTATTTACAGACATTAATGAGAATATACAGCGACAGAGATTTGGGCAAAAATGTTAATATGTGACAAAAATAGAAAACAGTTTAAAATACATGAGAGGATTCATAAAATCATGCAAATATAACAAATGTTGATAAGCCTGGTGATCAAGATGTATCCAGTATGTGATTCCAAACCCATCATTATCTCTAACAGGCTGGAATCGTAACAGTCCTGTCCTTTCTACCACATTTCCCATGATGTCAAGTCCCTCTTCAACAACAGAAGCTCTTTTCATCACCTTTTTAGTTTTCTGTGTAAAGTTAAATATAACAAAGATAGGGCAGAGATTCACAAAGAAACAAAAATGGCACCTTATATGACCTTACACCGATTTAATGGGGTTGAATTAAAACCCTTTTTTATTCATCTAATGTTGTATTAAGGTCATAGTGCCCTACATTTTACTCTACAATGTCTATACGTGGTGCTGTTTGTTTTGTGTGTGTTTGAGGTGTTTTGTAATTCTGCCATTTACCTGGTATACCCTCTGACCCCAGTTTGACTTTATTAAATGACTGCGAGCTCCTATTCATTAACTTTTCAAAGATGCTGTTAACAGTTATTTATTTACCTTCGTCGAGTGCAAAGCCAATGTTTAAGTTTTTAAACTCTGGATGGTTCACAAATGTCTCCATTCCCTTGTGACCCCCAACTTCTTCATCTAAAAAGAAAACATGCACAAAGGTTAATTATTATTATTATTATCACTTCCCAAGAATGTTCATAGCTGGTAAGCATTTACTGCAAATGCTTCTAAAGTAAATGCACACAGTTGTAAAGGGTTTAAAAGGGTTATATGTATTCTGGTCTTGATTATTATGCAATTTCACATCATTCTGTTTTTGATAATTCTGATATAACTGGCAAGGAAACTGATCTGTAGACATGTTTGTTTACTCAATAACTGCAGCTATTCTTTCACATTTGAACGCTTTGTCTTCAGAAATGTTAATACTTTGGGATGTCTATGTATTTTTGTGGGTATCACCTGGATGAGGGAAGAGGGTGGGGCTGGGGGATATCAACTTGTGTAAAATGTGTTCATAAAATGATAAATAAAGATGTAAAAAAAAAAAAAGGGTCATATGCAGTATTGATATTCCAAACTCTCAACGGCAAGGGGTCTTTGTATTACAACCGAAACCACCAACGAATCAACGCTATGTATCCAGAGAGTGTATCACCCATAGAATAAATCATAAAGCTCATTGTTTACACACATCTGTATTATGGTATCATCAGGTTTCTTTCTTCAAACAAAAAAACCCCCCTCAAAGATAGTTATTTGAATAGTCGATAATATGAACAGTCTTCATATAAGTTATTGTGTTACTTCTCTGATATTTAACATTCCAGCTCTGTTTTCAGACAAAACAGCCACAGTAAAACCACAAATCACCACTGTTTTCCATACAGTTTGTGCCATCAGTAGCTGCTTTAAAGATCTGTATGGAATCGTCAAAACTGACACAGTTTAGTCTGAACTGTGGATCAACAAATGGCTAACCTAGCAAAGATAATAACATCACATAATAACTTTATACCTTCATACGCCTCATAATCAAATCAGAGAAACACTATGATTTCTGCATCAAACTGGATTCTTTTCATTTAGAGCTGTGTCCAGTGGTGAAAAAAACAACAGTGTTTCTAGCTTTTATCACTTTGACACTTTCTGTGACTCCAAAAGTTGTTTCTTAGTGGTTTTCATCCCATTTTGTCACTTTCTGACACTTTGCTCAAAGGCCCCATGGTGTTAGTTTTCCTCACCATGGAAGACCAGCAGACAGCAGTGACTCACTACTCCCTCTAGTGGTCACATAAATCTGTTGGGCTGTGGATATAAATACATTCAGTTCATATCACTACAATTCAACACACTGGCCCCTTTAGTGTAACTTCAGAGCCTTTTGGTGTAAAACACTCTGATGATTTAGGTAATTTTTTAAATGTTTGAAACCAGAAAAATACTACATATAACCCCTTTAAAGATTTTAGAACAGACAAGAAATATATACATTTAAAAAAACACTTACCAGGAACAAACATTAGGTGCACAGTGCGCATCAGTTTCCGTCCCTCTGACTTCAGTCTCCGAATCGCCTCGATGTATCTGAAGAGAACAAAAGTACAAACAGCAAATTTGGGACAGACATAAAAGAAGCACAAAGAGTCTGAACTGACTGTATGCAGGTTGGTTGTGTGGGTGATACACTTGTTTCTAATCGAACAACATTAAAAGTGAGGATCACAATAATACTAGAGCACAAATCCTGTTCAATGAGACAAGTTATCAAGGCAGTTTATACCCACTGTATAGTTACACATTTCATGTCCTGTGTTCCCCGGGCATAAATGTTGCCCTCTGCATCTTTGAAAGCACTGAAAGCATCGTATTTCCAATGTTCCTGGAGAAGAGATTGATATCAAATCTATTTTTTTCATGTCTGTTACAGTTAATGACAGGATTGTAACACCTTTAATAAAGCAAGATGCCGTACCTGAAAAACAGGCACAACATCCGTGTGGGAATTTAATAAGACGGACTTCAGCTTCGGGTTTGTTCCTTCCCATGTCATGATTGATACAACCCTGCCCGGAAAAACCTACAGAGACAAGAAACAAGACACTAAAGGCACGCAAAATAAAGCTTTGTGGAAATATCCCTTTCTTCTGTCTTTGTTCATATATAAAGTATCAGTATATTCTGTTTTGCTACACACCTCAATCTTCTTCATGGGTAGCTGAAGCTCTGCTGCTATTCTGTCCAGGAACTTAAGAGCAGCATCTATAAATGAACACATTGCAGAGAAAGAGTCTTTAAATATTAATAACTATGTAGAATGTTTCCTGGAAATAGTCATGTAGCCTCAAATCAGAAAGAATTGGGAGAGTATGAAAAAAAAAGACACTAGTCGCTAAAATTTACTTGACTTGTATTTCGTTGTAGACACTATGAATTGGACATATTTTGATTTCAGTTGGAAATATGCATCTATTCCTCGCATTCGGGCTGCAACACATTCAAGAAACAGTTGAGAAACAGGATATTTAACACACGTAATGGGTTAAAATAATTAATAAACATTGTGTAAAGTCCTGAAGTCACAGTCCAGGGTGACCTTGGCAAAGGTCATTTGCACTTCAGTGTCACAATGTATTTTTCAGCATTAATTGTCTTGGAGTGAAACATGATGCCTTCATGACAATAAACTGTCCGGGAACACCATGCATAATTCACAAAAAACAACGCGGCATTGTTGCACATCAATCATTAAACCTGTTTGTAGGAAGAATGGGACAAAATTACACCTGAAACACTTCATCGCTTGGCGTCTTCAGTCCTTTAACTGTTGTGCAAAGACACGACAACATTCCATGGGGGAAATGATTTACTTTGATTATTTTTGGAAGAACTGTGTTGCACGAATCCAAATCCAGTGCTTCTTTTTCAGTATCATACTGAATAATTTAGTAATGACGATTTTCAGTGTGAATTTTGACTCTAATACTGGTGTGTCAAACATACAACCCACAAGCCAAAACCACATCAACAAAGGGTCCAATCCAGCCAGTGGGAAAAATGTGTGAAATGCAAAAACTACACTGAAGATATCAATAATCAAGGGTGTAGAAATCATTTCAGGTCAGAGGCCACAAACAGCCCAATTTAATCTGAAGTAGGTCAGACCATTAAAATACTATAATAATAATATATAAATAATGACAACTCCAACAATTGTTTCTCTTTGTTTTACTTAAAAAAAAAGTTAAATTACATGAAAATAGTTACATTTAGAAACTATCCTTTCACAAAAATTGTGAATAACCTGAACAAATATGAACAACCTGAAATGTCTTAAGAGATGTAAGTGCAACAATATTATGTCTGTTACTAAATGTTTTGTGCCTTTGTAGATCCACTGTGAACTGTAAGCTGAAATGGACAAGTGTGAATGATAAGCTGAGGCATAATATTCTTAAAATTGCCCTTCTTTTTTTTATGACTTGCATTTTTTATTTCATTTTTCCAAACATATCACATCATCACACATCAAATACTAACATTAGAGCATCGGTAATTCACCCACCCATAACCAGAAGGTGTCTTCATATCGATATAGTGGCTATTTTTCCCGCACACATCAACTTTGAGTATCCATGTATATAATACATACATACATACACACACCATAAATATCTACATAGAGGTGTCTAATCATAATAGACACACATACAAACACGAGGTATGTGACCATTGTCTTTTCAGTGTGAATCCTCTTAGCCTTTAGTCTTTAAAATTTAAGATTCCAGGTATTTGCTCCATTTCAAAAGTTATTTTTCTGTCTCATCTTGCATCCTAGATGACATTCTTTAATATGCCGCTACTTTTCCCACTTCCGTCATCCACTCCTGGAACAGAGGCTCTCCATATTTCTTCCAGTTTCTCATTATAATTTATAGTCCAGTCCTTAGAACAGTCTGTAACCAGTCTTTTAGTGGAAAAATTACCCTTATTTTAAAGAAATTTCAGGTTGTTCATATTTGTTCAGGTTATTTGCATTTTTAAAGGATAGTTTGTAGATGTAAACATTTTCATCCTGTAATTTGTCTTTTTTCACTCTAAAGTTTGGAGGTGATCTTATTTATAGGCTGTTTAGTTATTATTTTACTGCTTCAGCTGACTTGAGATCACATTGGGCTGTATGTGACCTCTGAACTAAAAGGAGTCTGACACAACTTGTTCTGTTCTTACTTGTACTGCTCTGTGGTTAATAAGTCACAATTAAATTAAGTTTTGCTGCTTTACTTAATTGTTTAACTAAACTGTCATCACCTATTTCTGCCTCTTTATTCAGGTCAGAGTGTGGATGCAATCAGATAAGAACGGCATCATAAAATCTAAATACCCTTCGGTCCAAGAGTTTTAATCAGTTGACTACAGGATCTCCTACCTATGGTCACTGGAACTTCTCAAAAATAAAAAGTAAACATAAAGCACCCTGATCATTTCAGTTGGCAGCAGAAGAGGACAAACCTGCTGTTTTCATCACCAAAAACCATCATAATCAGTGTACAATTAGGGTTTTTTCCCCACAACAAACATTCAGACATAGATAAAGTGTATTTAAAGTCCAGCCAACACTGATAAAAACTGGACTTTGATAAGATGATATAACTGAAAACACTCTTACACCTTCCTAGAGAGTAATACATTTTACATTAGAGCACAGGTGTCAAACATGCAGCCCGGGGGCCAAATCCAGCCTGCCAAAGGGTCCAGTCTGGCCCCTGGGATGAATTTGTGAAATACAACATTACACCGAAGATATTAATCATTTTAGTTCAGGTTCCACAAGAAGACCAATTTAATCTCCAATGGGTCAGATCAGTCAAATACTATCATAATAATCTATAAATACTCCCAATTCCAAATTTTTCCCTTTGTAAATGTAAACATTTTCATGTCATTTTACTGTATTTACACTAAAACAAACCAACTTTTCACAAAAACACAAAAAATCTCAATAAATATGAACATTCTGAAATGTCTGAAGTGTAATTTTAACAATATTCTGCCTGTTATTAGATGTTTTGTGTATTTGTAGATCCACTGCGATCTGTATGTTGTAATTTACATGTGTAAATGAAAAACTGAGACATAATATTGTTAAAATTGCACTTAGTTTTCTTAAGAAATTTCCGTTTGATCATGTTATTAACATTGCTTTAAAAGAAAATTGGTAAATGTAAACATTTTCATTGCATAATTTTACTTTTTTTGCTCTAAAACACTGAGGAAAGTTTGGCGTTGACATTATTTATATGTTACTACAGTGGTTCCCAACCTTTTTTGGTTCATGACCCCATTTTAACATCACAAATTTCTGGCGACCCCAAACATTCAAAACGGAAACTTCTTTTTTTTTTTTATGCTAAAATTAATTTGTTTTTGATCATGTCATAGTTTGCTGTACTATGTTCCAAATAAACATTAATTTTAGATGACATTTAGTCTATATAACGTATATTATTAAGGATGGAGGCAGAAAAGCCAGGTGTAGATTACTGCACAAAGTGAGAATATTATTTTCCTTGGTCAGGATATGTACAGTCAGTCCAGCTTGGATTTACAAGGCTGACAATTAATACTGAACAAACAATAACTCAAACTATGAATTATGAAAGAGCTGCAGCATCTGAAACCAACCACAGTGAACATTTGACAGATAAACAGTACCACAGTGCTTCAGTTTCAGACTCACAGTTTGTCTTTTATGGATTGGGATTGTCTCTGTCAACTCACCATATATTTTCTATTAGCAAGTTTTTATTTTTATCAATTACTAGAAATTTCAGGCGACCCCATTTGAATTCCAGGTGACCGCACGTGGGGTCCCGACCCCAAGGTTGAAAAACTCTTTGTTATAATGTTTTTGGTTTTTTTTTGTTTTTTCACTGGTTTGGCCCACTGCAGATCAAATTTGGCTTAATGTGGCCCCTGAACTAAAATGAGTTTGACACCCCTGCATTAGAGGCATGTTAAATGATACAGCAACACTCGTGGGTCTACTGAGTAATGAGGTTTTTTGTTTGTTTTTTGTTTTTTTATTTACATCTACAGACTATTTTGGCATTATTCCAAGCTGCAGGTAACATAGTGGACCTAGACTGCACAGGGCTGGATGTGTCTCACCATAGTCTGGTTCTGGGTGGACAGTTTTGAGACGGAGGTAGTGTCTGAACAGGCTGACAGAAGGGTCCTCTCCCCCAGGTGAGCTCTGTCCTCCATCCACACCTGGACCATCTTTGTCAGGCAGCATGGTGCGATGGATCCACTGAGGACACACGGACACAAACACAATAAAGGCTGAAGGACACGCGTGGAAATCACCTCAAATTATGTTCATTTCTTCCGACATATTGGAGCTAATTAATATGGGGTGGTCAGTCTTATAATAATCTGGTCAAATCTCCAGGAGGTTTTTTTTTTTTTTTTTTTTTTTTAACATTAGCCGTCGCTTCCTGCAGAGTCGATCACAGTCTATTTCTACTGCTGCGTTCATCTGCCACGTCACACACACGTGACTAAAACATTCTTCTACCTTTGACAAGAAACAGAAATGACAGTACAGTTCAATCCACGTCTACGAACTGGAATAAAAGTCCCAATACTCACATTGAACAGTGAATGTGCAGGTCAGGTATGTGCGTAGCTCGTCCTCAGTCAGCTGACCTTCCACAGGACCGCTTCAGGACCTTCACAATAAAAGCCCTGCGTGGAGAAAGTGTCAACAAAGCACACTGTCCGTGGAAAGACAGATAGGATAAAGTCCATCTGGGGAGCTGTCTTTTTGACGCACTTCCCCCTCACTTCTGGATTATCCAAAGTGTAACATCCTGACAGAAAGGAATCACACTGAGTTTATTACAAATCAGGTGTTTACATAAATCACTGCACATGCGCACTTCTGTTGAGGAATTGTAGTCCCGTGTGCTTGCCCCTTGCTGAATTTTTTGTGAACTTGTAGCTAGGTGCGATGCAAATGCAAGAAATAATACCAAAGAAGGATTGTGTATAAATGAAGTACTGAATATATTTCGATGCAAATTTTGTTATTCCACATTATATTTGTATGTGTAAGTTATTCTACTTTAAAAAAAAAAAAAGGTTGCTATAACAGTTAAATAACTGTTCAACAGCACAACAGGTAAGAGAAAAAATATGGATCAACTGAAATATTGAGTTTTTTTTAACATCTAAATTTATTTATAAAAAAAACAAAAGAAAAAAAATGTCAGAATTTGTAATTTGCATTCTACCATGTGCTCAGTCCTTGGGGTGGGGGGTTCCCTACACACATAACTTGGAAAGACAAAACACACAAGATGAATGATGAAAACCTGTCTCATTTTATCCAGTACATTTGGGCACATAGTATGAAACCCGCTGTGTAAGAATATAATGTTGCAATGCAAATTTACAACAGGTCTTGACATCAGGTTTGCATTTCATGTGGAGATCTTTATGTTTTTAATATTCACTGTGCAACAGTTCCTGCATTCACAAATACATTATCACAAAACTCATGTCTACACAAAAAGGATGCGGACACTGACAATCAGTAGCTCTTAAATAAACTGGATAGCTTTTATTTTAATCTCTGGCAAAAAAAAAAAAAAAAAAAAAACAACAAAAAAACAGAACGTTTGTGATGTTGTCATTATGAGCCACAACAGCAACTTGTAATTTGGCCAAAATATCCTTTACTTCCCAATACTTGGCACAAAAACATTCAAAACACAGCATTTTGTTTTTATATTAAGCTATGCATATACCATATCTTATTATAAGCTTATTTTTGCACGATTGTCCAAACGTATTGCAAATATATTACATTACTCTTTCATTATTATATACAGAAAGTGGACCTGTTTTTATCATTTCCATATGGTCCATACATTTATACATTTTTTATTGCAGTGTCCATCACTTCTGTTTGCTTTTTGCTCAGTAGAGCATATTTTGTTGGAGGCTGGTATGGTTACCAGATCTTAACACGTAAACCTGTAAAATCTAAAGCAACAGAAGCAACTTAAACTCAGACACATGCTACGTTTATACAATAAATGCATATTTACAGTAACATACATGTCACCTACAAAAATGGTAACCATTAAATAACAACATTCCATGTTTTACATGCAAAAAGAGATATGGGACAGAACTCACCAGTGTAAAGTCTGAAGCTATTTTAAAAATAAGCTGAGCTGGTATATGTTTAGGTAACACTATGGAAACTGAAGTCAAATCTATTGTTTTTAACTACATGCCATGTTTCATGTTTTGAATTTCATTTCCATGCCGATGCTTTTTGCTTCAGGTGATGACAACAAAAGAAAAATTCTAATCTTTTGGAAAATTTTCACAAAAAACAAAAACACAAATTAGACATGTGATTCTCCTCCTTTTTCACACATCTTTTCTCATTCTTGTCTTTCTTCTCTCTTCAATTTGCTGAGAAAGTCGATCAATCCTTGGTGAAATTCTCTGGGTTTGTCCATGTAGCAGGCATGGCGAGCTCCTTCTAGCTTCAATACTGAGTGATTTGGAAGTTGTATGAGGTTCTTGTGGGACTGGGCACCCAGGTTTGTGTCCAGTGCACCATACACAATCAGAGTTGGGGTCTAAAAAGTAGAAAGGGGACAGTTGGTGGATGTGTTGCTGATTCTGAAATGTGACTGCTGCACAATGCCCTGTCCACAACAATACATATATTTTCAGGTATTTTTCCCCTCTATTTTAAAAAAAATCTGTCCACATGACCTTTGTTTTACACAATATCCTCACACTACAACACAAAACCTATTGTGGTGACCTGCTACAAATGCTCAAACAAACCACTGTTTGTGGTGGACTTAAAACGGTGGACACTGTGGACCTCCAGTTAATGTTGGACACAGCAGATGCAGAGGATTTAGTTTGAAGATGAGGAACAACAATAACTTATTAACTTAAGTTTACTACACTGTTGTTTCAGTTGTCTAAGTGTATTCTTTATATTGTATAGATTTCATGTAGAAACCGATATATGTGTCCATTTTCCAAATGTGTTCATATTGACTGCAATCTACTACAGATAAGACACTGACTTATAACTGATATTTAATGTTTCAGGTACATGTTGATTATGTAAAGCAACAACAGACGTGTGCGAATTGGAGTGTGATGCAATTGTTTTCTAATTCTAGCTTTTAGCTCAACACAACATTTATGTGTGGACAACAGACCAAATCAGAGAAAAATGTTTTGGATAATATCTTTAACAGTGTGGACATGGCACTGCAGCCAACTTTTATACTGACAAATGAGATGATAATATTGAAAAACCTCCAACAAACACAGAGAAATTGGGCTCATAACCATTTTGTTGTGATAATTTGATTAATCTGGTTTGGACTCAGATTAAAGGTGCAGTTTAACAGAAAAAGAAAACCTAACTGTTATCTAGTTGCTCTGTAATTTCACACTACAAACTCTTTCATTATGTCCCCTCATGCTTCTATCTAAATACATTATACAGCACACTCACATTTCTATTTCATCTTCCTCACCTGAATATTTCGGTACTGCTGTGGTGTGTAACTTCTGGTGCCGACCGGGGCTATGGGAATAAAGCCTTGTAGCTGTGCACTGTTCTTCATGAGAAAAGGGATGGAGTAATGTCCACTCATGGAGGGGCTCAAAAGCACAGCAGCCCGGACACCCAAGGACTCCATGAACCTTGAAAGAAGTTCCACGCGACTCTGATCAGTCTTTAGAGCCTCAGAGTCTGGTGATTTTCCATAACCTCATGGAGGAAGAAGAATTGGAATAATTTTTTTTAAAGAAATGTAACAACAAATCAGATGTAGTTCATTTATTAAATTACATAAACAGCCATTCACACCAGTTTGCTTAAATGTAGTAATCTTATGCAATATTCACATTAATTTTTGATGTATTTCTGTGCTACAAATATGAGTTAAAAGCCCTAAACTGAACTGATGTGTTTTAGAAAATTATAAACCCCTTAGGTTAATGGTTCAGGGATTTACATGATGTCACCACACTGTGTATTACTCATTTACTCGTGTAAATGTAAAAAATAAAGCCTAATTTCCAGCAAAAGCATTGCACACATGCCTACTGAACATGTATGAGGGTAAGTACAATACACTCAAATAAAAAAAAATAAAAAAAACTTTATTTCTTTTGGGCACAGGAAATATTCCTGCTCTTTATCTCCAGTTAAAGAAAGTCGACATTAAGATGCTGTTTTTGTTTTCAGCCACAAGAGTGCACTGTCAGCTCGTCCAATAACACCCTGATATGGCAAGGGTTATAACCAGTATAATATAATTTTCTTTTTAAAATACCAACAGTGGTCAGATGTTATGTGAGCAAATCTAATAACCGCTTCATTTAAAACTTACATATATAATCCACGTATAATGTAATTTTAGCAGATTTAGTAGTCTCAGGGGATGAATTTGTCTGTAATTCAAGTCATTCCTGTTCGGTATTTTTCACATCTAATTAATCCAATAAGTTGGTAAACTAAAATATATTATGTAGTTTACAGGGATATAAATATTATAGTCCATACAAAACAATTAGAGTTGATTACAAACTTCAGTTCTACCTGGAAGGTCCATGGCTAAGGCCTGATATCCATTAGTTGCCAGAATAGCCATTGTACCAAGCTCTTCCCAGGTTTTGGATGTGAAGGCCTGACCATGCAGAAGAACCACTTGCAACCTGAACAAAGAAATAACGTTGTTTTTGTATCCGACATCCTAAAAGTACATTTAACAGGTTTTATAAGCAACGCAGAACTGTAAGACAGTGATGAGCGAGCAGAACTGGCTGTAAATAATTGTGCTGACACACTGTCTTTTCCCCCTCTCAGTTCATTTAGATCAGAGGGAAATTAACACAACACACATTAGAGCACCCTGAAAAGTTATAGTTAGTAACATCTTACCATGGCAATTTTTGTCGGCCAGCTCTGTCAACAGGTAAAGCCTCTCTGAAAAAGAGAGGAGGGTCCCCTGGTAGCTGCCCTGTGCGAATAGACACATTGAGGGTTGGAAGTGGAGGTGGAGGGGTGGCCATCAGCCCCATTCTTTGCGCTTCGAGGGATGGTTCCATGCTGCCCTGGCGAATGGACGGCAGCAGCAGGTAGAGGAGTACTGTGGCCAACAAAACCAGGCCCAGAACAACAAGACGATTGCGCAAGAAATTCATTTCACGAGGATGAAATACCTGGGAACACTGACAGACAACACATTGTCTTAGAGCCCATCATATAGTAGACTATATTCCTATAACATTTCTTTGTGTATGTTAAAGTTACAGTTGGTCATTTAACTATCAATGAGTTATCTAATCTGGATGAATGACTTCATAATACCTTCAGATAATAAGGACAAGGCCTGTAGATTTTATTCACTTAAATTGAAAGCACATTAAAAAAAAAAAAAAAAAAAAAAAAAAAAAAAAGATGTTTGGGAAAATATGAAGAGAAGGACTGAAACAAACAAAAGCTGCCTTTTTGTTGTTCATATGGAAGCTAGACTCATTTCATTTTCTGTGTGTTGCTTGCAAATACAAGGTAAAGACTTCTCTTTACACTTTGACCACTGGTATAAAACAGTAGCTATACACACAGAGCCTGTTGAACACCAGCTCAGTGTCAACTGGTGAAATATGATGTGACTCAGTACAGAGATAGACGGTCATTAAGAGGCAAAAAATGAGGTTTTAGATGACAATAAAAATCTTAAATATTTCAAGGTGGCCTTCATCATAAATCCAAAGGGGTAAGGAAGCTGTAGCTAGCTCCTAAGTCGTAAGTTCACTAGCTAAATCTCTGCGACAATGTCTGAGACAAGATACTGTTGTCAAAACGCATCACCAGAGAACAACATACCGAAACACAGGAGATAATTGCTGGACACGTTCACTGAGAGGTGGAGGAGGAGGAGAAGGAGGAGGAGGAGGAGGACGTCTGCTTAATCGTCATGTCTTCTGCATTGCTGTTAGCTACAGCTGAGAAAGGATTAGCTCGATGCTGGTATTAGCTAGCAATTCACACCATCTGGAAAAAAGTATGTCGTTAAGATAACTGAAACATGTTTTAAATGACAAGAAACTATCCGAACATCACAGAATGCAACAAAACTCTAATGGAGATTATTTCTGTTATGTATACGATGTTTAAGCCGTTCGTTCCTGCCGGGATGCTTAAGAGGTTGCACATAACAACACCATGATACGTCACTTCCTGTAGAAGTTAGAAATTACATGTTGAATGTGACTTTTTCCTACAAATTGCAGACGTTAATTCTTATGTATTAGACTAAACGCACACATTATGATGGCTAATGTAAATAGGGAGCATTAAACGGTTTCTCCGTGTTTCACCTAACACAATCACTTTAAATTTTTAATTATTTCTTTAAATAATTATACAGCCAACCTGCTCAGGTTAACCCTTAAGGACTGCATCTGACACAATTTTCATTCTTCGTTTTTTCATTTTTCTTCAGTTGTGGTTGTGTTCATGTATATATGACATGCCTTTGGGCAAGATTGTTTTTATTTTATCTACTTATTTCCAGCTCACCTCCTACAGTACGTCTAAAATACACCACGTACAAGGAAAAGTTACACTGATACTGTCCAGTGGAGGAAACAAAGTGGTATTGGAACCCATTCAAATCAGTGTATAGACGAAGAGCACATTTTTGTGCTCAGCAGTATGAGTATGACGCACAAAATATAATAATGTATAAAAATCAATGTCATTACTAATCATTGACATATAACAGGCTGTAACAATTCAACACAAAAAAATTCTTTGCATGTAGTACATAGAAAATAATTCATATTTTCTGTTTCTTTCATCTGCAAACATTGTGGCATCTTGACAAAATCCTGGCATTGGATATCAGTTATTAAGTAATATGTAGGTGAAAAAAATTATCACGATGAAAGTCGAATACAATATTAACCCTTTATCGAACAAAGGACTATTTTTGGTAATTTCTGCACACATTACAAGACAGTGACAGCAACAGTTACAGTGAGGACAGTGAGGCAACAATCTCAGGTCCAATGTGGTCTACAGGGTCTGTAAGGTCCACCTCTGCATGAACAATGAGTGTAACTGCTTTGTTTGGTACCATGAAGTCATGGTACTAATGTAAGGAATGATGTTCAAAGGGATAATGTGGATGTGGACAGGTGTCTGGATCAGCTCTTATGTTGGTGTAATGTTCTAAAATTCTAAAATAAATTTCCCTTTCACCTTACATGTGTTTTTCTTGTATTTTTTTTTTTTTTTAATATTTACTTCATGTAATTTATTTTTTGGCCACTTATGGGTAAGGAACCCAATATAGTCTTGTTAGGTCCTCCAATAACACATTAATGTTGAAAATGTGAATTTCAGAGTATTTCTATGAGTGCCCTATAAAGGGTTAATACATATTTTTCACAGCTTGACCTCCTGTGATTAAAACAAGAACGAGTGTTAGGGGTTTAGGAAATTGACTTAACACCAAGATCTATTAAGCTATATGGAGAAGAGGGCTCACATTTAAGAAACACTCAGGGAGACATTTCAATTCTTCATTTAATATTAAAAATTTCAGATATTAAAAGTAAATAAGAAATATTTTTAGATACAAATCGTCAAAATACTTTTTAGCATTGGTTTCAGATGAAACAATACACTGACAACACAAAGCTTTTAAATTAATGAATTTACTTTGTTACAGTGAGCCACATCTGTTGCAAAGGTGAGAGGTGAAGTTTTACAAAAAAAAAAACAAAAACACACTATTCAGTCTGAAGAAATTTGCTGGTTGAAAAGGGCATCATGTTAAAAAAAAACATGCATTCACTCTGCCACACAGCTCTGCTTTTGCCTTAAGTAGTATACTGTGGATGTATGTTTCCTGGCACAAACATGGAATTACAGCACTTCGTTGTCATTTGTGAAATCTTTACTCTAAGCAAAAAACATTGGACGCTCCTTCTCTACTACAACCTTTGGTTGAATCTAGTGAACGTGAAACAGTCTTGGCTCGGACACAACATGATATTTAAAGACAATAATAAGTCACACCAAACCTCACGTTATCTATAACGTGACTGAGGCCAAGAGAGGTAAAATATCCATTCGTCCATCTCTTTTACAGACAAAATTCACAGTGGAAAATATCTTAACAAAACAAAAACAATAAAAATATCATAACATACTGCATATAAGGCTTTTCATTGTAGAATAAGGTCATATCCAGCTCAACAGAGAAGTAAAGTGCAGAATAACATGACGTTTGCAGCAATAATAAAAGGCCAATTCCAGTACCATGTGTCTGATTCTAGCGTATTTACTTAATGAGAAAAAAAAAAAAAAAATCCACAACCTACAGCTAGCACCCCAACGAATTTTAGGAGGCTAAATACTGAATAAATATGGAGTCTACCTACCTAAATATGAAACTTATTTGTAAAATTGCTCAGCTAGCTTCCGCCTAATTAATATTATGTAAATAGAGCAACAGTACTTCCTAATCTATCAACATAGCGCTGCTGGCAGGAAACACAAACACAGTGTAAGCATGTCAATCTGCTCACTGAAAAATCTGATGGCTGTCTGGAGAACACAATCATACTATACCAGGACAATATTAATAAGATATTGCTACTTCGCCAAAGATCTGTTAACAAGAAGTCAGCCAATGTAATTTTTCTTATGAAAAAACAAGAATTGAAAATAATCCCTTAAATTCAGTTACTAAATATGTTTAACTTGCAAAAAAAATACTTGTGAGCACTGTCTGGTGGATTCATAAATATTAATAGTGTTAATGTTCATCTAGGGTGTACCCCGCCTCAGCCCCCGGCAGCTGGGATGTCCTCCAGCATCCCCATAACCCTCTCAAGGACTAAGTGGTTTAGAAAATGAATGAATGGTGCCAGTCATATTCATTTTTAATTACCTCAGAAATGCTTCTGCATCTCTGAGAGAGGTTCTTGAAAATGAAAGCTGAAATTTACAAATGATTTGTGCTACCATAAACTAAACATATATGCATTTATCCAGCCTGTCCAAAAAAAGCCTATAATATAATAGCACTGCTTCAATCTGGACTCATCAGACCACATGACCTTCCTCCATTAAAACACAGTCCATTCTTTACATTCTCTATCAGACTGGTAGTTGTTTAAGAAATGAGAAACTACTCACTGCATTGGTTAGAGTTTAAGGTTTTAAGAACTTGTTTCCTGCTGAAATATATCAATCCCTGCAGTAACTGTCAAAAAGAAGGACGTGAACTATTTCCTAAGTGAAATACAGACGGGGACTTTTCTGGCCAGGCTGCATGTGTGTGTATATGTATGTATGTATATGTATGTATGCATACAGAGAGATTTATATAGCTGATGTTCCATTCTAACATCATTGGTGGGTCTTTAATGATATATATTAATAATGTTAGTACCTGACTGACCCTGTGTTCTATTTAACAGGAACCAAAATCAGCAATGGTAACATTATCTCACTGCTGACATTTATTCATGTGAACTTCATTAATTCATATCATCTGTATCTAACAGATGACAACTTTTACTGTATCAGTGTAGCATTTATGTTCATATATTTAAAAAAAATAATAATTAAGAAAAAAAAACAACGGCCATTAGGATTTACTATTACAATAGAGTATCTGCCCTATCATAGGGCTGAGATGAACACTGTTATAGAAAACTCAATTATTTAAAACAAACAGCACATAGCCCCACTAAGGCACATTTCTTAAAATGAAACAGGTCCAGCCATGTTGTTTCTATACAACAAAGATGAGTATTTAAGGCTGCATTTTTCAGTATTTCTCATAAAGCAAGTTTGATTTTTGTCATAAGGGTAAACACCATAACAGCCACTTGCACATGTACACTACAATAGTGGGTTTCAACAGCAATATGCAAAGGAATAACACTACTTTTACACCATGAGGCGTTTTTTTTGTTTATTTATTTTTAACCTCCTGCTGTTTGTGTCATAGGTCCTGATACAAAAAAGATAAATTAAAAAACCTTCTAGATTAAGCGGTCTCTTAACATTAAACATTTTATCTTCAACGCTCTTGTAGTGATATATAATCCTTCAGAAAGAGGAGTGGTGGTAATTAAATTAGAACAAAGCTCATAAAAACCATCAAGATATAGTTCTGACTTCTATTTTGCATTTACAATGTACTTACTATTGTTTTTGTACCATTATGCTGTTACATTTGGCTGTACAACAAATTGCACACCAATAAAGATATTATTTGTTATTGTTTTTCCATAAATTGATGACCAGAAATAAAAATTCTTATCTCCTATTCAGGTGTTTCAGCAGGATATCAGATGTGCACGTTTGGTTGTTGCTGGGATGACAATTTCAATACTAACTGCTTCTTGTGTGAGCTGCTGTCATTGCCTCAAAATCACTCATTTTTGGGAGACTGTAGCCCACTTATTTTGAGCAGTTTCAACTGTGCATTTTAAAGCTGGCAGAGACAGCAAATACTTTGGCTTTCTCAGTTTCCTCAGTGTAGCAGAGTGAGGAGTCCTAGAGGGAGTAAAAGGCAAAGGTGCCAGGCTCCCAGCACAGAGGAGGCTCTATTCAGGCCTTTTTCTCTCTGAGCGCAGGCCTCACCCTTGTACCCACTGTAACACTGGCACTGGAAATGTGTGCGGAACAGAGCCAGCTCAGCTTTCCCTGGTGCTCCAGTAACCTTCAATTGGCCACCCTGACTGGTGATGCTGTGAGTTGAAGGGCTGAGATGCAGGTATACATCGCTGTCTTGTATTCTGCGCAGGCAGCGGCCATGGGATTTACACAGCACCTGACTGCACTGTACTGCTGCTGTTGATACATTGAGCAGGTAGATTCCCAGTGGGCCCTGAAGATACTGATTCATGGTGGAGCAGCTGGCCTGTGGGAGAGAAAAATAGTTAATCCAAAACCTGTGAAAGTATTTGGAAACAGAGTGGATGACATAGCACTTACGCTGTTGCTTGCATAGGAAGTGTCCCCCCAGAAGATTACACCCGCTGCTCCAAGAGCGACACTCTCACCAATAGTGGAAACCAGATCCATCTACAAAACATTTCCCAGACATGTCACGTGTACTGCAAAATTACTTTAGATACATTACTTGACTACATTTTTATTCCTCTCACACATATATTTTCAAGGACAATATCCTTTTAAAAGCAACACTAAAATGTGTACATTAAGATAAAATTAAGCCTTTACAATAATAAATGTAATGTTTAATTGCATTTTAATGTAATTTTGTATTTTATTAATATCAGAGTTATTTTAGTGTGCTATGTTGATTTCATATGAACTACTCACACACATAAACACTGCACATATACACAAATAAACACATTTAATTTCCAGCAGCAATGTATGGTCTCCTGATATAGGAGACCTGCCACCCAGGTGTATAAAATAAATCCAACCCTGAAGTTCAGTGTCCTTAAGCACTTACACTGATCTGACACAACTAAATAGTGTGAAACAAACCAAAACAAAACAAGAGACCAATTACTACTTCCGCATTGAAACCATGTAGAAAACCTCTGGAATGTCATCCAGAGGGAGAGGGATGGTCACAATCTATCAAACAAAGCTGAACCACTTTTTTTTTTGCATAAAGCAAACACAGCGATGCAGAAGAAGAGTGGAGACCACGGCAGGACACATGGATGTTGTGAATAAATATCAGGGTTATTCCACATATTGACTTCTGAATTATTACTATGTTAAAATATCAGTATTGACTATGAAGTTGTTTCCTCTGAGGTCTAAAAATACTGTGTTTTTGTTATCTTGGAAATTTGTGGTTTTCTTCAAATTAACAATAAGTTTTTAGTTGAAACCAGAAGCAAATGTTGTCAGTGGTCTTGAATAAACAAAATACATTAAAACCAGGTGTCTCACTTTATTCCCATAAGCATATTTGTCTTTCTTTTTAAACTTAGCCTAATCTTTGGACCCTTAAAGTAGTGCAGAAGGGATGGCCGTTTGTATCAGTCATTAAACTGATACAATCAAATTTGTTTTGTGATGGTAACTGTCATTGTTTTTGACACAGACTCTTTAATAATTCAATACTCTAATTGTCTAATTGTAGTGACAAAAGTGTGAACAAAAATGTGCTTGTATAATTTATTCTGTGATTAACTAACCTCAGTGAGGAGGGTCATCTGACTAATGTAAGTGGGCCTGGTATACACAAAAACTGGACGTGCTAATCCATCTCCAACAGATGCCAGACGCATTGCCTCCTTCACTCGGTTTCGAACAAACAGGCGTCCATACTTTGTAGATCGAAGAACAGAGCCTATGTAAACAGAGGGGAACAGTGCAGTGCATTCTATCCACAGCCAGTTAAGTTGGTCATTGCGGTCTGTCTCCACAGCAGGGCAGCGGCCTGTGTAGCCATCCAGGCCATTCCTGTAATCATGGTTATAACAATCTGGAAACAGGTAGAAGCCCCACAGTTGGTTTGGCCTCAAATGTTTGGCAAGTTTTAGAGTATCCAACATGAATTTGCGAGCAGATAGCTCAAACTCCTGCTGTGCAACTTTTGCAACTTGTTCTGGGCTCCAGTTAGGGTTCTTTTGGGCCACCATTTCCCGAGATTTATTTCGATAGATATCTTTAATATCCCAGTTTCTGATCCACAGTGGACGCCATTCCTCCCAGTCGATAACTGCCAACCCTTTTGCATCAGGCTCACGAATATATTTTTCCACACCTTCAGGCATCTTCTCATAGTGTTGAGTGAATCTGGCCAGCTGTGGTAGGCCTCCATTGATAGCAGTACCACTACGCTCGTAAAAGGGATACAACCCAAGGCGCTCCTTATAAAAAATCGTGAGATTCTGCCGAACAAACCCCTCATTGGGGGATGCAACAATATCAAACTGGTCCAAGGACAATGCCACACGGTGGCGTGGGGTACACTCCTGTGTTGGAGCATTCCAGGCAAGAAGAACTGGCTTCTGAGAATATAATGGCCATCTTGTCTGCTTTACGTCTGCTGAACACAATACTGTCCATGAACAGAGCAGAGTCAGAAGCCACCAGGACAGCTCCACAGCTGTGGTGTGAAATACACCCTCCATGAATGCTCACCGTCTCTCCTCTAGAGAAAACAAAGAAATTAGTTAATTAATTATAGGGAGCAATAAACAAGAGGAATTCCTTTAACATGGTGTAAATATCTTAAATGTTGTGTTCTACTATGCAAATGTTTGATAAGACTTTAAAGCACTAGGCTGATGGTCCTCAGGGTGCAGTCACTGTATCAGCTCTATCAAACAGGTAGACACTACCTTGACAATAAGGTGATGGATACTGTTATGTAACTTTACAAGTGTCCATGTACGCTCGATGTAGGTTTTAGTTTCTCTTAATTAGCAGTGGTAACATGTTACCAATATTACCAAATAGGGTAAAAAGTGTGAACTTCCCATTTTAGACACCGACTGAGTCACTTAGATTAGGAAAGAGTTTGTGGTAAAATCGTTAAATGTTAACCCGGACATGTTTTAACGTCACAGACAGTGAAAACATTTACCTTTAACATTAGCTAAGCAGTAGCTACTATTCTCCGAGATTAGCTACCTTAAAACTTCCTGTCTTCATGAATAAAAGCAGCATCACTAGTTTCATTGAATCTGACAGTCGTGCTAACTTAGCTAACGTATTCTTTCTCTTTTCTTTGCAGTCGAACCTGTTCCGACGTGGATGAAGCTGAAGACAAGGCTGTAGGCGACTCATGAAACCGATCGGATAAATAACTTTTCCACCGCCCTGCCATGTGATAACAGTGAGATTCCTATTAAACCATGTTGGTGATTTACAAGTGGCTACTAGCTGATACGGTACCACCAACTACGATAGAAAACGATGACGGTTGTGAAATGTTAAGCAACAAAGGTCCGGAAATTTCAGTCCAGACTAAGGGGGTGATAAATGTATGACGGTTGAATTTTTTCCAGTTTATTTGTCTTTCATCGCATGTATTGTAATACATTTTACTAAAAAACAGTATTATTGATTTATTTAGTATGAACATAACCCAGAGTGGCGTAAATTTGCTATAAATGTAATATTTTATTACCGTTCACCCCTTGGTTGAAGTGACCAAATAGTCCCCTCCAACTTCTGGTCTCTACTTTCATTCAATAGAATATGAAACAGATTATATTGTGGTTTTTAACGAATGGCACCAATGGAAGAGAGGAATTTTGTGTGTATTTCTCACATATTAACAAAAGTAGCGACAAACACTAAAATATGAACTAAACTTAAAGAACTGTATGATTAGGTCAGTTGGTCAGGTCCATAACTGCAAATATTCAGTGCCAAAAAAAAAAGAGCCTAAGATAATGTGTTCTTAAAAGATTATATTATTTGTCATAATAAACATGCCTCTCATAAGTACAAAGACACTGGCCTTACTTTGTTTTTCCTTTTCTGTTACTGTGTTAAAGACTGAACTGAACCAGCAAACACCACATTAGGAATCATGAGCAGGATTTTACTTCCCATCATCATAACCTTAGACTTAAGTGTGATGCTATTAAAAAAAAAAAAAAAAAAATCAAGGAAGAAAAAAATCTGTAATTGTTTTAAATTTTAAGAGCTAAACAAACCTACAAATTCTTGATGAGATCAGACATATCTTTCAGCCACTTACCTGTGATTTTCTAACAGATGTTAAAAATAAAAGTTTAGGATCTGAAAGCATTCAGGTCAGGTTTGAAAATATTTTCTCCAGGTGAAACCAGATGTTCATTCAGTTGACATCATGTATTTAAGTATCCAGCAGACTCCACCTCCAGTAGTCATCTATCTTAAGCTGACACGTGCATAAAAAAAATCTTGCTTGAAGAGTTTTCCTTTTTATAAGAGAGGAAGCGGTAACATGCAGCCTTCTATGCTTTTACAGACTGATCTAAAAATACATTAAAATGCATCTTTCAAAGTTTCTGTATGACTCATTCAGCCCTGCTATAATATATTTTTAGTCATGTTCATTCAAAACTTGATGTTGATTGCATCTACCAGATTTAATTATAAGCCATTAAAGAAAATGCACAAGTAAATCAGGACAAGACGCTTCTTTTCAGTCATGTAGAACAAATGTGCTGTATCATTTTGGCATAAATTTTGTGATGGACAACCATTCAGTTTTTGTCTTTTTATATTTTGAAATTTTTTCGTGCATGTTCAGAGTGAAGGTCAATAGGGACTAAAGCTACTTATACAGTTAACATCTGTGCCCACATCAGTGAAGTTGTAGTTTACTCTGTAGTGTAAGTCGGAAAACAAATGCCGCTTCTTTAATATTGATCACATTTTGTTGAATTATACTTGTTAATCATCACATCAAGCTTAACATCCTACACAATTTTCTTTGTAAGATGTTTTAACTGTTACAACATATGTTTTACTGTATATTTTCATTCACTGCCTTATTATATTTTTTGTCTTATTGCCTCATGACTACCGTGTATTTTCTTGTATTTCATGTCACCACAGTTGGTAAAACACATTTAATTCATGAGGAGTTGATTTTTCTAGCATTCCTCTTAATAGGTAAATAAACACCAGCCTAGAAGTTAAAATGTTCAAGTTATGTTAATAAATTGTGGATGAGCTCCTTTACCTTTTTCTGTTTAAAATATGTCCCACCTTGTACCAATGTAGTGGGATCAGAGGGTCTCCATGCAATTTACCTTGTGGCCTTGCATATTATCACAGCTTTGTTGACATAAACCACTGAAAGTAATTGTATTGGCCCATCTCCAACAGACAGAGCTGTTCCACCTCCTGCCCAGTGGTGAGTGGTGAAAAGCACTGGGCACAATAAAGTCATCTCATGGAAACAATAAAGTGAAGTGGATTTTGGCACTGCTGCCGTTATCCTTTAAGGAGAACAATATCACAGACAGCTTTGCAGAAAAACCCTTTCCCATGGAGACTCCATGGTTGACCTTCAGAGACAATCACTTCTTTCTTTCCCTTATCCTCCTCTCATTAGCCAGCACACATAGAAACCTAACCCCCCGCCAGCAATGAATTTGATTTGAATGCTGCAATTTTCTCTCTGTGTGTGTGTGTGTGTGTATATATATATATATATATATATATATATATACATATATATGTCTTCTTTCCATCTCAGGTGGAGATGACGGGATTACTTCCATTAAATCTGTAAACTGCTTTGGCCAAACATGTCTGTTATAATTTCTCAGAGGCCAGGGTAACATTCAAATCATTGTTTTGTCTGGTTTAACGGTACAAATGCTACACTTCGTTAACAATCAAATGAGACAAAGAAAAGGAGCAAATTCTCAGTTTTGTTGCCCTACTAACATTATGCTTGGAACCATCATCTACATTACTTTCTACTGTCTGTTGGTTAAAATCACTTAATTGTTTCAACTCTAACATCAGGTCAACTTCAGCCTTTTAATTTACAATGTGAAGGTCCAGATTAACAGAACATTTGAGAAGCTTTGATTATTATTGTTCAAAAATATATAAAGGGATTGTTTCCCCACCAGCCTTGACAGGTGATCTGGTAATGCTGTTCAGGACATCAGAATGAAAAAGAATCACAACACAGTTCAGCATTTCAAATTGTAATTAAAAAACATTTACAATAAATTAAATGTGAAACATATGCCAAAGCAGCAAAGAAAAAAACAACAGGATCTCTTCTTACACTGACTGCGGCTGTGTATATTTGTGGCTCTGAGGTGACTGTGGTCACACTGAGGTCACTGAAGCCAGTCCTTCCAACGTTATAAATGACATGAATCCACTTTAAACATTGTGGGCCACTGATTGTCAACTCCCTCGGCTTTTGTTAAGCAGATCCTTTTCATGCATCATAAAACAAGCCAAGATAGAGTCAAAAAACTAAAATGTGCACTTTAACTTTCTGACTGAACCATACATTCACTTTAGACCCTTAGAGTTCAATGAATGTTATCAGGAAACAATCTGCAGCAATGAATTCGGGATTCATGTTTCATCCTGTCACATAAAGTCTTCCATGTGCATATACATGCACACAAATGATAAATCTGTAAACTCAGAGTGTTTTTACCAACTTGGCACTCATCTAGATCCTCACTGGAGACCGATTCTGTCTAACAGCACACAAGCCAAAAACAGATCACATGCAGAGGCTCAGAACACACTGCATCAGCCTGTCCACATAACGGCATCAGAAATACCAAGAGATCATGTTATTTTAAAAGGTGGTTCAGGCTCCCAAATGTTATGGAAACCATGGGACGGAGTTGACACAGTGGCTAGTCTGAGACTCCTCAGGCATTGTCAAGCTTCACAAATAACAACTGGGAAATCTACATGGATGCATGGGTGGTCCAGCTTTATAATTCCCTGAAAAGACACAGAGGACATTAAAATTAATTAAAGTACTGACAATAACAACAGATTTTATGAGAGTAAAGGTGCAGTTTGCATTTCCCACCTGAGGTGTTAAATTTTTTTGAATCTTCTTGAGCTTGGCTTTTTTACGTCCATTTTTTGTCACAATTGTTTCTTCATAGAACTCATGGGCCAAATCCCCATCTTCATCAAAGTACATTGAGCTGCAGCACAGACACAAAATTAGTTAGAAAAAAACATAATCTCAGAATGGACTCAAACCTTCAACAGGTACAATATACTCAGATTGGTACAAAATTTGGTGTCATGATAGCATATTTGGTGTAAGACCAAAAGAAAGTTGGCTGAATAACATGGTAAAAATTCCAAATCACCAACACAAATGTGGTTTTAGTATGCAAGCATGAGAGCAATAAATGAAAAGTCAGTGGCTTGTGCCTCAAATTTCAGTAAAATGTTTACATTGCCTAAAATGGAAACCAAAACACTCAGTCAGCTTTGAGGGGTCAGGGGAGTATAACAAACTAAAAAGTGAGCTACCAGTGTGCAGAAAACTTTTTTTTTTCTTTTTTTTTTACATCCGTTAAAAGTGCAGATATAAACAGGGTGGACACATTCTCGTGTGAATTAGCTGAATTAGTAGATTTAATGGGAAATAGGTCATTTCTGGTATATAATTTATTGTGTAGCACTGCCCTCATAGGTCATCTGGAAGAGCATATACAAAATACAAAACTGAGTCCTAACCACAGGCATTTGTTGCTTCATCCCCTCTCCCCTCTGACTACCATACTAAAGCTGACACATTTAATTGTGTGGTAGTAGAAAACAACTGTGGGAACAGCATGAATTTATGGTTCCAAGGTACCCAGTGTCCACCATGACTGTTGACACAGTGCAGGGAAGATAAACATGTGGAAATGTTGTCTTTTCATAAAATCTGCACACTGGAGGACTCAAAGGAAAAATTCATTTTCTAAAACTATGTTATGAGAGTGATGTTTCAATCAAACAGATTATGTGTGCAAACATTAGTCATCTCTCTATGGCAAAGTTTTTAATTTTTATTTTGGCAATAAGCACTTCCACTAGTACATCATACATTATGACCAACATTATAAGTTCATGTTAGACATGACAGGAAATTCCTGCATTGACAAAAACAGCAACATTTTAACTTCCGACTGTCTGAAGCATTTTCTGTATACATACAGAAAATAGTAATGCAATAAACAAAAAAAGTGCAAAATATATCTTGGAGGGTTTATAGTGATGTATATTTACCTTCGTCTAGTGAAAACAAAAGGTGTTGCGCCTTGGAAACTTCGAATTCTTGTAAGTGACTGCTCGTTTCCATCTTTGGTTGAATCATCTACACTTCCTGAGCCAGAAAAAGGCCAAAATCCTTTGGATTTGGAGCCGCTACCACCCATCTTCAGCTGCAGCACATTATTTTCTTGGGTCACAGGACTGCCAGTGGTGCTACAGTTTTACTGTGCCAGAGTAGATGTGACACTTTTGAAAAAAAAGACACATAAGAGAGAGAAACAAACATTTTTTTTTTTTTTTTTTGCAATTAATGACCTAGTTTTGATGAACACAGAGAAACGACGATAAGCACAACAAATCACAAAGGCTTTTTATAATTATATAGCCTAGACTAGTATACTATAACAAACGTTCATTTACCTTTATACTCAACCGTTCAACACATAAGGCGAGTTATATGATTATATTTTCACGTAGTATTTGTATTTAAACCCCGCCCTAAAAAAAAAACAAATTCATGTTATAATACGAATCTTGTTAGCATTTAGCATGTAAAAAGTAACATGACAACGCACTATATAATTTAAAAACAACCCTTCCAATAAAGACCCTTACATCTTTAATACCAATTCGTTTTAACTAAACTTACACTTGAGACAAAGACGACCATGACTCGCGTTAGTCAGCTCTGCTCACAGCCATAAGGGCAAGGAGGAGGCATTAACCTGGGTTATCTGGGCAGGTAAGGCTAACTCGGCTAGCTGTCTCTCCCAAATAAGATGATGAGGATATCGTCCCTTGTGTTAGTTACAGTACATGTCATGTCACTTTATGTCCTGACAGCTAACATTACAACTGGCTAAATGTAGTTAGCACTCTGCTGCTAGCATTAGCCAGGTCAAACTGTTTCTGTCTGGATAAGAAAACAACGTTCACAGACGCTTACAAATACTAAGTTTTAGCTGGTTTGCCAAGTGACCGATGTAGTAGACAGGTTAGCTGAAAACATACCTAAAGAAAAGTCTGGTCTGCTCGCGGGGCAGGAGATTTTTTTTTTATTAATTTGTCTCGAAGGTTTGCTAAATATATGCCAGTAAACACCTCCTGAACATACAGCGTTGACTAGCGTTCAATGCTATTCTTCTTTGCGTTTTTTTCTGACGGACGGAAAAAAATAAATCATGCTACCGCCACCACATGGACAGGAGGGGGTCACTGCACAGTCGTGCAAGCTAAAGCATACTGAGGTAAGGTTAAATTCATTCATTTACTGTATTTATTCATCACTGTATAATTAAATTATTACTTTATGTATTATTAATTTGGTTTACAAATTGCCATATTCACTTCCACTTTATTTCAGAACACTTGTGCCATAGACTACTTCATTTTCTTGTAATTCCATTGCATTTCAGAGATAACTAAATAATGTACTTTTTACTCCATCACTTAGACTTTATTGTTACTTTTGACATAGACTAATATAATGATTTTATGGTATGATTTCGTAGTCTGCTCAACAACTAATCGACCCATCTATACAAAGGAGACTATTTAATATTGGTTTCAATACAATATTGATGAACTACTCTTGCAATAAAACCAGAATAAGCCAATATTTGTGATATAACATTTTCAAAGAAGCCATTCTATATTTTAAGCAGTTTTTTTCCCCAGTGTATCACAACATTGTTGAAAATAGGCTACTTCAAAACTTCTATGGCCATGAGGTATATTTTGAATTCAGGACCTTTACCCATAATGAAATAGTTTCCTGTGGCATTTTCACTTTTACTTGACATAATTAAAGGATCTGATTAAACTGCTTTGACCTCTGTAATCTGTTGACGCTTGGTGAATTCTGCTAAACTACAACATTAATTTAGGTCATTTCCATGCTGTCACATTCTCTCTTACACTTAGCTCATGAGTTTTGCCGTGAAATAGTCTAAACACAGACATTGTTATCAGTCAAACCAAAATTAGTTTTAGTTTCACTTCCTGTTTTTCCTGTTTTAGTAGCCTCAGGATCTGTAAAAAAAAAGTTGTTTGTAACTTTGTTGCTTGACTTACCTTCAAAATACTGGAACTGAAAAATCAAGTGCAACTCAAACCTTATCACCCAACAATTACATCAACTGATCCACAAATTTTCATGATAAGTTTATTAGATAATAATAATAAAATAAACTCATAGCTATACATTTTTACTTGTCCAACAGGTTTATTAAAGTGCCAAAGTTTAAAAACACTTATAATGTACAAACAAAATCATGAAAATTAAATGTAAAATTACCCAAATGACTCAAAGTGTTAAACTTACTGTAACTAATCTAATCAAGCAGCATGATTTTTCAGGAAAAAACTGCATCCAGTTGAGTGTTTGCTGTTCACAATAATGGCTCTGTTTGCGCAAAAAGTGGCAGATTCTATGCCACATTAATTCACATTAAATATCATTATTCAAAACTACATTGTTGAGGTCTTTTCCTTTCCTTTCCTTTCCTTTCCTTTCCTTTCCTTTCCTTTCCTTTCCTTTCCTTTCCTTTCCTTTCCTTTCCTTTCCTTTCCTTTCCTTTCCTTTCCTTTTTTTTGTTGATCCACAATACTACAGAGAATAGCAGAGTGGATCTGCTGAGTGTCTCTGGCTACATGAAAAATCAACCAGGAGTAGTAATCGTTGCCATGGCCTGCTTCATCTTGTCTCTTGCGAGAGCATAGCGCTTCACAATCTGTCGGACATGCTCCTCTTCCTCACGCTGCAGGATTCGCAGAAAGTTGCACAACTCAGGGAAGCTGAATGCATCCCACTGTAAGAGAACAATAAAAACATTTAATTTAACATTGTTATATCATGGGACATACATGGATCTTTAGCCTTTTGCTTTAGTATGAACATATTTTCACAATGGATCTTACATTTACATCCCCCGTTTCGTTTTCTTTCAAAACCAGACTCAGGGCCTTTTCACTGGGGCCAGCACACAAACGTAGGAAGAGAGGGTGCTCATCATCAGACAGTTTACGCATGTACACTAAAAAGTTTAAAAAAAAAATAAAATAAAAGAGGGAAAAAAAGCCAGTAAGTCATCATTTTCAAATTGGTATTTTTATATTTTACTCAAGTATGATTTCCTACCTTGACTTTGTCTTTCTGCACGTTCAAATAAGGCGAACTTAGCAGGGTTGTCCACCACAGTAAACTTTTTGAGCAACGCCACAATGACTTCTCGTACTCGTGTTTGGGAGCTTATATGGAGGTGCTTGGCAGTATCTTTGGGGAGGTAGAACGACGTCCGCCTTTTCATCCGTTTGGTTGGTTTATCTTCCTCCTGAGTTGGGAATAGATTCTGATGATGTGGGAGGGAGATTGGACGAACTAACTCAAAGTGGACTTTGATGAAACCAGTGTAGGAGCCGTCTTTATTCTGCAGGTTAGACAGGTTAAAACACAAGTATGAACACAATCTACATTTAGTTCTCTACTACAATTAAAATGCAGTTAATGCATGCTTAAATGTTTAAAGAGAATATACTTTGTCACTCACAACCAACATGTAGAGATTGCTATTGGTCTGAGCATTGTACTCCTTAATCTTTTGTTGAATCTCAGCAGCAGTTAACTCCCGTTTACTCCATTCGATCTGTTCATCCTGAAAACAACAGCAGGTTCAGTACAGCATTTATACCACATGGTGTCAGCAGAATGTCTTGATAAATAAGCTGTCATTGTAGAGAAAAACAGACACAGAACAGAAACAATCTTATTATTGTCTGCTTTTAGAAAATAGACATCCATCAATTAATATAATAATATCAATCAATAAAAACAGCCTCAGTAAAAAGAGAAACCTCACCGTTTCCCTGTTGTCTTTGTGAAAAAAAGACGTATATGCAGTAAAATACATCTCCACCTCTGAGTCTCTGTCATCCTTACTGCCAAATACTTCACTTGCTGTGTCTCCCCAGGTCATCTTCAATATTCAAGTGAGTGTCGTGGAGGAATTTCCAGAATTATATATCAGTGGTCCTTTTCCAGAACAAACAAACACTTGTGCTGTCCTCTGTCTCTCATCTGTCTGGAGGGACCTGATTTTTCTAACTGCTCTTTTGACCTCTGCATTTCGATAAGCTCCTCCCTAACAATAAAACTCCACAAAGATGTCTGAGCGACCAGTCCACTCCCTTGGAGATCAACAAATTCTCATACAACCCTACAGTTCACCCTTGTTAAACCCAGACATTACTATAAATATCAAATAATGTTTATAACTATTGGAATTTTTTTTTTTTGATAAGTTGTGGCTGTCAAATTCCCAAAATAGTATCAGACTATTTTTTTATTGTTCTGAATCCAGGGCAGCTGTTTTATTGTGAGAGTGTAAAGTCATCCCCTCCCCTCAGCTTTCTCCTGACCTGAGTAACTTGCTATATTGATTTCTTGACAATACAAAGGCAATAAAAGCTGTATCTCTGTGGACATATGGCACAGTGATCTGCATCCATCTGCTCAAACATATCCACGGTCGATAATTCACTGTTTAAACCTAAATTTAGGTTTAAAAAATTAAATACATTTATTATTTATGTGAAAATAATTAACTTTTGATAAGCAGTCACACTAAATCATTTTTTCTTACCACGTTTGTGTCTGTCTCGATCACATCGACTGAAGAATCTGTCTGATCCGTCAATGGATTTCCATCTGTGTAACAGTCCAGCTGGATGAACGGACGGCAGCGGTAGTGACAAGTATAGTTGCAATCTGAGAGATTAAGAGGGGGTGAAACAAAATGCATTAGGGGTGCAAATTCTGTGTTCTCAGTTTTACATTGGCTAGTGGTCAGCACTGTGTAGAGCTGTCTAATGGATTTTTTCCAGTAATCTGTCCTTGCGCGCACGCACACACACACACACACACACACACACACAAAACATACAAATACAACGACCTAGAGGCAGCATTATTTTGTGTATCAGTGACAAACAAAAAATGTATTATCAGAATAAACTTTTATTGTGTTTCTGAGGGGAATTGGAGGGTTATTAAATTTTGGTCACAATCTATTTGTACGTTACAGCACATGAATTTGCTATTGAATGGGTCTTCACATGCTAGAGAAATGCCTTAAGCAAAACAGGAGCAGGAAAGAAAAATATTCCCAGGCACTTGACAAGCATGACATTTGCCAGGACTTCCTACAGATTAGAGTATAGTCTGTGATAAGGTTTTTGTTTATGATAAGAGTATGGAAAAGACAACATGAGCATCCTGCTTCCTAGTAACAGTGCAAACTGGATAGTGGACTGTTGGAGCTTTGTGACATTCAGATGGACATAATGTATACTATTAAACACATGAGATCATTCAGGCTTTAATGCAGGTTTAATGTATGTACATCCTCTATGCCATCCTATCTCATGTGATGCAGATTTAATGCCTGGTATGGTCTGGTGACCAATAGGTTAATGCTTGCAGACAAGAATGCTTGCCATGCACAGAACACATGCATTAGTCTTAAACAGTTTCATGTAGATTAACTCACTGGTGCAGCGTAAACTCTGCTGGTAAACACCCCAGATGAATTCTCCACACAGGTCACACCAGGTGAGATGGGTGTAGCTAAAGGGCTGGAAGTCATGACCTGATCCAGCCTCTCCTGAGTGACACAGAGGTGTCTCGATGCTGACGGTGTCTCCCACCAGGCGGACGATGTGGAAATGGCTGGGCGGCCCTGGGTTTACCGGTGGAGGGGTTGGGCGGGCTGCCGGAGCAGCCAGTTCAATGGGATCATTCACACTGAGGTCTTTCAGCTCAATCAGCTCACATTTAGCCATCCTGTCCTCAATGCAGACTCTAAAGTGTCAAGTGGGCACCTGCTGTCCATGAGCTGGTAGGGTTGAACGTCAGATGGCCCTGAGAATAGAGACTGGTTACTGTAACTGCACTGTGAATGTCAGGCTCCAGTTTAATGAATACAGACAAAAAATAACATGTCAAAGAAAAAATCCTACCTGCTCAGTTTCTTGACTTGGTATATTTCCAGTGTTGTATGTTTTGCAAAGAAACATGAGGCCTTTAGAAGCTGCAAGACAGTTATACTTTGAGGTCATACACAGATATTTTAATAAAGTACACTGGATTATACTGTTTTTATGTGAACTATGTTGTTTTATGTAGGGACTAAAGATGGAAATTAGCTTCAGCTATAATCTTGCATATTGGCACATATTGTGTTTAATAATATGTACTGTCCCTTTGAAAAATACACTTCAACTTCAATATTTAAGTCAATCTCAATGAAACCCTCAAAGACCTAAACAGCTGCCAGTGACCAAAAGTATCTACTGATCTAAAATGTTTTTATAATGTCAGACCCCTAATCCTATTGACAAATCTAAATAATTCAGGTGAAATTCCATTTAGCAGCATCAGCTATGATCCATTTGACTTTCAGGGGTTCCAGAGAAAAGGTGGAGAAAGTCTTGTTCTGCACCCATGTTGTTTGGTAAATGACAGAGGTTTCAGATGATTATTTTTGACGTTCAATTAATAGTATGTTTTTGCTGAAAAAGTCAGTTGTGTTCAGTTTTTTCTGTTTTTACATAACCTTTGGATTTACTTGGAACTTTTATGAACATGGTCACTAATTAAATATAGGAAAATACATGCTTTTCACTGAAAAATGTAAAAAGCAGGGGATAATATTAGAGTAAATGGTGAAAAATCACATAGGAAAGGTTAAACATAGAGAAGAATTTTGAAGTCAATGCAAAAATAGTTCTAGGTATTCGAGGGTTAAGTTAGTCATCAAATGAACACGTCATTTCATGATATCACCACAACATGGAAAACCAAAAGATTAACCCTTGTTGTCTGATGCAAACATAAAATAAATGACAAAATGACTGTTGTCCTGTGAAAACTGGGACAACAGATCATGTTTTTTTTTTTTTTCTGTGGATGACAGTGAATTGCATGATTCATGATTCTGAAACACGCTACAGTCTCCAAAAACTAGGACAGTCTCTTGTTTGTTGTTGGTAGTTTTACAACATAAGAAACAGCAAATCTTTTATCTGTTTAACCCATAAGGACCCAGTGTTACTTTTGTGGCAGTTTCCAAATACATTTTTCCTCTATATTTAACCTTTTTTAAGTGACTTATCACCATTTATTGTAATATTATCTTCTATATTTTTCAGTAATAATCAGGTATTTTACTAGTCATGTCGGTGTTCATAAAAGCTAAGAGTAAAGTTGAGGGTTATTACATCAAAAGCAGAGAAAACTGAAGAAAAATTGACTTTTTCAGTCCAATCTCTCATTAACTGAACATAAACCAAATGTGTCCATTTACTGTCATTGATCCAACTCCATGAGTTTTACTGGTGAATCAATGTTGTAGAAGATAACAGTGTTTCCGTGGTAACTACAGAGCCTCTGAATGTCCAAATGGGTCATATCTGATAACCATGAAAAGATGACAAACTGCATTTTACACCAATTATTTACATGGATTGATAGAATTAGTGGATCAACAGGTATCATGATGGTTTTAGTTAAAGGTGGATGTTTGGATCTTTATACTTTTGTTTAAAACATTTTTTTATTCAGATTCAGCTTTTTGGTGACTTTTAAATATACTTTTCTCTCATGAATCCTTCAATGTAAAGCACAGGTGTCAAACATATGGCCTGGGGGCCAAATCCAGCCCGCCAAAGGGTCCAATCCGGCCCTTGGGATGAATATGTGAAATGCAAAAATTACATGAAGATATTAACAATCAATCCTTGACATATGAAGCCCTACTTTAGTCTCAAGCGGGTCAGATCAGTAAATTACTATCATAAAAACCTGCAAATAATGACAATTCCAAATTTTCCCTCTGTTTTAGTGTAAAAAAGTTAAATTACATGAAAATGTGGAAATTTACAAACAGCCTTTCACAAAAAAATATGAAAAACTAGAAATGTTCTAAGAGAAGTAAGAACAATTTTACTAATATTCAGCCAGTTACTAAAATATTTTTTGTATTTTGCAGATCCATTGTGATCTGTAAGTTGGAACGCACATTTACAAATGATAAGCAGATGTAAAATAGAGTTAAAATTGCACTTATTTTTCTTAATAAATTTCAGTTTTTTCATGGTTGTTCATGTTATTCACATTTTTAAAAGGACAGTTTACAGATGTAAACGTTTCCATAATGTAATTTTACTTTTTTCACTATAAAACACATTGAAATGTTTGGAGTTGGCATTATTTATATATTATTATGTTATTAATTTACTGGTCCGGCCCACTGCAGATCATATTGCACTGCAAGCCCGGACTTTGTATTTACTAAAATGCTTTAATTATAATGTACTTAAATGGTTTAAGTTTTATTACATTACTATAAAATGTTAAGTATATTCTACTAATTTGTAGACATAGTCGAAAGTACGAAAAAGTTTAAGTTGAATGGATTTAAATGACTAAGTTTTAGTCATGACAACACCGCTTATCTCCGCATTGCATTGTGGGTATTGGGCATGTTGTTGAAAATGTGTTCTTTTTCTGTGTAGGGGTTCAGCGGGGTTGTGGTGTTAGTGTTAATTTGGACTTAATGTGTGTATGTCAGTGTTTATTGGCCTTTTTTTGTGTTTGTTTTTGTATTTTTGTAGAGCTGCACCATGAGTGAGAACCATAACAAGAACTATGGCTTTACTGTTCCTCTAAAGTAGATTTCTGGAATGAAAATCTTTACATCTCCCCAGTCTGAAAGCATTTCCTACACTGGCACATTACACTGAGCTGTCTTCCTGTTTGACTTCCATACACACTGCAATATGTTGAGTTGAATAATTTCATAAGACAATTTACATTGCAAAGACTTTAATTAAAGTCACCTCAGAATGAGGCCAATTCACTGATGATATTAAGTTACTGATTATCCGAAGCAATTGACATTGCAACAAATTATAAGTTAAATTAACTTGGCATTTAGTGTGTTGTACTTAAAATAGCATTTCCATTCAAATCAAGCATTTAAGTTTAATGCACTCAAGTTTTCATTACTCATTACTTAATTTTTTAAGGTAACCGGTTTACTCAATTTTTTTTAAAGTAAACTCAACTTATCCGGTATTACAGTGTGGGAGGATGTGGCCCCTGAACTAAACTGATGTAAAGTGTAGAAGTTCCCTTGCAGTGTCTTCACAGGTGCATTAGAAACTTGTTTTCATGAGTCTGCCTATGGAGCTCCATTGTGACTTGAATATGAACAACCCTGGACTGTGTCTGCCAACTGGGTCACCACACGGCGCAATTATTTACAGAGCAACAAGAGAGCATTGTACCAAGGATCAGCCATCCACATTTCACTAGTTTTATGATACAAGACTGGTCTCGGTGTGTGTTTTATATTCAGATTTTGGTTTAAAACGAGTCTTTTTTTGGAGATCACACCCCCTCCTATAACGGGGCACTTCGGTTTAATCCTTCAGTGAGAAACAGGACGAAGAACCCAGTCACGATCTCACAGTTTACCCACATCTGCAAAACAGGAAGGAGTTTAAAAAAGACCTTACCTCAGATCATCGCTGTCACCTGTTGTAGATGATTTTTGGGAGTGTGAGTGGGAGCTGGTCGATGAGATAACGCTGTGGTGTCTCTGCCCGACGCACGCACTTGGGTTTGCGCATGCACTGTGCGACTGTGGGATTACCTCTAATCCTGTGTGTGTATTAAACATCCCAGGAGGCAGCCGAAAAGGAAACCCCTCTGTCCACATTATTACACACAGTAAAACAAAACAAAGCATCAGTAGGGGCATAACAAACTCTACTTTAAGTCATACTGTTCTCTTATAGCTGCTAAAATCCTCCCCATTGTAGAGAAACCAGAACATAAATGAATAAATAGGAATGGTTTTTATAATATGATGTACCGGGTCTGTTTGAGACCTATGAGACCACAACCTTTAGTTCTGACATGTTGAAAAACATGTCTGCATCTACCCAAGTGTTTTATAAACAAATAGACACACACTTCCCAGACAAGTAAAAACAGACACTAAGTGGATTGAACCTCCTGAGACCTAGCTGTGAGTTTTTTGTCAACTGCAAAGGACATTCATAAAAATAAAAATGAATCAAAACAAAAAAAAGCATCATGCTGTTTTCACTCAAGATATTTTTTCTTGCAAAAAAAAAAAGTAACAACTTGCTTTGTCCTGAGTTTCAGGGGGTTAACAAAGCAAATAGTTCAGATCCGTTCGTTGGATAAGTACTGCAGTGGTCAATATGTTTCAACTGAAATCAATTTCTCAAAAAACAAAACAAAACAAAAAAAAAAACATGTTGCAGGACAGATCATGTGATTGTGCAGTCACTCCAGTTCCAAATGATTGGTTTGCATAAAAAAAGAGAAAACTGAGGAGAAACTGAAACTACTAAAACTGGGTTAAAAAAAGTCCACCATGTAATTAAAT
This sequence comes from Sphaeramia orbicularis, assembly GCF_902148855.1. NCBI lineage: Eukaryota > Metazoa > Chordata > Actinopteri > Kurtiformes > Apogonidae > Sphaeramia > Sphaeramia orbicularis. The sequence goes on along the minus strand of NC_043961.1, from coordinate 31,951,013 downwards.
CCTGGAAGGATACTGGTAAGTCATCAGCTTTGAAGCTGAAATATGATCAGGAAAAAATCCTATATGATGAATGACTGAATGATTTATTTCTTTTTAAAACGGGACAGTTCGTATTAATGAACATTTACATGTAAATACAAGAGATTATAGCCATATAGCTAATTTCCATATCGAGTCCCATTGGCAGGTAGATAAATAAATAAATTAAAAACATCTTACAGATAACACAATACCATAACCGAAGTAAGGCATACAAAAAGAAAAACAAGCAACAACACACAGTGCACACAAACAGACAAAAACAGGGACCGAGGCAGCCATTGAGCTAAAATGGATTTAAGTTTGCTTAAGGATGATATTATAAATATCCCATTGTTTCTATTACACATGACATGATTACATTATAAATATCCTATTGTTGCTATTACACATAATTATATTATAAATATCCTATTGTTGCTATTACACATGATTATATTACAAATATATATTGCATTATTTTTTATTATGATCACATCACATAATAAAAAAAATCAGCAGTTTAAAAGCATTTTCACAGGCACAATGTAAGGCCACTCAGCGGATTAGGATGAAAAAGTTATATAGCTTTAAGCATGAAGTCTGGACTGCATTTCAATGGAAAAGTGTCATGTGGTCTGATGAGCCCAGACTGACCCTGTTCCAGAGCAATGGGTGCATCAGGCTGAGAGATGTGGATGAACTGATTACCCATCATGCCTAGCGCCTACAGTACCATCCTGTGGGGACAGTGTTACAGTCTGGGGTTAATTCACTTGGTCAGGTTGAGGTTCAGCTACGTTTTGTGTCCAAAAAATGTGGTCATCTGAACCTGAATATACTGAATGACCAGGTTTTTTCATCAATGCATTTTTATTTTCCTGATGTCAATACCAGGATTCATCGCACTAAAACTGTGAAAAAAGTGGCTGAAAGAGTATGAGTCATTATTTTCACACTTGGATTAACCACCACAGAGTCCAAACCTTTAATTTAATTTAGTTGTTTTTGTGTCTGTATTTAACTTTGAAGACAATAATGTTACAGTGAGTATCTGTGGATTTACTAACAAATCATACATCTGGCAAAAAACTGACTCAGTCTAGTATTAATTACACAACTGTTAAACAGGATGGAACTGAGCGCATGTCTCAAATGTGTGATAACTCAATTTAGAATGAATACACTGTTTGTTTTTTTGTTTTTTTATTTAGTGTTAGACAAAAGTTGTGACAGGGGTAACCAAAAAATACAAGACAAAACATCTGGCATACTAATTCATAGATGTTCATAGACACCAGACAAGACAGAATAGTTCATAGACATTAAGCAAAAAAAGTGTGTGTGTGTGTGTGTGTGTGTGTGTGTGTGTGTGTGTGTGTGTGTGTGTGTGTGTGTGTGTGTGTATGATTATTTATGATTATTTTGTGCGGGTTGGACATATTCAGGTGGAGACAGAAAAAGGAATGAAAACAAAATTGACAGTCTAATAAGTAAAAGGATCAAAAGAGGTGAATATACAAAAACTTTAAACAGAGAACTGTTTAAAGTTTAATTAAAGAACACTTGGAAAACCCTCAATTAGGAAAAAGCCTTAAGGCTGGAAAATGGGGGGCAGATGAAGAGCTGTTTTTTTGTGGATCATCAGTTTCATGCCAGACACACACAATGGGATGCAGCGAGGTTTCATAACACAGTGTTTCTATTCTCATGTTCATTTAATCTGTTCTTCTTCTGTCTTCAGGGTCTTGTGTGAACAAAGCAAAATCTGAGGAACTGTTAACCTGGATAGCAATAAATATCAACTCCGCTACCACTGATACAGCTTATATATGGTTAATTGTAACTCATTCATATTGTAATATCAATGTATTATGCAACTATTTTCTATCAAAGCCTTTTTTTTTTTTTGGTAAAAATAGTCCCTGTAACCCCTTAACTAAAGAGATTAAAACAATACCAGTTACAGACTTATATGTGAGAGTTTGCAAGACATTTTCCAACTTCTCAGCCCTTGATTGCTCCCATGTTTTCTGTATATTTCAGTGCCTCCATCTGGACGACATAAGTGATAATCCTTGACTGCGTGGACCACAACAGAAACTGACAAGTCCGGTTGTTATGGGAAAAATAAACAAAGAAACAAGAAACACACATCCACACAGTGTCGCCTGGATGTGGGACTTTTATTTATTTATTTTTTTGTTTTGTTCACCCACTGGTGTGAGGAAACAAGAGGGACTGACTTTTTACTGGGCACAATGTGACAGCATTATAATGTGGGTGAGAGGCAGAGACAGGGTGAAAGAAGACATGTTCTCAATAATATGTTGTTGTTTCCTCAAGCTATGGCTGCTGCCTGTTTGTCTGGTGTGTAGGCCCTGCAGAGTCACAGGCTTATTAGAGAGTTATTGGAGCACAATGACCAATGAACTGCTGACTGTTGAGTGACCATTCAGCAAATGAATGTGGAATCGCAGGAATTGGTCTGATGCATCATATCTTTAACTAACAACTTATTATTATTATTATTATTATTATTATTATTATTATTATTATTATTATTATTATTATTATCATCTTGTATTAGGGTTTTTTCCTGGATGTGTCCACGTCAGCTGGATTAAAGTAAATTAACATATAAAAACTTCCGGTCATTCACTTTTCATAATAAAAGCTTATAGGCGTTTGAATTGTTGGTGCCAATGATAAAATCATTTCTACCAAACAAAGTGAGTGGGTTAGGTTGTATAGCACAAGTTACAATGCAAATTAATAATGATAGTAAGAATTATTTGTAAAGCATTTTTCTTTACCGAGCAAAGTGCTTTCTAGATACATTCACGTAAAACTAAAGTAAGGGAACAACAGGGAAATTAAATCCCAAACACAAAAAGAACATTTTTACTATTGTGTTTTATGTATGTTTTTAGTACTAAGTTTTAGTGTGTTTTTTAAGTATGTCAGTGTGGATGTATGGCTGAAATGTCTATTTTACATAACCTTCTGCTACTGTTGTCTTGGCCAGGACACTCAAAAATTGTTTTAATGTCAGTCATTTTTTTCCTGGTTAAATGAAGATACCGGTAAAATAAAAATAAAACAGCCTAGAAGTTATCTTCTGACCATTTAATCCTGCATTATAATTAATATTATATCCATTAGTGATTTTAAGAGCATCAAACAGAATGCATTGAGGGAAGAATGTCATTATTTTTCTTATGGTTGAATAGCTGTTATTCTGTTTTATTGTTTATTTGTGTATTTTGTACATGTGTTGATTTTGTATGTCTTCTACCATAGCCAAGTCTCCCTTGCAAAAGTGACTTCTGATCTCAACTGGACTTCCTGGTTAAATAAAGGTAATTACTACTACCACTATTACTACTGCTACTAATACTTAGGCTGTGGTCTCTGAGGCAAATACTAGCAGCAGGTTCCATAATTATAACACATGCAGTGGTTGTATTTAGATATTATGTGGTGTTTAAGCGATGCACTGGTGGAAAAAAGTTTTTGGACATCTCATGCATTTGTGATATATTGAATTAAGAATAGCTCTTTAGGCATATAACTCTGACATGCTCCCTTCTGCACGTGCTCTGTTCCATCGAGGTTAAAACTGGATGTTTCTGCAAAATAGTGAAACACATGCAGGTCATGACAGGTTAAAACTTTCAGGAATTATTATTATTATTATTATTATTATTATTATTATTATTATTATTATTATTATTATTATTATTATTATTATTTTCTTGTTAACAATAAAAAAAAAAATGCATTTGTTTGTGTCTTTATGTTGCAGCTACAACTTTTGAAACACAAAAAGGATTTCCTCACAAATATTTAATGGTAATATTTGACATTGCGTAGAATGTTAAGGGTTTCTAAAAACTTTTTTCACTACTGTGTATTCATTGGTTGGTTTAAAAACAGCACTTTTATTCTGAAATATCAAACCGGAAGTTGTGGTTATTTAAGAATAGCGGAAACGGTGCGACGTGGAACATGTTTGGGTTATACTTGTGTATTTATTCAGTAATATTTTAGGGTTTTACCGTTACTTTCATGGACAGGTAAACTGTTTAAAAGTCTGTTCTGTGGTTTTAACGGAGGCAGTAGTAAGTGTGGTCATTTCCGTATTGAGTTCACTTTAGGTGACAGCTCTGTGGGTTTACACACACCGTCCAAACCTGTGAATCCAAACATGGTCCACAGCAAAGACTCTGAATCCGAGTCTTGGGTGTACGGCTGTGCCAGGACAGCATCCTCAGTTTGTACACACTTCATCTGCCTTGGCTTAACTGTGTTCATTGTACTTCTGTCTCGACCTGGAACAAGTGAGTGCCACTATTTCTACCACCACATGTCACGTGATGTTTGACTAAGTTGACATATTTCTAATGTCATATCACCTGTTTGTTTCACTCTAGGCTTGTTCTCCTGGCATCCTTTCCTAATGACACTGGCTGTAAGCTCATTTAAATTATATTAAAAACAAAAACACACACACAAAATTAATATGTTTTAGTTGTAACCAAATAAAAACATTCCCTTAATCTAGATATTAAGGGTTAAGCGCTAATGTGTGGGTCATTCCATATGAAACTAGAAGCACTCGGAGAGCGCAGACCTCCGCCAAGGCTGATCAGTGGCCCCCCCCGTGGGCCCCCCCACCCCCGATCACCACCAAAATTTAATCATTTCTTCCTTATCCCATTTCCAACAAACCCTGAAAATTTCATCCAAATCTGTCCTTAACTTTTTGAGTTATGTTGCACACTAACGGACAGACAAACAAACAGACAGACAGACAAACAAACAAACAAACAAACAAACAAACAAACCCTGGCAAAAACATAACCTCCTTGGCGGAGGTAATCAACAGATTTTAAGAAAATTTCCCACCAGACCCTCTCAGATTTTTCGGAATTTTTACATACTTATAGAACATGTGCATATGTGGCACTAAAGAATTTTATAAATCCAAACTGTAAATATGCATGCTGTTCTATCTGACAGTCTATGACTAAGAACTAAAAATAGAAATGTTACTGAATGCTGATGCTGGCATTGTGTGGTTTTCCAAGAACTTTGTGGTTACAAAGATCTAATGTGGTTATAATGTGGGTATTTCAGTAAAACAATGTTAAAACAATGTTGTGAACTACTATCACTATTATACATTATACTGTGATATAGATGCTAAAATATGAAGGTGAAAATGTCCATATTTAATTTGAACATTTAACATAGAAGGATTTATTGAAGCAAGTTGTGCTTGGTGTCAAAATTTAAGGCAATTCCTGTACTTTCACATGCCGTGCATTTACATGACAACTTTTATTCCTGGTTTAATCTGAATAAACGTTAGATCCTATTTAAGATGCCCATGTAAACACCTTATTCCAGTTGAAAAAGAATAGTTCAGATTAAATTTAAATCCGAATAAAGTCACTGGTTTATTCCCCTTTTAATTCCGAACTAAATTATTCCTCGGACATGGAAACATGGTGTCTTTCATTTTGTGATACTACCAATCCCACATGCTGATATTGACCTTTGAATCCGAAGGTCTGACAGATATTTTTGATTTTAAGCTGTTCATATATCATACATAGGATAACATAGGACCTTCATTTTACACACATCCATTCCCCAAGTAGCCAAGATATAGCACATAAAATTTCTAATGAATATGATGATTAGTTTTTGTGTAATGAGTGGCCAAAAGTCACATTTTAGAAGTTTGCGATGGATAAAATCTCAACTTTGTCATTCTCTGTAACATGCAATTATTAATTTTAAGTAAATATTTTCACATTTCTTAGGAGTATAGATTCCTGTGAAATGATTCTGAAAATTTCAGACCTCTAGCTCTTGTTGTTCAGAAGTTATAGAAGCCTGAAAATTGCCAAAAATTTCAAGTCGCAATTTTGGTCGCAATTTTAGGGTACCCCCTACCTACTTCAAATGGTCGTAACTTTGGAACGATTTACAATTAAGCCTTGAAATTTTGGATTTCTCCATCATATATAATGTACTAGAAGTATGTAAAAATTTAGAAAAATCTGAGAGGGTCAGGTGGGGACAACTTGATGAAATTATATGGAATGACCCGTGTACTTTCAAGCCTAACCATGTCGAACAATGAACTCACAATTGAAGATCAAGAATTGCCTGCTAAAAAACTAACATTGGTTGTCTTTTCTTTTCCAGTTTTCCCTCTTCATGACAGAAGCCATACTCCTCTTCTCCCCCCATGGTTCCCTCATGAAGGGGTTTCCACATAAGACCAAGGGCCGGGTCCACTGGGTCCTACAGTGTCTGTGTGTGTCCTGTGCGGTCCTGGGCCTCGCAGCCATCTCTTACAACAAACACTTGAACGGCAAACCCCACTTCACCTCATGGCACGGTCTGCTGGGCCTGATCACGGTGTGTGTGGTTGGGGTTCAGTCCATAGCTGCTGTGCCTCTCATCTACCACTCTCTGGCTAAAGGCTGGTCTCTTGCCAAGCTCAAGCGCTACCATGCAGCGTCTGGACTCGTCACCTTCCTGCTTGGCAGTACCAGCCTGCTCCTCGGCCTCTGCTCTGCCTGGTTCACCGCTGCTGTCGGGGATTACACCTGGTACCTGTCAGCTGCCTGCCCTGCTCTCACCGCCCTCGTCATAATGAACCAAGTCTCCAGTGCTTACACAGCGAAAAAGCGCTTTCAGTCTTGACAGAGTCTACTCTACTGACACTAACACACCTGTCACTGGCAGTTTAGAAGTGAGATGCTGCATCTTCAGTCCCATTAATCAATGTGACTCGTAGGGAAAAGAAATGAAAAGCAGCTACATGTCTCTCAGAAGGTCTGTCATTCCAAAATCTGGTGCCGCTTGAAGATTATAATGAAAAACTTTTGTTCTGTGGATTTTTTTTCTGAAGCGTATCTGGCCAAGTCACCATTGCACACAGTGGCCACTTAAGAAACTATGGTCATGCTCTTATTTTTTCAGGGATTTTGTGTTGTTTTTTTTTTCATCTTTATTTGCTTAAAGTTAGACTGCTGGATTAAACAAAACAACAAAAAACGTGAGGTTGAATTGAACTGTCTATATCAGGGGTGTTACACATATGGGCCACCAAAGGGTCCAATCTGCCCGTGGCATGGATTTGTGAACGTCAAGGGTGTCCGACTCATTTTAGCTCAGGGGCTACATACAGCCTAATTTGATCTCAAGTGGGCCGGACCAGTAAAAACTACACTGTTGATCCTAAAGTTGGAATAATTTTATTTTCAGACACATTCCTCTTTTTATTCTTTTTTATACACATCAGTAATCACCTTTCACCAGGTATTTCAACTTTAAGGGCAACAGTGTAATAACCTGACAACTCCAAATTTTCTCCTTCGTTTAATGTGGAAAAAGTAAAATTACATTATGAAAACATTTACATTCACAAACTGTTTCACAAAAAATGTGAAGAACCAGAAATGTCTTAAGAAAAATAAGTGCAATTAAACAATATTGTGCCTGTTACTGAATGTTTTGTGCATTTGTAGATCTACTATGATCTGTAAGTTGTATTGTGTTTTATTATTTTTCTGGTTATACACAGTTGTTCAGGCTATTGACATTTTCATTTTGGAATTTTACTTTTATAACACTACAAAGAGAAAAAATTGGAGTTGACGTCATTAATAGGCCATTGTGCTGTTATTTTACTGATCCAACCTGTTTCAGATCAAATGGGCTACATGTGGCCCTTGAACTAAAATGAGTTTGACACCCCTATTCTAGTCATATTGGGATAAAAAGAGAGAATACCCAATCATTAATAAAAACAAATTTCTAATGGCTTGTCAGGTTGGTTGAATGTAATTTTCGATTTATTCAAAAAAATTTTTTAATCTGTGGCTAAAGGCCTTGAATGTCTTGAAATCATGTTGTGTTTTTACTTATTGCTTTAAATATTGCAGTTTTTCATATTTAACACAGTTCCTGTTTTAAAATAAAAAAAAAAATACAGATGATTCACATTGCAATAGAAGAGTGTTTTATTGTTAAAATAACATTGATAACACAGTCTTACTCTGCGTCGATCTAGGCTGTATGTACGAAATTCTTACAGAATCAGCCGTCAATGGGTCAAAGTGAACAGAAGGTTAAAAAAAGGAATTACAAAAAAACATATCTTCCATCATAAATAAATAAATTTGAGACAGACTAAAATAATAGGGGAAAGGTGAACTCACACCTTTTAGAAGTTATAAAAAAACATTACAAAATGAAATATTACCATAAAACATAAAAAATAGACAGAAGTAACGGCTTTTTAATTTTTTTTTTTTTTTTTCTTTTTATGATTTGATTCCCAAGATTCAAAACAATGTTGTTCCAACTGAGTCCGAGAATAAAGGTATGGGGTCAACATAGTGTACCTTTTACAGTTCACAAGCAGATATGTTTTTTTTTTTTTTTTTTTTTTTTTTTTTTAAAGTGCCGGCTCTACCTTCAGATCTGAAACTAATCAAATGACAAGCTTTGGAGACATGCTTAAACTGGGAGATATCTTTGATGAGAGAAATTAAAAGTGACAGGAAATGGAAGCCAGTAGCAAACAAAAAAAGGGACGGTACTCAAACTGTGGGAACCAAAGGTCCCCGCAAGAAAATGGTACAAAAACAGTTACTGAACAGGGAATGATCTGTTGTCTCAGGTTCTCCAGTGTTTTCTAAAGGCTAATAACCACTGCATCTAGCCTACTGTACCAGGAAATGGACTTCCCTAAATCTAAATACCTTGAGGTGTCATCACTACACAGAAACACAAGGCTACAGAGAACAGTGAAGACCTAAACTCCCTAAAGCACCGCAGACCCACAATGACTGACACTACTGACAGAAGCTACTTACACTGCACTGCTTTGAACGATGCATCTCTGTGAAAAGCTACCACATTATGGCACTGTCAGTCTGGTAAGGCCACCACACCACCTGACCGGCTTCTGCACGGTCACTGGTGGTTGTAATGAAATCTTAAGTATGGTTGGTGGCTACAGCGACTTAAGATATTGACATGCAGGCTGCACAAATGCAATGGTTTTACAGTTTAGGTAATGTTTGTTCTCAAAGAGTTTCTGAAAATTATGACTCCACAAACATGGTGGCAACTTCTAAGTAAAAACACACCATCCCCCAATCATTATTAAAATTTGTTTTGCATTTAATTTAGCCCACCCATGTGATACCTTCCATCACTGTGCTGAATCTGACCTAAACTTGTGTTTTGAGTTGGACATTGACAGTCTAACTGCTCAGAAGTTCTTCCAATTTGTAGAAAAATGACGTGCTGACATAAATGCGAAGACTAACAAACTCTTTGTGTTATTTAAGGCTAAACATCAAAGAACACAGTCCGAATCTGTTCCAGTCCCTGTGTTATCAATGGCTAACATGAAAATACATTCATTTTAGTTTAAAAGAAAATAAAAAAGTTGGAAGTTGAACGTAAGTTTGTTTGTTGTCGTAATAGTCACTATAATATTAAACCATTTCCCTTCAACCAAAATCTACACACTGCACAGTATTGACTTGCAATATAAACAATGATAATGACTATTTACAAAATATCAACATACTCAGTTATAGTATCACACATAGTATCTTTCAACAGGGGATGCTACAATGCCTATCAAATTGCTAAGACTATAATATGCTCTGAAAGTTTGAAAGTTAGCCTTCAGGGATTTTCTCTTAATATATTGTCAAAGTGACTTTTGAGAAGCATCACCACTGCATGTTTCTATTTATTGCAGCTTTTCAGTTTTGTTTAATACGAGCAGAAACTGTTGAAAACTGTTAAGGTCGATGTGGCTACCAAATGTAACAAAGTGATTTCACAACACTATATCATAAGAAAATCCACCAAGACTTGACTTTTATCATTAATTCACCCGATTTCAGAAGAAACAAAACTAATTACAAGTGAAGGCCTTGTTTAAAAACTGACAGGTGAGGCTGTGCTTAGAAAGCCCTGGAAAGTTTCAGCTGGCCCCTGCATGACAAAGATCTGTTCCCGCTGCTCTGTGGCTCCAGCTGAACAAGTCGGATATTTATTCAGCATACAGATTTGTTAATGTGACTTTGTAAAGTTGTCAAGGTACAAGTTTGAGTATTATTGGATTGAGATGTGTGTTTATGTTTGAGTGTGTGAACTGCATTACGATTGTTAGGGATGAGAATTCAATTTAGTTCAGTGAATTGATAACCGGTCTAACCCCAGTACCAGTTTTCACAGCATATGTCACTTGATTTTATTGAATGTTGTCTGGAAAATGATCCTAAGCTGTAGTGTGAGAGCAGATACTGTAAAAGTATGTGAGATTTTGTGGAAAATCTGTCTCTTGAATGTCGAAGGCCTACTGTCCTGTCACCTCTATGACGTCATCATCAGAGCTACTACCGCCGTTCTCTGTACTCTGATGTGTGTCCGGCTGGGTCAGAGCTGCCCCCAACAGACTCGAGGTGGGGTTGTTGAACTGTGAAAGGAAACTCGATGCAGTGGAGCTTGGGTTTGTGGCAGTGAAAGCCCCTGAGCTGGAGAGAAGAGGAGCAGAGAACATCCTTGGCTCAGAGAGCAACGACTGACTGTAGGTGAGAGGGAAACCTGATGAAAGCAACCCAGCCATGTTGGGATTCATCAAGTATGGAGGCAAGGAACCAGATGAGTGGGAGGAGGAAGTTGCTGCTGAGGGTGTAGATGATATAGGAATGGTGGTGGAAGCAGAAGAGAAAATGGTAGACAGGGAGGAGGATGAGGGGGTGGGGAGGTGTCCGTTCCCTGTGGCTGACTGTCTCAGTAAGTCTGAGCCTGTAGAGGGAAACATGGTCTGTAGGTCAGCCAGTGTTTGTCCAGGTGTCTGAAGAAATGAAGACCCGCCGCTGCCACTCATTAGGAGTGGGTGACTCATGTGCCCCAGGTTTCCTAACAGAGATGAAGAGTTCAGACCCATTGGTGGAAAACTGAGCCCACTGGAGCCCACAGACAGCCCAGGGAAGCGTGTTGCAGCAGAGGTGCGTTTTCCTGCCTGTGGTGTGCTGCCATGGCTTTCAGTACTCTTTCGTTTGATGCCTCGCATCTCCAGTGCAGAGCTCAGAAGGTCATCACTGAGGTGTCTACTGAGTTCAGCAATCTGATTGTTTTGTGAACTTCCTATGTCCCCCGCTGGCCCCGTGGGTACATCTGACGGTGACAGCAATTCATTCCCCATTCCAGCGGGGGCGTCACCTGTGGATGTAGTGTAGCAGCTGAGCTCTCTCAGAATCTCTGAGCTCAAGGGAGAGGAAGGCCGCTGCTCCCCATCCGGAGAACTCTGCTGTTGCTCCACAGGGGATGAGCAGCCATTACTAACTGGATGGATGAGGGAACCCTGGGAGTCTGTGGAGAGGCAAGAGAGGAAGTCATAAGGTATCACCTCAGTATCTGTATAATTCATTCTGAAAATCAAACCTGGAATACAAAATGTAGTGAATTAACACATTTTAAGAGCAGAAGAATGCATCTAGTTGTTTCAATGGCTGAATGGAAAAATACACAGGAGGAATCAAGAATAACAAATATTAAACTACCTCTAGAAGCAGCAGAGCCTCCAACTGCAGGTCTACTGATCTTTCCAGATCGAATAGCAAAAATCCTTCCGTCATTTGTCCTGATATAGGTACCTATCATGGAAAAAAATAAAAAATAGACAAAATAAGTGGTAGAATGGTTTACAAATGTTTGTGCTGAGGAGTTATTGTACTGCTGCCAATACCTTTAGATCCTCTTATAACATGGATGCTCTCTCCTGCACTGATTCGTGCTTGAACATCAGTAGTGCTGTTAGCTCCTGGAATAACAATGTCTGTATCCAGACAAAATGGCCCATGTTAATGTCTGATATTATCTGTTCATCCACATGTTTTGGGATACAATAGCTATCAGATGATATATATTTATTGGTTAAATAAATACAACAAGTAACATTTTAGAGGAAACTATACATTTTTTGATGATTAAGCACTCAGCAATTTTAAACTTTACCAGTTGTGGTCACAATTCTCTGTACATAAACTCCAGCTTTCTGCAGGAAGTTGACAGGAAGACTGCCAGCAGAGCTGGAGCCAGGAATGCCCATGCCAACCTGGCGAGGCATCATGGGGATTGGAGTTGACTGGATTGGCCTGACACTTGCCACAGGCTTGTCATCTGGCCGTACCATTGGACGCCTGGAAAGATGAGAGCAAAACCCATGAGATGATTACACACATACTATACAGAGCTTTCATTTCGAGGGCGGGATGGTGATTTCAAGTTTACCAGAAAGGCTGGCCCTGGAGCAACATATGAACATTTTTGGTGCAAGTGAAATTTTAATACATTTCACCATTAAATATCAGAATACTGCTGGCTCATCTGTAGTTGTAGCAAACCAGCCGAATTGGTCAGCACAAAAGCTCGGAGGGGAGAAACTATTAGTATTTATTAACCACAAAAAAATACAAAAACAGTTCAATGACAGAGCCAGAATATCAGGTATAAATATATGGTTTGAAACTCACCAGCTGCGTTGGTTAAATGCTGGTATGTTTGTGAGTTGCTGATCACTGGTTGGGTAATATGGTGCATATGAGGGACGAGAATAAGGCACAGAGGCTCGTTTCTCATCCTCATAGCTCTTTTTTGCAGCTCTCTTTTCTGCCTTGGTCAGTTTTGACTCCTTGCGGTCCACTAACAGAGACTCATGTTGGAAAGGTTTCTATTGACACAGATGCAAAATGGGGAAACAAATGAAGACATAAGTACAATTTTTTTTAAAATTATTATTTAGGTTACTGAGGTTTTAAAAGTACAGGTGTATTACAGCATACTTTCGGAATGCAAAGTCATACAACAGGGTGTTCGGACTGAAGTAGGGACTAAAATCCATTATCATGTCATTGAAATGAAGGACATATACAGTACAACATCCAAACTTTCTAATATGAGTAACCATCGAGGAGGACAGAAAAGTCAATTCTATTTTAAACTACTGCAGGACTTGTGTTGAATTACAGACTTGAACAGAGTTGCGCTCCACTTATCATGTAACTGTACCTTAGTTATGAGGTGTGGGTAAAGCTGACAGGCCTGCTGCATCACTGGCTCAAAATCCACTGTGGAGTCCATGGATATTTTACCGTCCACGTGCTCCTCCTCTACAAAGTGCAGCAATGACTCCACTTCCTTACGAGTGAAGTTGAGCACTGGGTTCAGGTCGTCAACCACTCGATCTTAAATCACACAAACACACAATGTTAAACTTAATACATTTAGGTAAATGTTAGGTTAAAGTCATTACTGAGCTTGGGAAATGGATTAATAATGATTCTGTATTCCATCCTATACATTTTAATTTGGATAAAGTAATACTTGTAATATAATGGTAAAATAAGAAAATGTGCCATCAAAGCATATAGTGGTAGATTTCTATCCTCCCGAAGTGTAAGATTTGGGTAAACTGACAATTTATCGTGAGTGATGGGTTGCTTGTTTGTACATCCCATTTTCATATCCTTGATGGACTTTCTTCAAATTTGGCACAAACACAGACTCCAGGATGAGATGCTAAAATTTTTTCGGTCAATTGTCAAGATTGCAGTGACCTTGTGAGTACATATTTTGCCCAGAAGTCAGAAATTAACACAGCCCAATTTGGCACAAATATTAGATGAGATTAAATGATGACATGAGGATGTTTACTATCGCAAAAGTCAACTTTAACACAGTGCAAAAACACTTTTCTCACTTAAGATTATTCACTGGAATCATACATGTCAATATAGCGATAACTTCCATTTCACCAAAAATACACATCTTTTATTAACATCTTAGTGTCTACATTTACAATATATAAAAAAAAATAATTATATGTATTGTTGTTGTGATGCAGATGCTAAATTAAGTGGAGAGAATGTTTCAATATACTGAGTTTGTTTGAATATTGCACATACAATAAATATGCAAAATAGTAACATAAGGCATAATTGTGAGATGGATATAAATTTAGCTTTGATACAAATTAATCAAAAAATTTGTAGAATGTCATGAAATCAGCCATTACTGATATGGCATATGTATATGTATATTCAAAAATAGTGTTGAGCAACAAAAACATATAAACCCTGGAATACTGAGGCAAATTTGTGACAACAGTTACAAGGGGTTAAATTTCATTATATTTCACATCATAGGAGATTGAACAGCCATGGACTTAAATTGAAAATTGGCTGGTTAGCAGAGGCACACAACTGTAGGATGGTGATTCTATTTGGAGACAACAGGCTGATGCACAGTGTCTTACCAGACATTCCCTGTTTTGAGACTTGTCTGTCATAGATCTTCTTTTCCAAGGTGAAGTCACAGACAAGGCGGTAAATGCAGCAGGGTTTCTTCTGACCGTAACGGTACACCCTACACACTGCTTGGGCATCATGACAAGGGTTCCAGGAGGCATCAAACACAACGACACGATTGGCCCCGATCAGATTAACACCCAAGCAGCCCGCCCTGAGAGAAACACATTATGGTTATCATGTTCCAGTCAGTGTGTGGAGGAAGTGTGAAAAACAACAGAAGAAAAAACAAGAACCGAGGTTCTTACCTGGTTGACAGGAGGAAGACCCAAGCTGTGTTGTTCTCTGGATCATTAAACTGATTGATAAGTCGCTCTCTTTCTGAGGCTGATGTACTCCCATCCAGTCCTTTAGACAGACATACATCATGTTTTCACTCAAGCATTTGAATACAATGAAACTTGCAGCACAATTAAGTGTAGTTTATCTTGGCAATGTTTCACTGAATATCCATGCTAGATCTAAGTGATGGTAAAGTGATAGAAGAGTCCTTTCTCTTTGGGGAAAACTAGCAAAATGAAAGAGGGAATTGAGCAATCCAGGTGGAATAATATATAAAAGACTATTTCAAATGGCAAATCGATTTCCCCTAAACATCCGTACTGCAATAAATCAATAAACACTTTCATATGTTACACTTTAGTGTTAAAGACCACAAATCCTGCACACTCGCTTGTGGGGAGAACATAGATTGGATGACTCACTGTAGTAATTGAGGTTGCGAACCCAGTTTGGGTTCTGAGTGTCAGAGGTGGTGATGTCTGTTGGCATGGGTCTCTTTGATAAGAAGTCCTCAATAACTGTCAGGGTGGACAAGCTTTGACTGGTGAGGAAACAGAGAAAACAGAAAATAATGGATGAGCTTCAGTTTGAAAAAAAAAAAAAAAAGTGGTAAAATAAAGGACTGTAACTCTAAATCAAGATTAAATTGTGTTTTTTTATGTCACTATTTTGAGAGTAAAATTCCTACTTAGGTTTTCTGCTCCTTGTTATGTCATCTTTCTAACCTCCTGTTATCTAATTGACTGCAAAAAGCTTTGAAAGCTCCCAAAAAAGCAGATTAATTAGCGGAACTGCATGTCAGTCTAGCCCTTGTATAAGCTGCTTAACAGTGGATTTGTGTTTAATGTGACATTTTGTAGATTACACAAAGAATTACCTGAAGACCAAAATCTTGTCTCTTCTTCTCACACTCTCGTCGATCAAATGGAAGAGAAGAACCATCTTAGCAGAGTTTTCCAGAACTCCTGTTTGGTAGTTGAACATTATGTCCTTCGCCTAAGACATCCCAAAAAATGCTGGTAAGTAATTAATTCTAAAGGAAAACATAAAGTTGGCTGTGTGGTGTAAATGAAGTATATTTTACTAAAACCCTGATTCCAAAAAAACCCCCACCATACAATGTAAAAGAAAGCAGTGCAACAACGACAACCAATATTTTCTTCAGGACATAGAAAACATATCAAATGTTTAAAATGACACAGTTTACTATTTGAAGAAAAAAAGGATGTAATTCTGAATTTGATGGTAGTGACACATCTCTATAAAGTTGGGACAGTGGCAAGAGAAGGCTGGAAAAAAGATGTTACCAAAAATAAACAGCTGGAGGAACATTTTACAACTAACTAGATTCACTGACCACAGGTCAAAAACATGACAGTGAATAAAAAGTATCTTAGAGAGGCAGTGTCTCTCAGAAATAAAAATGGGTAGAGGTTCATCAATGTGTGATAAACTGCATCTATAAATCTAAGAGCAATTTCAAAATAATGTTCCTCAATGTAAAGTTGTGAAGACTTTGAGTATCACCTCATCTCATCTATAGGGCAGGATATTATCAAAAGATTCCACGAATGTGGAGAATTTTCTGTGTGCAAAGGACAAGACAGAAAATACATAATGGATGCTGTGATCTTCAGACCCTCAGGCACCAATGCATTAAAACCAGATATGATTCTGTAATGGAAACCACTACATGGACTCAGGAACACTTCTCTAAACCATCGTCTGTGCCAGTTCACTGTACTATCCACAAATACGGGTTAAACTCTATTGTACAAAGAGGACGCCATATGTGAAGATGATCCAGAAACACTGCCATCTTCTCTTAACCAAAGTTCATTTAAAATGGACTGAGCCAAAGTGTGAAACTGTTCTGTGGTCAGACAATTCAACATTTGAAATTATTTTTGGAAACCAGGGGCGCCGCATCCTCCCCAGCTCAGTTCAAAAGCCTGCCTCTGTGATGGTATGGGGTTCCATTAGTGCCTTTGGAATGAGCAGCTTACACATCTGGAAAAACTCCACCACTGCTGAAAGGCATATGTGTCTATACATGAAACTGGGTTCATTTTGGTACCTGGCACTTTGCCAGCTTCTTAGACCCAATAATAAAAGAGAAATTTACACATATTTCCCCCCAGGACGTACCTAATGATGACCACAGATAAATGCAAGACTATTTTTTTTTCTCTTGCTATGAGCCAACCCAAAAATAAGGAATTTTTAATAAAATATTGGGGCCAAACATAGGACCAAAATTGGGACAGGAAAAGCTACCTAGGTGTCACTGCATTTGATCTTGAAAACATGGCTTGAAATGGTCTTGTACACTGCTCTAAATAAAGACACTGTGTTAAATTTCACAATCCTGGTGGTTTTTCTAATCTAGACATGCAGGTTTTTCATGAATCATCAGTCTCATTCCAGGTTTCACATGTAACCTACCATGTCCAGTTGCTGTACATGCAGAACCTGCCCATTTAAACACAAATAAATCACGAGTAATTTTGCAACAGTGGTCATTTTTGTGAAACGCTCTGCCTTGCCTATTTACTTCAGTTCGCAAAATGTACCAGTGAGAGAATTAAAAAAATATTCTAAAAAATATTAGTGTGTAATTTTCGTGTCCTTTTTACCTTGGTTACATCAGGGTAATCACTGCATGCAGAATCATCTGTGCACTGCTGAATTACTGACTAGTCATAATTTTAGGGGAAACTCATATCACTGATTTGTCCGTGGATTTGCCTTGTGTAATAGTGTGAGTATTGGGAAAAAACCTGATAGACGAAGACGGGGGAGTTCATTATAGAAACCTGGTGTCCATGTTACATGTGGATTTTTGTATGCACGTGTCAAATAAAAATGTGTTATATCTGAAACTAGTTTTTCTTTTATCTTGGTAAATATTTATTTTCAAAATAGATCCAAAGTGCTTCCAAACTTGCTTCATAACATTAATCTACATCTTTTTTGCCCCTCTGTCCAGCTTTTAGGCACCAGTTTCATAGAAGCACCACTATAAAATTTTTAGAGCAACATATGCTCCCATGTAAATAATGTTTCTTTTTTTTCCAGGGTGCCTTTGCATATTTCAACAAGACAATGGTAACCTGCATCTATTCCAAGAGGATGAATTCATAGTAAAAAGAGTCTGGGTACTGGACTGGCCCATCTGCTTTCCAGACCTTCCAATAACTGATAACAATTGTCATATCATGAATATATGACCAAGAAGATCCAAGACTGCTAAGCAGCTAGTAATCTATATCAGACAAGAGGGGAACACAATTTCTCTCCAAAAACCACCGCAATTCCTCTTAATTCCCAGATGTTTATGGATTGTTGTTATAAAGGAGATGTTTCACAATGGTAAAAATGGCCTTGTCCAAACTATTTGGAGACTTGTTACTGCCATCAAATTCCAAAATACCTTATATTTTTCTTAAAATGGTGTATTTTCTCAGTTTGATCATTTGATATGTAAAAAGCTGTTAGGGTCGAGGTTAGTTTGTGTAGAATCAGCTACATGTAGCTGAAGCTATGAGAAGGTTTTCAGTGCAGTCAGTGCTAAAAAGACAAATCTCTCTGTTCACAAGGAGTCATGACATACCCACTCATATGTGATGACCTGATTGGCTCGATCTTGAGAGGGATTGAGTGGCGGTAGTGTGCTGTTGACTTTGCTGTTGCTTGAGTCGGCAACTTTAGCCTTAAGGCCAGCACTGGGTGCAGGGCGGGGGTTACTCGCCGAAGTAATGTCATCGAGGTCCAGGTCTTGCTCATTTGATTGGTTCTCTTTCTGCAGGGCCTCATAAAGGACATCTGGGTGGTTCCATATCTGAAAGGAATCAGAAAACAAAAAGGGCTCACCAAATAAAAAAAGAGCGGGTTTGTAATGCCACTGCGCCACATGGTCATAGCTAACAGCAAGGAAACAAAAGGCAGTCTCACCTTGCAGCATACACAGAAGGCTTTGAGTGGGTTGAGACCAAGCCAGCCAGTGTTTCCTGCTTCTCTGAAGCGTTTCATGAACTCAGTATACAGCGCCCTCTGAATGGGAGAAAGCCTCACCAAAATAACATGTTCCTCCTTAGAGGGAAGCTGGTCCCGCAGCACGTCGTGACCTCGTCTGCAACCAGACAAGATAAAAGAGACTTTACTGAGTTCTGCAGTCCTCCTTTGATTTAGTCAAATTTCTACATCATGTGATGACAGAGAACTCACCTCTGGACAAAACCCTCCAGCAGACTGTGCAGAACATGGCTTCGGTAACGCATTAGGCGCACATCTTGAGGAGTGCTGTCCATGCACTGCCCATTCAGAATGGGCCGCTCAAACATGTTGCTAAACTCTTGACGTGTGCCTAAAAAGTCAGGCCGAACAAAGTCCACCATGCACCAGTATTCAATAAGGTTGTTCTGCAATGGGTAACCAGTGAGAACTACTCTCCGTCGTGACCTAATGTTTTTTAGGGCCTGTGATGTGCTAGCATGGTAGTTCTTAATTCGGTGGCCCTCGTCACAAATGACCACATCTGGGCCAGGCCGCGCAATTGCCTTTTCAATACCTGCACAGAAAAAGTCAGACAGTGACAATGAAGTAAAGGATATATACATTCAAATCAAAAAGTAAAATTTAGGCTTTTGAATAACTTTTTAGATGATTATGAATGCAACTAAAATCTATTTCATTACACAGAACAATATTGGATGATGGCAGGTTTTTGGGTTTTTTAAGAATGATCATAATAATATTTAAATGTTATGGACTAAACTTTAGATTATTGGATTTTAGATTGTAAGGACCCAAGGAACCCCAAAATTAGCATTACTTCCCTAGCTTCAACATTTACTGACCTTTCATAAGCTCTTGTTGTCTATCTTCCTCATCCAGGTCAATAATAATTGGCCCAACAGGTTTCTTCGATTTCCTCTTCTTTCCCATAACAAAGCTCTTCTTCATGGACAACAGTCGGTACATTTCATAACCCATGAGCAACACACCTCCATCTTTGGACCAGTCCTCCACAACCTTGGCCCTGGCCAGTGTTGTCCTGCAGACCACAAAAACAACAGGATTAACAACCTATACTGTCCGTTTGATAGCACACCTGACAATGCGAACACTGCAGGATGTTACACACTTGTGCTCATCGTTGAGAATGTGAACTTTGAAAGTCCGTCCTGTGACTAGAGTGGGGTCAATGTCAGGGGAAAGGGCTTCTTGTGAAGGCAGCCAGAGGTTAAACTCAGTCATCCAGTTCTGAAGTGTGTTCACCTAATGAAAGGAAGTAAAATAAATGAGTTTAATTTGATCACAATACATCACTGATTTAATCAAATGTGAGTATCTTCTTTCTCTAAAGAACACTGTACACCATTGTATAGCATTTACTCACAGGGACAATGGCCAGCACAGTGTGAGCTTCAGTATTCCTCAGTAAGATGTCAATGAAGGAAATGACCTGTAGTGTCTTGCCCAAACCCATACTGTGAGCAAGGATGCAACCAAAGCCACTGCTGGTCTTATAACGCTCCAGAGACTCAATGAGGTTATCATAGAGAAATCGGATTCCCCCAATCTTAGACAAGAAAAAAGAGAAGCTTTTTTTAGGAAACAAGTAGAACTCTAAAGTACATGAAATAAACAGTGTTGTGATTGACAGTGAACTTTGCAAAATTCTGAGCATCTTTTTTTTTTTTTTAGATGGCGAGAATACCTGATGTGGTTTGACTGCCCTTGCCAGTTGTGGAGCAAGATAGATATCTTTTTCCTCTGCAGGATGATTGATATTAACCAGCACTTGACCCTGGGCATCAGGTAGGTTCAGAGCATCATTGATGTGTGCCCCGCTGCTTTCCTCTGAACCGGCAGCAGCATCAGCAT
Source organism: Sphaeramia orbicularis (assembly GCF_902148855.1). Classification (NCBI taxonomy): domain Eukaryota; kingdom Metazoa; phylum Chordata; class Actinopteri; order Kurtiformes; family Apogonidae; genus Sphaeramia; species Sphaeramia orbicularis. Next base: position 31,930,398 of record NC_043961.1, on the reverse strand, counting down.
CTTCATCAGCAGACTCACTGCTTATCTGCAGAGCATCCTCATCCCCAGAACTCAGCTCAATTACATCTACGGTATGATGGTGAATTAAGAGATCCTGAGATCCTGCTCAAATCTCACCTTGTTTGGAATCACTTACCAACAAGTGCTATACTTTCAAAGATGCTCTTACTTACCATCTCTAGTGGCCAGTGTAGGCAACTTGGACTCTATTGTTTCATTTTCATCACCACTGCTGTCCAGACAGATCACATCCTGCTTACTCAGGAGAGCAGGGACCAAATGAGATACTTCTCCTAAAATCGAAGAACTGTCCACTATTGTATACATGGAAACAGAAAAGGAAAGTTATGTTGGGAGGCAAAAAATATCAAAGAAATATGAAAAGAAATGACCACTTAGAGGTGCAGCTTTGCTAATACATAGACAATCACCTAGTTGAGACTCTGGAATGATTGGGGCTGGAGCAGGAAAGTCTTTTCTCTGCTGCTCCAGACGTTTTCGCCTCTCCATCTCTTCCTGTTGAGCAGCCTTGGTCCCAGCCTCCAGCTGGTCTTCTTTTAGCAGTTTTCTGCAGGCAGAGGAAGAAAGGCCAGGTTAAATAGACAAGTCAATGGAAAATATGTCATAGATAGATAGATAGATAGATAGATAGATAGATAGGTAGATAGAAATAGACATATATATATATATATATATATATATATATATATATATATATATATATATATATGTCTATATGCACTCTCCTTTTTTAAACACTTCTTTCTTTTATTCAAATTTATATGACTATTTTACGTGAATGTGTATGTCTATGTGTATGTTTCTATGCTGCTGTTAACACTGTGAATTTCCCCATTGTGGGATCAATAAAGGAATATCTTATCTTATCTTATCTTATATAGATATAGATATATAAAGCTTCTTCCAGATGAATGTACCTAATATTCTTCCTCATGTGTGCTGGCTTCGATGGCTTGGAAGGTTTGGAACCTTTTGAAGACTTCATTTTGGTTAACTTAGAAGCTTTCTGTTTCTTTGTTTTGCTGGGCTTGCTCTGATTTGAGTTCTGTGGACTTTCTGGAGGCTGGGACCTAGACGCAGGTCTGGAGGGAGGCCTGGAGGATGGCCGGGATGCAGGCTGAGACGAAGGCTCAGAGGAAGGTTCTCCAGAAGTGGGTGAAGTGGAGTTCCTACCATCCTGGGCTGTTTCTGGGTGGCTCTGGGCACTCATAGGCCGTTCTTGAAAAAGAAGTCCTGATCAGTTAGTTAAACAATAAGGCTGAGTAGTACTGACACAAACATACATCAAATTATAGATTCAGCTACAGTATTTCATATGCATATTTCATTCCTGGTAACAAATCTAGGTTTCTTATTTCAGCTACATTGATAGAACAAGCAGCCAATACTCTTCAAACTTACCAACACTGTCATCTTCATCATCTCCATCGTTTTCATCTTCATCTTCCTCCATGTCATCAATGTCCTCCTCTTCCTCATTTTCAAAATCTTCCTCTTCACTGTTAAAGCTAGCCTCCAAGTCACTTTCTGAATGCGCCTCTTCAGACATGGCGTCTTGCAGGGCACTGAGAGTATTACCTACACACCTTCATCAGGAGCTCTAAAACAACAGTTGATACAGCATTTAAATAAAAAATGTGCCCATGACTACCTTTTACCCATCTACTAATTTAAGAACTACATCCTACTTTTAGGATGTGTGTTTGAAATGATTGCAGGGGAGTGTGACAGGAAAGAAGCAGGTAACTGGTGAATATGTTTACTAATGACTAACAGTTATTATTGGATATTTAAACTTTTAAAAGGTAAGCTGAAAGTAATAGCAACCCTATGGCACTGATGGGCAGAAGGTATTATTTTTAATCATAAAGACCCAGTGATGGGACTCCAATTAAAAATATTGCCGGTTCAGCAGCCTCAGTGACTCTGTAAACCAGAATGGAGGTTACTTTCAATCTGTACAAAGAGCGAAAAAGAAAGATGACTATATGTCGAAAAACTATAATATGATGAAGACTTTGTTTCTTTCCCAAAACACTTAAAATTGTTATTCTATTTAAGTGGAGGATAGACAGCTCTTCTTCTTATGCACAATTATTTGATATACACTGAATGGGTTCACAGATTATATATGATGTATTGGTCAGAGCAAGTGTAAGCTTATAACTGATGGTTGACGTTACAAATGACGTGACCCATGGGAGTCATTTCACCCAAGGGCTTCGAGCCGAGGCTCAGGCAGCTAGCAACTAGCACAAAGCTACCTCCTCCCGCCATTCTCATACTATGTTATCATCATTATTATTTCGTATAAACGTCAACATCTTCTGACCTATTGACATACCTAAATGAATGCATGTAAACACTATTGTTTCCCCGCAGAGTTAGCAGACCTATGTGCTAGCTGACTACACAACAATAAACGTATATTTCAGACGTGAAAAACATGCAACGACCATTGCTCTACGTTGGTAACAAAACCTGATACCTAATTGTAAGTGGGTGTACTAGGAAACACGATTTCCTCCACGCCTGCTGTTTTGTGAGCTGTCGTTTACCAGATAACAATCGAATTGTGTAGGTGTAACATTCACGGAGCTAATGCTAACCTACATTACATCAATGCTAACGCTAGCTAAGGCGCGTTTGTTCAACTCAATCATCTGGCTGTTGCTGAAGCTTACCTACATGCGGCTATTCTGCACTCTTCGAGAAAGCTCAACAAGAGTACACACAGTGATCAATCAATTAATTCCAAAAGCTGCAGTGTAAATGAACTGATAAACGTTGCTAATTTTCAATTTTTTCCAGTGTGACAATAAATACGGTCCCCGAAGAAGTAAGTTAAAGCAATGTTCCGGCCATAAATATACGCCAGGCAGCAAAACTACAATAAAACAAAGCATGACATGTCTTAATTTGAACTGTGCCATTACTTATATTAACTTTATGAATATAATTCGAGCAAGAAAGTGCTGCTTGAAAGGGTACTATTTTCATTACCTTATTTTACATGTTTAGTGCCGCATACGGCATTAAGCAATAACATTGTCTATTTTAATGGGAACGTCCAAACTGCGAATGATTACATTTTGACCTACTTACACTATTTAAAATTATTTCCATAGTCACACGTATAAAAATCATTACATTCTGTCGATGGACCGTAGTTTATTTTTGTTTACCCCCGCAATACTTCAAAATGTGTCGTGTTTTTTTTAATTGTAGAATGCTATATTGTCTGTATCACAACAAAAAGAACGCACACACATATACAGGCATACCAAATAATGTTTGGCTTAATTTGATGATAAACTGGTTTGTCTGAATGCTCCGGTTTTCAGACCACAGGAAGTTGTAAGAGGGGATGTTTTTTTGCAACCAACCACTCGTCGCTTCTTGATGACGTACATTGTAGGCGGCCAATTCTGTCTATTGTGTTTATCTTGAGCTCTCCTCAGAATTGTCGTGAATGGATGCTGTTTTATCGATTACGATTCTTAAGCCTCCCTTGGATATGGACTGGAAGACGTCTTAAATATTAGTCAGCTGTATACAGATGCAAAAATGAACAAAGGGTGGCTGGAGCTTGAGAGTGACCCAGGTGAGAAATTTTAATTCCGAAAGACAAGAGCTAACCAACTAGCTAGCTTAAAGCAAGATGAACAGTTCAGCCCCTTAATCGCTTAACTTCTTGAACAAACTACGTGTAACGCAATATCAAAACAAAAATTACTTTCCTGGAAAATGCAATTTTAATATGCATGCTTACAAATCAATACGCCGTGTGGACAAGTACAATGAATTATGTGGACAAGTGACATTATCGATCTTTGTTTACAGTGTACTTCAATGCATTTATTGAACTCAGCTAAGTCGTTTTGTTTTTATTTCAGGGCTGTTCACTCTGTTGGTAGAAGATTTTGGTGAGTATCTCATTTCTAGCTCTCTTCTGTTAACTTTAAGTCATGAATTTAACAGACACAAAAATGTAGAATTGTAGTCCATGGAACAATTAAATCAAGAAAAGGCATTGTGTGTGTTTTCAGGTGTTAAGGGGGTGCAAGTAGAGGAAATATATGATCTTCAAAGCAAGTGTCAAAGGTAAGTAGCTTTCAGTAAGTGAAGTTTAACCTCACGTCATCAATTGCTGCATGAAAATAAAGCATCTGTTCCATTCTGCTGTCCTTATCTGATTAAAACTAGTATAACAAAACCACCTTTGAAGTGAAAATGCTTGGTTTCTTTTCAAAATTTTTGTTCTCACATCTAATGTAAGTGTTTTCAACTGTATTTTCAGTCCTGTCTATGGCTTCATCTTCCTGTTCAAATGGATTGAGGAACGTCGATCCAGGAGGAAAGTCAACACTTTGGTGGATGAAACATCTGTCATTGATGAGGAAATTGTAAATGATATGTTCTTTGCTCATCAGGTAAGGGATAATCATGATTATTGGTTATAGAAGTTTGAAATGTTAAGGAACAGTGTGATATCAGAAATTTAATGATAATAATGAAGAATTGGTGCATTTCTTTTTTTTTTTTTTTTTCTTAATCTGAAAATTTTTTGTCATTTTACAAAACTTGCTGTCCTCATGGCTGGTGGGATGCTTTAAAGGTTAATCTGTATTAGAATACTTGTATTAATCCATCAAATTACTTCTTGAGTGATTAATAATAAGTATTCTGAATAACTTGCATAACAGTTTATACAATGTACACAGCATAACAGATGTTGTAGTTCTCTTCATTGTTGTTATTCATTAAGATATAAAATATAAAATAGATGAATAAACAATTTATGAAATAGTAGTTTTTGCACACCAGCCTCAAGTATAAGAGAGTAAAACATTTGTAGTTTATATCAATTCTACAGCTGTAACCAATTGTTTTCTAATTAACATAAAACAACGAAAATGCACATACAGTGCAAATCGAAAAGCATGTGTTGCTTTATCATGTGTTTTTAAATATTAAAGTGAAAAGTGTGTAAAGAATGAGTTGCTTCTACTATCATGAACTTTATCAGATTTTTATTCTGTATTTTTGTTTTTTTACATGTAGCTGATACCAAATTCATGTGCCACCCACGCATTGCTGAGTGTGCTTCTGAACTGCAGTGGTGTTGAGCTTGGCACCACACTCAGTCGTATGAAGGCTTTCACAAAAGGCTTTAGTCCAGAGGTAAAATGTTGTCGCTGTTACTGGGTTGTTGTTTTTTGGTTATTTTTGGTGAAATCAGAATAAGATGGCAAAAAACAATACACAATAGGTGTTATTAAGAAAGGGTTGAAATCATTATTGTTGTGAAGATTTACTAAATGAACTGGCTTGAATTAAAATGGAATAGCATTTTTTTTCTGAGTCCTTTTCCATTTGATCCAAGTATTTATATTGACTAAACCTTAGATTACCATGATTTATATTATTCACTTATGTGCAGCCTCTCTTTCTTCCCATCTCTCTAAATCTCTTTCATGTTAACATATATGTAATTTTCAGAGTAAAGGTTACGCAATAGGAAATGCCCCAGAGCTTGCCAGAGCACACAACAGCCATGCAAGGTAAGTTACAGTCAATGGTTCCTCATGAAATTTGAAACCTCCTGTGATTGGTCCACTATATTCTGGGAGATATCAGGCTTTGTGTATTTTCTTCGGTTTCTTAACCTGTCTTCCCGTGTTTCTATGGAGACCGGAGCCCAGACACCTGCCTGAGAAACAGAATGGGATCAGTGCAGTGCGGACCATGGAAGCCTTCCATTTTGTCAGCTATGTGCCCATCAAGGACCGCCTCTTTGAGCTAGATGGGCTCAAGGCTTACCCTATTGACCATGGTAAGAGTCTGCCCTGGTTCAGAAATAGTCCTCATTTAACTTTTTTCATGCTGATTTGTAGCAATACTTTGGTTGCTACTGAGCAAGTGATAATGTGAATGTCCTAAGGGTATGCATTTGAAATGCTGAAAACTGTTTATCTGAACCTGTGAAGTGTTCTTCAAACAATTTAGTTATTTTCTCAATTTAACATGTTTTAAACTGGTTAGTTTATGATTATTAAATTATTATTATTAGATTATTTATTCCTTTTAATCCTTACAACTCAATCCATACAGTATCCTGAAACCCTCAGATTATGGTTACCGTGACCTGAAGGCTAAAAACTAGTGTGGACTGAGCTTGCTGTTGAAGTTACTGATCAGTAATGTACATTTTCTTCAAAGAATCCAAAACTGTTCATCTTACTAAATGCAAATAAAGACATTTATTTACAGAAGAGCATTGTGCTATTCTTGATTTCTGTTAATTAATTTAGTGTCGTATAATAATTTTTAATAATTGATAATAATATTTTAGGACCCTGGGGAGAGGAGGAGGAATGGACTGATAAGGCTCGACGTGTTATCATGGAGAGGATTGGACTGGCAACTGCTGGGTGAGTTCCAGACCTGGTTGGTTTGGGTGATTCACCTTCAATATGCATCCTTGTGGCTTCATTCTCATGCTCCTTTTCCTCACTTTTTCAGTGAGCCGTATCATGACATCCGTTTTAACCTAATGGCAGTGGTGCCTGACCGCAGGATGAAATATGAGTCTAAACTAGAAATTTTAAAGAGGAATCGACAGACCGTGCTGGAAGGACTTCAGAAGGTCAGGAAGTGTTGGAAAATTCATCAGTGGCTCATTGCAGAGTAGTTGAGATTATAAGAGTCATTATAAGTGATTCTGCCGCATTATATCCTAGTAAATGGTATTGGTGGCATAATAATCGTAGCAATTCTGATAGTTTTCATGCTTTGTGGTGAAACTACATGTCCAAGTCAAATCTGTAAGAGGCATTGGACTTACCATTTTAAGTAACTCAAGTTTAGTTTTATTACATTAGACAAAGCAGGGTCACAAATTGCTTCATAAAAATACAATTGTTAGTAACATCTATTTATTAAATTCAATTTTAAGTCAACAGGAGATCTTAAATAATTTGTTTTATGTTCAGATGATCCGACTCACACAGCCTGAGCTTGTCCATGACAAGAAACAACAGGACAATTCCTCTCCTGATGATAACACCAACGTGATCAAAAAAGAGGCAGATGTGGAGCCAACTACATCTCAGGGGGCCGATCAGGCCTCTTCAGGTACTTTGCTCTACTTTATTCAGTCTTACTTGTGTTTAATGGCATCTTGAAGCTAAAATGTGGAAGTTTTATGTATTATAATATGCAGAAATCACTAGGTCTATGTTACATACACAGCCTGGCCAAAAATCTACTACTAATGTATTAATTACTAATGTAAAAAAATACATTAAAATTTGTGCATACAGTTTTAACTGTTACAGCTATACATCCTTTATGCAGATTCTGTGGATGAATCAGGAGTTCAATCCAAGGACACCCCTAGCCCATCAGGAAATGCAAAACTCATGGCCAAACCTCCAGTCCCCATGGCAGGAGGTCCCCAGCAAGTTACTAGTCCAAATCCCATCGTCCAGCGTCTGCCTGCCTTTCTGGACAACCACAATTATGCAAAGTCTCCAATGCAGGTAAACAGGAAAAGGCAATGTACAGGTCCTGACCGAGAGGATCCTTAGGTATACCATTAATCGTTTTTCTATTTTTATATATATATTTTTTGCCTCTTTATCATGCTCTTTTGTTGTAATATACAATAAGGGTTGTGTTTAGGGATTATTTAACTAATCCACTGATTAGTCACAGTCTTATACCTGAGTTGGGTATCTCTCTACAGAACTTGCAGTGTCAGAATCAGAATCAGTTTATTTGCCATTTTCAGAAAAACTGCATTGGAAAACAAGTTGCAAGAGCTCTGCATAAAAATACATAAAAGACAATACAAAGTAAAAAACAAAGAAAGAAGTGTCTTAATTACTCTCACTAGCTGAAAACATTTGACATGCAAGAGACAGCAGAAGCAAAAGGCTGCCATTCAGAACAACCAATCTCTGCACATAAAACATTTAAAAGTTATACTTCATTTGAGTATATGTTAACCAAATTTGTCTTTTGTGCTGCATACATTTGAATTTTGTTGCTGCTGGAAATTTTTTTGAGGATTTTTTTTTAAAGGCAGAATAAGGGAGTATGACATTCTAATTTAATAAATTTTTTTGCTACATTTGGTGAATATGTCCTCAAGGTCCACTAGCAGTTCATGTTATGTTTGCTAAAAAAAGAAAAATGGAGCACTGAATGGGGGTGTATTTGTTTGACTTGAGTTCATTTGTCAGCAGTCTTTCTCAGGGTATTCTTACTCCTTATTTCACAGGAAGAAGAGGATCTTGCTGCTGGAGTTGGTCGCTCTCGGATGGCAGGCCCTCCCCAACCCCCATATTCTGATGATGAAGATGACTATGAAGACGATGAGGAGGAAGTTGCAGGATCTGCAGGCACATCAAACAGGTTTGTGTTGTAATACACGAATGACTATAATTCATATGTTTGCAACCGTATTGAGGAAAACTCTTATTTTCTGTCTTTTTAGATTTAGGCGGAAGGCGAGTCTGCGATCACGAACAGGACGGGTTGGGACTGGAATGGAGAGCCAGATTGCCCTCAGCGTCTTGGCTGAGAAATTGAAGAAAGAGGCTCAAAGGAAAGATGCCCTAAATACACCCCTTTCTGTCCGCACAGAAGGCCGCACTGGGGGCATTTGTATCACATCTGCTTCACAGCCTTCCCCCACACCCAGTAACGAAAGCACCGACACAGCCTCTGAGATTGGCAGCGCTTTCAATTCCCCCCTGCGCTCACCAGCACGCTCCCAGGCTGCCACGCGGCCATCAAGTCCAGTTGCATCCCATCTGTCCCGTGTGTTGTTTGGAGAAGATGAGATGCTGAGGCTCGACTCCAGACATAACCGTGCTGTAAGAGAACTAGGTCCTTCTGTCAGCATAGCCCTGCTACACCTACAGGAAGATGGAGTCATCTTTGCTCTCCCTGCATCTGGTGAGTACACAAGATCATTACTGTCAACCTTGTTATTTACAAGGTGGTTGCTGAAGTAAGCACTCATGCCTGCCACTTAAAATGTGAAATTCAGCCCTTAGCATATTAATCATTTTAGACAGTAAAGGCAAACTGTGAGGTATGACCTGACCATAGTGAAACATAGCACTATTTAATAATGGATTGCTGGCATCCTGATAATTATGATTGACTGTTGCTTTATCTGTTGTCTTTATAGTAGATTTGGCTGCAGATGGCACAAAACAGCTTTGCAGTCCTGAAAAGATAAAAGACAAAGAGCAAACAGGCAACGTAGCAGGAGAAAAGAAAGAAGTTAAGCCAGGAGACGAGGGACCCTCTGTGGAGGTGAAAGAAGAGGAGAACAAAGATGGAGCAGAGGTGAAACCTAGCAAGGAAAAGCTTAATGCTATGGAAACCTCAGCAGACAGCAAGCCTCCCGGGGATAAATACTCCCCGAAAGTAAGTGCTGAAAACTCAGTGTTTTATCAGACTGTGCTATGTGCCTTTCTATTCTCATCAGCCTGTCAAGATGTGTTTTTATCTCAATATTTTTTCTTAATCATTCTGCCAATTATGGAGCTCTCTCTAAAGCTGTGTATATAAAATAAATAATAAACAAGTACACAGAGCAGTTCATCTTATTCTGTTGCTTGTAGGAGCTGCTTGCACTGCTCAAGTGTGTAGAGGCAGACATTGCCAATTATGAGGTGTATCTAAAGGAGGAAGTTGAAAAGAGAAAGAAATACAAGGTAGTTTTTTTTTTTTATACCTAGAATCAATCTAACACTTTTCTTTAGCTGGTGTCAGAATTTTAACGAGAACATTGTGCTGTGAATTTTCAGATTGATGATCAGAGGAGGACCCACAATTATGACGAGTTCATCTGCACCTTTATATCAATGCTGGCTCAAGAAGGTAAACATTTTTATTCAGATTTCTACCTCTAATACATTTCTTTACTGTTTATTGAGCCTGTCTTTCCCCTCAATTGAAACATTTATTTTAACTAAAAGCTTTTAAGCTCTGAGAACATTACATTTTAATCCTGATCCAGAGCACACAGGACTAACACAGTGTGATGCACACTGACCTAGGAAATGTGTTGTCATCGCCCGTTTTTCTTTCCCCCTGCTTCTTTTTTCTTTTTGTGCTTTTAAGTCAATAATAAATTAATCAAATCCTTAAAATCCCTAGAACAATTCTTATATTGTATCAGGTGAATGTTCTTTTATGACAGATCTGAGAAATCCACAATAAAACTATGTGGCTCTTTTTTTTCTTACGTTTTTGCAGGAATGTTGGCCAGCTTGGTTGAACAAAATATTTCGGTGCGTCGTCGGCAGGGTGTGAGTATTGGGCGATTGCACAAACAACGGAAACCTGACCGCAGGAAACGCTCTCGTCCTTATAAAGCCAAACGCCAGTAATTACCAACAATCATAACCTTTTATGAGTAATGTACTCGTGTAAGCACCAAGCAATCACCAGAGAGAGAAAGAAAATGCTGCACTACTCAAGCTCTGTAATAAAGGCTGATTACTGTTGTATTTTAGTCAGAGCCCCCTCCGCTTTGTGAACTTGACCTTACGTTTGGTCAACTATTTTATGTATGTAAATATGTACTTCAACTTTACTCTGTGTAAATTTTCCTTTAGTTCCACTGCTATTGACATTTTGTAAATATGATAAACGGCGTGTTAGCAGTAATGCTTCTATCAGGACTTCTTTCTTGTTTTGTGATCAGTATAGTTTATGAAATTATATTACTCTAAATTCTCCTTCATAACTCAGTAACTATTAGTCAATGTTTCCCCAACTGTATCACTCATGTGTTTCGCAGTACCAATGAAGGACTGAATGTTTTAGCAAATAGGCCACGTTTTATTCATCCATAACATTTCAGTGTCTTCATTCACTGCAGCTATCTACTGTGTAACATGTAGAACATCTTTTAATTGCATTCTTCATTGACAGTTTTAAGCAGATGTTATGATGCATCAGGTTTTTTTTTCTTTTAAGTGTAATGTCTTCAAACTGAAGATCTTTAGGTGTCTATGTATCTCTTGAGGTCCTGCAAATGGAAAAAGTATCTCTTGTGTTATTTTTGTACCTGAAATGAATCTCATCAAGTGAAACTTAATTTGAATGTGTACAGTTGTGTGTTTTGTACATATGTATCTGTTAATTAGCTCACTTCTTCGTTGAGATCATTGTTCTTTGTACCTGTCACCTCATGTTACAATAAAGAGTATGAAAATATCTTGCAATAATCAAAATCTTCTATTATTTTTAGCCTTTTTCAGTAATGTTTACTGCAATAGCTTAACCATAATTTCATTATTCTGTAATTAATTAGATTAGTATAGGATTCCCTCTGTGGTACAAGTTGATTACAACATTAGTTACAAACCTTAAGTTAAAAATCTTACTCATCTTACTAGTTTTAGTAGATAAATTGCAGTGACGGTTTGTGTACACTAGGGAGCACACATTCAGGGACCTATGACACCTTTAAGAAGCATGTCCGCTAAAGCTTAAAATGCAACACAGTCAATAAAACCAATACATCATTTGTGTATAAAGAATAATTGTTGGCATTCTCAATTTTTGTGCTACTATTTGAAAGATTAATTTCAATTGCAATTATATAATTTGCATTATTAAATCTGATTATTCGATAATTCAATTTACACATATACATCATCTGCTCAAAAGTGCAACTTGCATGTGTTAAACATACTTTGAGCTTTTATCATCATTTGATTAACATTGAAGGGAAAATTAGATTAAACTTTATCAGTAGCTCATATCTGTTATATTACAAGAAATATGACAATAGATAATATGAATGATCATCGCATTTCCAATCTGCAACCTGTTTTTCAGGTTAAACCAAATGAAACTGAATGAGGATGGTCCCTGTGGATCCAGTCATGTGCCGTGGAAGGCTCACGGGCATTTGCGTGGTGACTTGAAATAACCGAGCACAGTGAACGCGCACGTACGAGGCCTTACAGTTCCCACCCATTGCGTCAGCGCGCTCCTTCACCCTTTCCGTCAGTGCGCGTGCTCCGTGCGGGATGCTGAATTGTAGGTGATGATGGCGGAAGGGGAGCAACGCTGAGTTTCATCTGAGTTTTTGTCACAGCTGTAGAACCATCTACAACATCGTTTCTCTCGGTCGAGACCTATCCAGAGACGATGGGAAACGAGGCTAGTATGGAAGGGGAGGGACAGGCGGGGCAGCCCGGCCCCGCCGTCCCTGCAGCAGGGGCTCCGGCTTCCATTTCAGCACCACCGGACTCTGGACAGCTCATCAAGCCCAGCAATGGAGCGCCAGCCGGAGGAAGTGCGGCTGGACCCGGGCCGGGGATTAACAGGTAGCCGCGATGTAGCTAGGACGTTTCTGTGAAATCAGTGAAGAAACACGGCTGCGTGGATTATTATGTACATCTGTACGATGTTGAGCGTAGATATAGGATCATCCGACTGCGTGGAGATAGAGTTGAATGGGTGCTTAATTATTTATTTCAATATCCTTGTCAACACAATTCACCACCCCTTCTGAGACCCATTTTTGTGTTTGGCAGCACCACCCTATTAGTCAACGTCAATTTGGGTCGAACTCAAATTTAATATGCAACGGTTTCGGTTTGCAATCAATAAATATAGCTTATAAACGTTTAAACGGGGATTTGTACGCCTGTTGTCACGGTGTCTGTCCCCAGGCAGCAGAAGCTAAATATCATGAATGAGAGAGATACGTTTTTTAGCTCGAGTGAGCCAGTGTAAGTACAAATGAATACTCATGGCTCTCACAACTAGCAATATTTCATGGTTCAGGTGCTACGAAGAGAAGAAATGTATATGGATGTTGCAAAGTGTGATGGATCTCACGATCAAACGCTCTGTCGAGTCCATTATTGGTGAATTTCCTGAACATGCCTCGACATACGAGTAAATTCAGTCATTCTGAAAAACACCTTCCTCCTGGTGAGACGAGTGTAGGATGACAGTGATAACGACGGCGTCATCGTGAACACAGGACCATGTAACACGCATCAAATCATTATCAAATCTCAATCCAGATCAATATGCAGGGAAATTGTTTTTCACTACCGTCAATTGACTGCACAGAAAAGGCAGGTTTCTTCTGGAACAGGGTGTTGCATTTCATCAAGAGAAAGCCAGCTGAGCCCAACACTGTTATGTTAGCCCAGCCTTATATGATAATATTTCCAGTTGCATAAGTAAATCTCATTGGTGGCCCCTGATAAGACAGTGTACGCTGATTATGAACATCTTCTCCAAACTAGCTCAGATTATTAGTGATTAGTCACATGTAGTTGCCTGTGGCTGTGTATTCTGTGTAGGTGTGTGGGAGGGATCACCCTTCCAACAAGATCTGATACTGCCTTAATTACACAGTTCAACAGTTGTAGACCTGAAAGCACACACAAGCAGAGGCACAGCTGCATCTTGTATTTGTGCCACCTGTTTACTGTTCCTTTTTAGTCTGACGTCTAAGTAGATGTACAGTAGAGGTGTGAATGCTCCATGGCCTCAATTATGATTCACCGGTCAATGATTCCACTGTCTATATTACTGCACGTGGCTTCTTTTTTGTCAGTTAATACAAGCTGTCACATGTTTCCTATACACATATTTACTCCCTTGTATTTAGAAAGTGCTTGCAAGAATCGTTTCTAAACCAGTAGCTGTGTGACCCCACCTCAATGCGTAAACCAACAATACAAGAATAAAACATCAATCTTTTTTCCTGTGCACTAAAAGTAGTGTTATGTTGACTCATTACCTTTATAATTAGGGTTTCTTTAAATGATAAATCTTCAATCAAGAAATTTCCACACCTCTACTGTACATTACAGTGTTCCCCAAACTCCAAAGCTCACCCATTCTGGCTTTAGAAATCAAGTGTTGTTGATTATTCTGAAATCTACCCTCTCATCACATCTCTTGATTCTTATTACACAAAATGATTGTAAGCATAAAAGTGAGTTGTAGGCGTGTCCTGTAAAGAGCCTTCCCCAGTAAATGGAAAATCATATACCTGTTAGTAATGCCTAGGCCTGTCTGTGTTTCTGTTTGGAAAAAAGCACTTAACTGTTCATCCTGTGTACTCACTGTGGCAGATTTAAAGCTCAAAGCTCCAGTGTAACCTCATGATTCTTTTATATCTTGATTTCTCTCTGGTATCCACCCGAAGATGTCTCATAAAGTGATGGCTAATGCTAGAAGACTGAGTGAGCTAAGAGACAGTGAGAGATAGGCGAAGAGAGAGAGAGTGTAATATGGTTGATTAAAATGCCCTTCTTAAGATCATGGCCCTACATTTTTTTCCCCCAAATCTTTCCTTAGAATACTCTGCCGCAAAGAACTTGTGATGGTGTAAGAAGACAATGAGACGGTGGCTGGGTTGAGGCTGTAGATAGGAGACTTTCATCTTAATTAAAATGAGTTGCAGCCCATTGCCTATTAATATGAATGGGGACATAATATGCTATATATAACATTATTCAGAAGTGAATTCCATATATCCACTTTAGCTCTCTTTTAGACTATATTATATTTTATTCATTGAAGCCAGATAGCTAAACCATGACTCCTATAGGAGCCTTTAAAGCCAGGGAGACTCCCCTTGCTTGAATCCTGACTCAATAGTTGTTTTCCGCTATAATTCTAACAGCTTTGACTAAGTGCACAGTCATTCTGACCTCATGATCATAACTTAAAAGCATTGCAAGACAAATAATGTTGCCTTCTGTTAAATACTGTTATTTGCGGTCTCATTCTTCTCTGTGTGAGACATTACATGCTCCATCATGTAAAACTACAACTTCATAAAAGAAAATGACAGATATAGTAATGTTCTAAGACACAGTGTTTACACTCATAATTAATTTATTTTCAGCAATGAAAGCAGCAAACAGTATATAAGGCTGCAGATACCAAACAGGGATATCAGCTCTAACAAATAATGCAAAAGCAGTTCTTATTATTTATGGCCTTATGGTATGACATTGTTAGGATACATAGCACAATAGAGGAGATGCAAGCAAACAGCTATCTGTTAGAGATCAGCAGTATAGCACTTCTGTTCAGGTTTGTAACCTTGATACTATCCTAGTTGGAAAAACATTTGATCCATATGAACATTTTTTACTTTATACTGACTTTAATTTGGCTTTGTGGTGACAGTGGCTTGAAATATTCAGTGCAAACATGCTCATATTTCTTTCTTTTTTCTTTCTTTTTTTTTTTACCTTATACTTACCCTAGATGACCATCAATAACATGCTTTCTCAGCTTGTTTGATGCTTTCAGACTGCAGTCAGTGCCTCACTTTCCAACACAGTGACACACATCAGTGACGCCAAAAAATGACCATCATAAAAGAAAAAAGTAATGCACTCTTGGCTGCCTACAGGATCAGTGTTTAAAGACCACATATGGGGATTTCTATGTGGTCACCTTACTTTGTAATTTCTCATGTCGCATTGCGGGTGGGAGTTTGAAAATTTCAACGCTATAGCTCCCACATGTGCATGTAAAACATGATGGAGAATATATTGATGATACTGTAAGCTTTTACTTCAGCCACGTCTTGGCTGCTCACCATTTATTTTTTGACAACGTGCCAAGACTTGCTGATGGTAAATGATGACATGTCTGCATGTACAGGGAATAAAAAGTGTCACAGCCTATAACACTTTGGTCACCTCTGTCAAAAACAGTACTGTAATTAGTTTAGTGCATATAGTTACAGCTCTGACTTTGGTCTATTTGTCACAGCCTGTGTCACAGGTATTGGCTAATTGAAAAAATAATTACATTAACCCAGTGTCTGATTCCTTTTTACCTTCTGTGATTGAAACTCAAAGGGGCTACTTGCCGCTTGACTTCTGAAAGCTAACAACCTCAACTCAAAACTTCTTTTCTGAAAGGATCGATTTGTCATTTGTCATTTTTGACAGAAAGCACTTGAATCTGTGTCAAGTCCTCCAGTTTCCATCTTAACCTTGATAAAAGTAGTTTATAAAAGCACTTCAGCATGGAAAGACCACTTGTCTAAGAAACAAAGAGCCACGGCATGGAAGACCGTTGAATAATTTTGTATTTCTTTTTCTTCTATAGCATTTAATGATCTCTTACAGTTTCCACTAAAATGTCACTTCTTGCTTTCCTTGTGTTTAGTAAACAACACAGGTGCTGAGTGGACATTTCCAAGTTAAAGCCATTAAAAACCTTAAAAAATATCTAACCTTAAAAACAAATGGTGCATATGACCATAAGTCTGTTGCAAGCACTGCTGTGACCTTTAAATATTACTAAACGGAAGGCTCCAGATAGGTTTCACTCAGCTACCCAGTTTCATTTCCAATGGACAGACGTATAAATCAATATAGAGAAACGTATAGTATCTCCATTATAGGATACTTATTCAGATATACAATATCAGATCTAGCTTTCACTGCACCGAGGGACATATTTGAAAGTCAGATGTCAGTGAAGGACTTTAAAGAGGATATTAGATTTATATAATGGAATAACGTAAATATTTTATTTAGGAAGCAAATGAATATTACTTCTTTTCTCGTGATGCTTTTTATATTTCAGTAAATTATGGGTTGGCATGTTGTACCAACCTGTGTTTAGATTTGTAAAATTTAAGTCCAGGTCTATCAGCGGCTGTCAAAAATGTAATCTCCCTATATCTTGAGTAATGGTATCCTGTTGGTCCTGAAAAAAAAATGCACATAAATATGGTAAATGTTGAGCACAGTGAATGCTGATAGTGTTGTGTATGTGCTGACTGCAATTAGTTTACTGTACATGGTAACATTTTCATTAGTGACACCGGGACGTTGTCATACGTATGGCTAAGTCTGTGTTGTCTTAGTCTCATAGGGAGCTCCTTTTACAATCAGCAGCTTATAAAGCCTTCCCACAAACCCAATATCCACTTGGTGATAAAGCGAGCGATTTGTAGGGCTTTCAAAACAAAGCCAGTAGTTGTTCTCAGTGGATTCCCATGTGCTGATGGATGATCATATCTAAAGAAAGTTTTTGAAAAGGTGCGTTCCAGTTAAAAGTTTTTTGAATTTCATTAAGCCATGCCCGAGGCTTTGCATAAATCATACATGACACCCTTTTCAAGTGATAATATCTTTTGAGGGCACAGCTTAAATGTATTTTGGTGGCTGTAGTGTAATGCAGGTGGTCAGTGGCTGTACGAGTATCTTCAAACATGTACGAGTTATCAGGGAGGTTAACACAATGTCAAGACTGTGTTGAACTTCAAATGTGACAGTCATGGTTTGAAAAGTGCAGGTTTTTTTCCTGATGGGCTTGCTACAGTGAACAAAGCGCTCCTGCAGAGAGTAAAACAAGGTTAGAGTTATACAGCAGTTCAAGTCATAGGCAGTGAAGCACAATAGCTAACATGCTCTATTTTAATTCCTTTATTTCTCCTTTTATTCCCACCCTCTTTCACTCTGAATGCAGAGCTTCTGCTGTGACTGTCTTTGAAGATGACGGGCATGACAAAACAAGGTCTAAGTTGTTGTGACAGTGGAAATCCTCCATTTCTATTGGCACCAGAGCCTGAGGGCCAGCATGAGCAAGAAAACCAAAAGTTTACAGTGCTGTTGTCTGATCCACTACTTTGTTCCACCCAAAACTCATCACAGAGGCCGGAACAGCTTCAAAGAGTGAAAACAAGCCACAAGGAGCACTTCACAGAAACTGATAGAGGCAATATAAAATATTCAGCATTTGCCTCTCTGTCGGCCAACGTTTTGAGTAGTCTGATATCACACTATGAACAACAATGCAATCTTTTAACGGTATGTGCTTCTCAGGAATAAACTGCTCAATAAAAAGTGCTGCTACTTGTTGTAATTAAGTAGAAATAATACAAATAAACCAACTGAAGAAAACATTAAATGTAGCTCATTAAAGTGTGCAGCAAAGAAAATATATAAGGTACATATTATGTTTATTATGCTGTGATAAAACCTAATAAGGTCCACCAACCATGTTACTATATTAGCAAAATAAAACAAAACTGAGCTCCTAAGTTCAGCACGAACCAAACAATGATGTATACTGACTTTCTTGTAACTGAAATCATAATTTTCCTTGATCACAACTCCATCTTGCTCTTACTTATTATTTCTCACCTACTCGCTGTTCTTCTCTCATCAGTGTCCCTCAGGAACCCAAAATATTGCAGCTTTATTTTACAGTACTGCGGATCTAAATAACAATGAATAAAATAGAATAAAAAAAAACAACTGTTCAATCTGTATTTAATAATAAATGTAAAAGGCCATTTCCCCCCCTGAACATAGTATAGTGTGTTTTTAATTCAATAAATGTGACTTTTAGCTGCATTTGTCTAAAACTGGAGTCTGTGTGATTAAAGGACTGCTCTGGGCTACAGTAAATGAGTGCTAGATGTGATTGTATTTTGGAGAGAGTGAGTAACATAAGAGTGTTTCAAACGCTGCTGCTTTTTTTCTGATTTTATAGTTGGTGTGAAACATTACTGTTGATCCTTTAACCCGTAAAGACCCAGGGCTAGTTTTGCAGCAGTTCCCAAATGATTATTTCTCTCTATTTTACCTTTCTCAAGTGATTTACCACCATTTATTATAATAGTATCCCCTGTATTTTGCATTTTTCACTGTTGATGTATTTTCCTATATTTAATTTCCTATATTTAACATAGATATTCATGAAAACTTAGAGTAAATTCAAAGGTTATTATATCAAAACAGAGAACATAATGTGCTGTGTACTTTTAATACCCCTTGGCCAAATATAGTGTAAGATTCTGTTGAAAGTTACTGCCCTATAATTCAGATTAGACTGTCTTTGTGTAAAACTAATTACATCCATATTTATATCTGAAAGTACTCAGATATTATAAATGCACAAGGCACAAGGCCATTTGACCTTGAAAAAGTAGGCCAAGGTCACCTATTTTCAATATTCTTCTGCTCCATGCCAGAATTCATCCACAGTATAAATTTGGTTCAGATATGTCAGTGCATTCTTCAGATAATGTGATTATGTTGTTGAATAGACAGACGGACAGACAGACGACAAAATGATTACAATACCCCATAGCCGAGGAGTAAAAACTGAAGAAAAAGTGACTTTTTCAGCAAAGGTATCATTAACTGAAAAAACCCCAAGTAAAATCAAGTGTCTCCATCCATTGTCATTGATGCAGAAGATGACCGTGTTTCCATGGTAACGATGGAGCCTCTAAACGTCCAAATGGGTCATATCTGATGACCATGAAAAGATGACAAACTGCATTTTACACCAATTATTTATGTGAATTGATAGGATTCTTGGATCAACAGATATTAAACATTTTATTTCAGTAGATGCTTTTGTTCGCTGGTGGAGGTTTGGATTTTTATGGGTTAAAAGAGTAGCTTCAATGAATCATCCTCTTTCAGAGCCACTTATCAGCTTGTTTTAGAGTTGAAGAGATCTATTGTTGAATTGTTTTATATAGTATACACTACATTGTATTGGCTATGATTCATGTAATGGTGTGTTTCTGAAGGTTTATTCTGTTATATCACTCCTGACTTGGGACCTAGATCT